>NC_056739.1:1664796827-1665111827 GCF_019279795.1 Protopterus annectens
CTTGCAAGCCTAGCCAAGAGTTTATCCCCAGTAAAGAAACCACAATCAGCATCTGCCGCCCCTGTCAGTGAGGGACACAGGTGGAAACCCTGGGACAAATTTGTGGTTGTTCATCCACTCATCAAGGTTGCACTTGAAGAGGGTCAGCAACATACTTTGCTTGATGTGTATGGGGAGTCTATTCCAGAGATTGGGCAGCCTCTGGAAGACAAACCTGTCTCTCCAGCAGGTTTTGTTAATGTCACATATTAGATTTAAGCCTTTTGATTGGGTACTATGCGAGGAGTTAGACTTACGGATATGAAGCATCTCCAGTAGAGCAGGGTCTGAGATTGCCTTGTAGGTGAGACAGAGATCATCTCTGAGCCATCTGTATGATACAGAGTAGAGTGATAGTGGTTTGAGCCTGTCCACATAGGACAGGTGTTGGAAGCCATGGATTCTCTTTGTGAGGTATTTCTGTGGCCTTTCCAGTTGGTGCAGGTGTTTGGAGATGTACATACCAAACGGGGTGTTGTACTCAATTATTGGCCTAACGAATAACCTCCTTTTTTCTGGATGCAATCCCTTTACTTATGAGATGAACTAAGTAAAAGGCTTTTCTGAACACTGCCACTACATGATGTTCAAATGTGAGATTGTTGTCAACTTGTGTACCCAGGTCTCTCACCACAGGTTGTGTGCTTAGGGGGTTGCCACTAATGTGGTAATAAGTAGGGGTCGTGTTTTTGCCGAATGGTATGATAACAAATTTTTTTGCATTTAACGTAAGACCATGACTTTGGCACCAGTCATTTGTTGCTGTGAGACTCTCTTTAAGTATGTTAACATCACTTGGGGAGTCAATAACAGCACCCAAATTACAGTCATCTGCAAACTTTGTCAGCCACAGGCCTTTTGTCTTTAACTGGACCTCTGAGAAGTCGATGCCAAACAATAGGGGTCCCAGGACAGATGCTTGGGGGGCACCACTAGTGACAGATCTTCTATCGGAGATAGTTGGACCTATTTTAACCTTATGGGTCCTATCAGTAAGCCAGTAGGTCACTCATCTGATGAGATAAGGATTTATACCAAGTTCTGTTAGCTTTTTGATGATGCCCAAGTGGGGTATTGTGTCAAAGGCTTTAGCCAAGTCAAGGTAAGCTGTGTTTACTGACATTCACTCATCCAGTGCCTTGGTGACAGTCTCAAAAAAGTCAACCAGGTACAACAGGCAAGATCTGCCCTTGAAGAATCTGAACTGGGTGGAGTCAAGTGCTTGGAGATTGCCTAGGTCCTTGTTTATGAGGTCCATAATAATACGCTCCATGGCCTTACAGATCAGACTTGCCAAGCTAATGGGGCGATAGTTACCAGGGTCAGTAGTGGTGCCACCTTTGTGCAAAGGGACAACCCCCACTTTCCTCATATGTTTGCCCTGTCCCTCTTTATTCCAGTAGTGTTGCCACATTTTCACAGCATACAAATAATTAAAAAAAAGATAGAGAGAAACATTAGTATGTTCTCTGGTACGCCTGTTACCTTGAACTGTAATGATGTACTGTGCAAGTGTGTGGATGTACATACATATGCATGTGCAGTGCATATCAGTAAATCAGGAAGACAGAGGAAGAACACTAAAGTTCCATTATAAAAAAGGCATTATTTCAGAAAGGTAAATGGTTTATTTCTTAAATAATGTTATCATATAATAGCAATAACCCATGACTGGATGTGGGTATTGCAGAATTTACTTATGGTTGGCTTTGTTTAATCATGAAGTTGAAGCCCTTGTGATTAAACCACACAAATTGTGGGTAAATCCTGTGATACCCACACACAGTTGTGGTTTATTGCTAAATTATAGCTACTGTAATGCAATTCAGATCATTATTGTCAGATGGACACACACGCATACACAAAGTCGGACATCTCCTTGTAACTGCTTGAGAGACAGTTACCTGCATTATTATTATTATTATTTTTTTCATCTTGATAACAGCAGGTTTTTAAAGCCAATGATAGGTAGAGGGAAGGGAAAGGAATGGAAGGGCCTTACACCTAATATTGTTATCCTTTTCGTAAAGAGTTTATTGATTAAAGACCTGGTTTATAAAGCATCATCTCTGTAGAGTGTGTGAACGTAGTGAAATTAGATAATTGCCATAACATCGTATCTGAGTCATACCAGAATCGAACAAACAGGGAAGGAAGCAACTTGGCAACAGATTGTTTACAGTAAATCGTAAATGAGTTTGGCAACATAAAAGGAGAGGGATTAAGTTAGTGACTATCAGCAGTGTTTAAAGTACAGATATCTTGGCAGGCTGAATGAGCTACTCTGATCAACTGGATAAAATGCCATGCATAACAACTCCAGAATACTGTACATGCTTTCTTCTGATATATATATATATATATATATATATATATATATATATATATATATATATAAGAACAAACATTGAATGTACTACAAAACAGGGCAATAAAAATGTCACATGGGAAGCAGCAAACATAAAAGCATTACAGAGATTTAACACAACCACACTGAAATAAAAGCTAAAGACTCTTACATGACTAACGTATGAAATCATATCGACAAATGCTGGACAGTTAAAGGTACAGTCACTAAACATGTTCAGAAGGAATAGCTTCATATGAACAAATGAACATATATTTAAACTGCAGGAAGGGACACTGAGGAGAGCTGTCAAAAATACTTCTACACTGATATGTCCTCGAAGATGCCTTTTGCAGAAATATGATAAATGTGCAAATTAATTCATTGAATATGTCTGAGTACCACTCCCATGAAGTGAAAGGTTGTATGAGACTAGTGTGAGATCAGATGTACTGCTGATACTGAGAAAATACAGTGATGCTAATGTTCTTAATTCCAAACACAATTTATTATTGCTCCTATATTTGTGGCACACAACACAACCTCCAACCTAACAATAATAAACTTGGAAATTTCTATTAAGTTCTCCTTGACAGGTACTATGTTTTAGGTAAAGAAGCAAAAACTGAGGAGAGTTTAAAGAAAATTAAGTCAGCTCACAATACAGTATGATTCTCAAAAAGGACAGGCAAACATGCTACTTGAGAAATACAGTGGTAGTTCCATGACATGTTCTACCTCACATGTACTAGATGCCAGACAAATTAAACATTTTATACTTGCTGAGAGCAGATTGAAGGCTTAAAGCCTATATTTGGTAGCCATGGTCACTGGTCAGTAAATGGAATACAATGTAACTTAAAACAATAGAGTGTTTTATTGTTTAGGCTGAAATTATTAGAAGTGACTACAGGTATTCTGCCAAAACTATATTTCCTTTTAACTTTTTGACTTAGCAGTCTATGGATCTTAAGCAGCTTATAGCTGAAGCATGTATAATAGGCAAGCAGTATGTTCACTGTTTTACAAAATGCTATAGTGTGGGAAGAGGGAGCTGTAAAAAATAATTTTAGACTATAAGAGATACAGCAGTGTAAATGCCAAAAGGCACAGGATTAAAGAAACAACATGAGTCAAAGCAAGTGAATTATTACTTTTGAATCTATCTGTTGCAACTGGTAAAAGCAGGAGAAACATTTCCCATCTTGTCCTGATTGCTTTAATGAATACTATGAGTTTTCCACAAAGTGGAACCTTGCAGGTATTCATTTAGTGACATCAAATGCATTAACAAAAGGTCAGGCAGTACCGACAGTCAGCATTATGTCTTTTAGTACCATTACAAGCTCCCCATTTAAGCAAGAACAAAACCTTGAAAAGTGAAGGAATATTTAAGGTGAAACTAATTTCTGACAAGGAAACCTGTTCGCAATGCAACTTTTTTTTCATTTTAAGTTCATACATAAGATAATTACCCCATTCCTCAAAGAGCTTTCTTTTGCTCTATTCAGCATGCTCAAAATCATTTTTCTAGAGGGAAATACAAAGATACCACGCTAGTTAACAGAAATGATTTTTTTTTTCAATTTACAGAGCTAGACACCCTTCCCTGTTCCCCGTAATGTTTCATTTTCATTATGCTTAAATTGAAAAGCTTTAAATGAGTTCCAGTTTTTCTCTACCGATAACTATTTTATTCAAATTCCATTTAAAATATTTTTGCTTTACTTTTCATTTCTTTCCCTTTCAGTTCCCAGAAAAAATGACACAAAGTGCAGTGCATTCTAAAATGATATATACTTACCTTAGTCAACATTAGGACATTTAACTTAAGATTCACATTTTCTAATGTTCATGTATTGCTATTACCGTTTACAAGGAGTATTTTATCTATTTATATTTATTTACTAACCAGAATAGAAGACAGATATACAAATACCCATTTCTGTCACGGCCTGAGAAATATAAAACTAAATGAGATCACATACAAATCGGAGTAACAGTACAACAAAATATGATTGAACAGTTCTACTATGAATCGACGACTTTCGGAAAACCAACTACCCAAAATACTAACACACAGTTCCCAAATTACATAACGGCTGTACAAAACATAAAAGATGGTCACCGTGACTGAAAATAATAACTTTTAATTGCAAAAACCACACAGAGAATGAGTGCTTTCACGTATTTCATCATTGGAATCTGATGAAGCGTTTGATATGCAAAAATGCTCATTCTCTGTGTGGTTTTTGGAATTACATTTTTTTATTTTCAGTCATGGTGACAGTCTTTTTAGTTTTTTACTGCTTTTAACATTTTTTACACAGTCTTTGTTTGTCCCGTTTTTGTTTTACTCATTGAAATTACATAAAGGCAGAAAAAATTAACTTTAAGCAATTTTCTGTAGTGGGGCAAGACTCCTTGTATCATCATGATGTAGGGGCTATATATACAAACTCCAGGATCACACCAACTCGAAGAAGGGAACAATCTCCCAAAAGAAGTGAATCATTGTTGGTGCACTCTTAGAAAGCACATTGGCAATGTTTCTCTCAGGAATAAAATTGATCGACATGCTGCCACTCAGTATGTTTTTTCTGTGGATAAATTTCACCTCAACATATTGTAAAAGAGCCTAATGGGACAGATGTGCAGTTAGTAGAGTTGCTGATTCACAGCAAAAGCTTCTCAATTTTGATTGATGGTTGGGATGACTTCTGCATGGAGTCTGCACACCATCCCTGTATTTGCTAAGGTTTTATTTATTTATATATGTATTGATTGATTGATTAATATTTGATTACTGGGAAATTGCGGCTGGGTAGGACTTGATTGTCAGTGGAGGCCCAGGAAGAAAAGCTCCAAAGTGTTCCAAATAATTCAAGAGCAATAATTTTATGATCTTTCAACATAATAATATAAAAAAAAAAAAACAGTTTAAATAATTATACATCATATGAAATCAATGGTAAGAATAGATAGAAGTTAAATGACAATGATTTAATATTTACATAAATTTTTGCCAGTTTTTAGAGAAATTAAAGGTAAGTTAATATAAACAGGAATTGTAATATGAAGTGAGAGAAAAGCTGGCGTATGTTATATTTAGAGAGAAAGCTGGGGAGAGAAATTGAAAAAAAATAATGAAGTGAGTGAAGAATGGGGAGTATGGAGGTTTATGGTATGAATAAATATTTATTCACATTTACAGTTATATAATTTATACTGGTATTGAGCAAGAACAGAGCCAGCTTTTGGCTGGGAAGTCTTTTGGAATGGTTTTGAAGGATGGGAGGGTACTCTCGTAATGAAATACAAGTAAGGAGTTCAACGCTTTAGCAGTATGTTACAGGGGGGTCTATATTAGATATTCAAATGCTTAAAGGTTCGACTCACTAAAGAATGAACTTTAGTGATCGAATGCTTAAATGTCCAAATATACAAAAAAATAAAAAATAAATAAAAAAAAGAAAAACTAAAGAGTTGAAGCAGGGGGCAAGCCCCCCTGTGCCCACACCCCTTGCTACTTAAATATACCAACTCCAAGATCATGCTACAGTGTAGGAAATGGGAAATTTTCAGTTTCCGCGCTGTAGCACAATTAAGTGCGATCTTGGAGTTGGTATATTTAAGCAGTGTGGGGGTGCAACCCCCCCATGTGGGGGTGCAGGAGGCTTGCCCTCTTGCTTAAACCCTTTACTTATTCTTTTTTTTTTAAATATTCTTTTTATAGATATTCGAACTTTTAAGCGTTCGATCACTAAAGTTCATTCTTTAGTGATTCGAACTTTTAAGCATTCGAATAACTAATATAGACCCTGTTACAGGTATAGACAATGTCCAGCAGATTTGATATGTTTGTAGACAGATAGGAGTTTTTGGTCATTCTATTGTAATAACTGACTGGGAACATAGTTGTGTAGATTGTTATTTAATGCCAGACAAGCCGATGGTTGAAGGAAAATGCTACAAGTCATAAGACACTGTGTGCATGCTAGTTTAATGGGTAGTTGTAACCAATTTTGGCTTTCTAGTGCTATTCATTGGTGGGTTCTGAAAGGGGTATTTGCTGCAAATTTAGCAACTGTGTTATAGAATTTTTCAAGTTTTTATTTTTATGATGCCTGAAGTTTAGTAAGGATGTGAGCACCATAAAGTAGTGAGGGAAGAATGTAGTAGTGGCAAGTGTAGTTTTAGTTGCATTGGTAAGAAAGTTTTTGGCTCAATAAAGCATCCCTAGTTTTTGGTGAATTTTTGTCCACTATCATATAGTTTGCTATATGAAATGCCTTCAATAGTCACGTTACCAAGAGAGGGGGCTTTAAAGTTGTTTTTTTTTTTTTTTAATGAAAGAGGGATTTGGGTAAAAATAGTATTTTTTTTTGTTAGGGTTCACATGAGTTGTGAGTTACAAAGCCAAGTTCTCAGTGGCTGTTAAAGCTTCCTGAGTAATTTTTTGGTGATGTGCCATGTTGTCAGATGTCTAACCACAAAAAAAACTTCACCGAAGTGTACCAACAACTGAATAATCCAAAGACAAGTAAACATTAATAATGTTGGATTCCTTGGAAGAACAATGAACCAGCTAGCTATAATACCACAGGTTTAATAACATGTTGAATAGCAGAATTGTTGTTACAGATTTAATGCTTTCATCCACTATAGTGTGGACTTCATCAGAATGTTCATAATTAATCAAGCAACCCTTTAAATACAAATTTAGGCACCAAAAAAAGTACATTCCTTCATTTAAAGTAATATCCATATAAAAACAAAAAAGTCATACACTGAATTGTAAAAATACTTCAGCATATACAATACAATATTCTAATTACTACAATAATTGTACTACATCAATTTTAATATACATATATATATATATATATATATATATATATATATATATATATATATATATAGGTTGAGTTGAGGCATCTGCTAAAATCTGCCATCTAACTTCCTTCATACCTAATAAGGGGGAAGAAATATTCTCCAGTCCTAGGAAATGGACAGGCAGTAATTCCTATTGTAGTTAACAATACAGCTGAAAGGTACAAGATGGCATGAATATTGGAATATACACCTCAAGTAAAGCAAATAAAGGATATTCTAAGTAAACATTAGAACATACTCACTGCTGACAATGAGATAAAAAACATAGTAGGAACAACCCCTCTGTCTATAGAATGGGAAAGAATGTAAAAATAATTTTAGAAAGGAGTAATATGACTAGGGATATTAAGCAACAGAGAAGAGGTACAAGATGTTGTGGAAACTGTGGACAGTGTCAGGCCATATTGGAAAGAGAGGGTATTACCTTGGAAAATATCAACAATACCAAGTTAAATTTCTACTATGGTAATTGTAATACTAAGAATATAATATATTTGGCCAAATGTATGACCTTTCCAAGTTTCTACATAGGGAAAACAGAAAGAATGTTTAAGAAGAGAATTTATGATCATACATATACTATAAGGAAAAAAGATTGTACTAATGCATTATTTAGACATATAGTTAAAAATGGAGAAAGTCATTACTTCAAATTTGCGATATTAGAACAACTAAAAGAGGGACAAAGAAGGGGTAACTACAAAGCCATATTAGGTATGAAGGAAGTTAGATGGCAGATTTTAACAGATGCCTCAACTCAACCTGGATTAAATGATTACATCACTTTAAACCTATGTTACAGAGGTTTACTTAGTGGTTGTATTGCAATACTATTTATTTATAGGATTCTAGTATGAACACATTATTACATATTATAAATTACATACTTGTATTATATTATATTATTGACATAGATATATATTTTTTGTCATCTTGCTATGTACTTTATATTCTATTTTACATAATATATATTAGTGTTGTTGAACAACACACATAATTTATTAATTCAGGCATCTCCCACTAATATTAAATAAAAAAGATAGATAGATTTAAAAAAGGACAAATTACAAGTGAAGACTGCAGTAATGTATACATTTATTATAAGTATTATAGTAGTTTCTGTTTTGTTACTGTAATTAGTATACTTCAATACAAACTTAAACATTATTTAGTTAAGTGAAGTCAATACTAATATATATATGTATATATATATATATATATATATATATATATATATATATATATTTAAAAATTGATGTAGTACAATTATTGTAGTAATTAGAATATTGTATTGTATATGCTGAAGTATTTTTACAATTCAATGTATGATTTTTTTATTTTATATGGATATTATTTTAAACGAAGGAATGTACTTTTTTGGCGCCTAAATTTATATTTAAAGAGTTGATTGATTAATTATGAACATTCTGATGAAGTCCACACTAAAGTGGATGAAAGTGCTAAATCTGTAACAACAATTCTGTTATTCAACCTGTTATTAAACCTGTGGTATTATAGCTAGCTGGTTCGTTGTTCTTCCGAGGAATTCAACACTATTGGCGTTTACTTGTCTTTGGATTTTTCAGATATTGTCAGATGTGCAAACAAGTGTGGAGTCATCTGTGTAGAGAGGTCTGTTTTGTGGATGTGTGGAGGGTGTTAGTGAGAATGTTATTTTTTATATATTTATTTTGTATTAACAATTTTTTTAACAAAAAAAGCAAGACAATTGCCCAAAAGAGATTGGCAAATAGTAATAATCATCTGAATAAATCGCACAGTAAAGGCAATAACATATTTACAAAATATAGAAAGTATATACATAGAATATCTACACTGTATACAATAAAATGCCAAAAGCCCAAAGGATGATAATAAGTTATAGTTAAGAACGGAAAAGACAGAAGGAGACCAGAAAAGAATACTTAGTTTTTATGAAGACACAGATAAATATTTTCAAATGTAAGAAATATATATAGACAGTAAATTATAACTTTGAAATAAAACCTAGAAATATTAATGCAGTAAATAACTAACTGTTAGAATTTTTTTAATATTAGTTTATAGTGTGAGAATGCAAACACACAATTTATTCTAGTAATTGTCATAATAGGAACATTTAAAAGGGTTGGTTATAAATAATTTATGGGTTAAGATGTATTTGACAGCAGTTTGTTTGAAACCATCCCATGTAATTTTAGATCTATCAAGCCAATTTTAGATAATGAATAGTTTAATCAGTGAAAATAGTGTTATTAATATATGAATTGTGATAGTCCATTCAGAGTGATACATACAAGAGCAAATTCCGAAGCTAGTGTAGGTTTTTCATAACTCATTTTTGCTAGCTTAACTTTTAGGGAACACCATATTTTATATTAAGGTTTACAAGTCCATAAAAGGTGAAATAAATCAGCTTCATGAAATTTACAAAGAGAACAATCTGTTGATAGATTAGAGTCATTTTTAAAAGAATAACTGGGGTTAGATAAGCATTGTTAATTGTAATTAATTGTGTATAGTGAAGTTTTTATAGGTAAAATTTTAGAAGTCAAATTAACAGAAGGTAATTGATTTGTGTGTAATTGTGAGATTTATATTGGTTTAGTAATTAGAAAATATAATGGACTTTTGCTATTTTAATGATGTAAATAGTCTATACATATATATATATATATATATATATATATATATATATATATATATATATATATATATATTAGACTACATTTTTTTGAGGTGAAGGATTTCCATAATTGATTGCATAATGTTATATTAGGGTCATTTATATTGGGTTTGTTTAGAAATATTGAAATTAGTTGTCTTATTTGTCTCAATATGATAGAACAGCATTTTGAAAAATTAAAGGTTTTTCTAAAATCACTATCCGAAAGGTTTCTATTTAAATAAAAGTCCATGACTGACGTATTCTTAAAAAGAGGGTAAATAGAAAGATTTAGGATTTCATTATTAAAATTAAAGTTTGGATTTAAGTGCAGTGGTTGTAGTATCATACATTTTTTTAGTTAGTCAAGTCTAACAAATTTTGAAATATTTTAATTCTATGAGTTGGGAATTTAAGTAGTTTGAGGTTTTTAAAATTCTCATTTTTATTAAAAGGTAAGGCTTTTGGGTTGCAATCAGATTTACATATAAAGTTATACCATATTTTCACACAAGTTGGACTCCACAGAGATGATTTATGATTATAGTCTATTTGAATTAGTTTATGAGACTGTATTACATTGTACTGAAATGTAAAATCCAGAAGGCTCAAACCCTGACGGCTTTTAGGATAAATTAGCTTTAGTAACCAATTCTAAGTGATTTTGGGTATCATATGAATTTAGCAAGATTAGAACTAATATTACAAAAATAACATTTGATTAATTTTTAGATTGACTGAATTAAACCGAAACAAAAACTTTGGTAATAAAGTCATGTTGAAGATAGCTACCTTGGAAAGCAGAGAAAGATTTAGCTTATTTGAATTTGTAATAACATTTCAATATTATTTGAACACCTTTTGCCAAATTATTTAAAAAAAAAAAGTAGGGTTGTGACAAAAAGTTATATTTAGATACTTTGGTGATATTTTAATCTTAAGTGATGAATGAGCAATAATATCAAGCAAACAATGTTTAAGATTAACAGGAAAAATGGAGGATTTGAGTAATTTAATTTATAATTAGAGAATTTAGAAAAATATCAACATTACATAGAATCTTTAACAAATCCATACTAGGCAAGGTAAAGTAGAAGTTTAAATTGTCAGCAAAGGCAGTAAAGGGTATTGGAATTCCGCACATTTCTGGTATTAAATGGTAAGTATTTTGTGTTATCATTAAAAATAGTGGTTCCATATAGATATTAAGGCAAGGTGAAAGGGGGCAAACTTGTCATGTACCATTGATTATCTTAATTGGAGAAAAGAACATTTTATTAATAAAAAGATAAATATATGCATTCAATTAAAATTTTTTTATTAGACTGTTAATAGTGCAAGGGAAATCAAAGTGTGGCAGAACTGTGAAGAGAAAATCCAAGTTTACAGAGAAAATCTAAGTTGAATCTATCAAATGCTTTTGAGGCATTCAATGCAAGTGAAAACACAGATAAATTATAATGTTTAGAAAGCATAATTATAGTGTTTAATGTTATAATGTTAGTGTATGATCACAAGTTTGTCTTGATTGCATGAAGCCAGATTGAAAAGGAGATATTATTTGCGGCAAGATAGATTTCAGCCTGTTTGCAAGAATTAGAAAATAAATCTTGATATCATTTATAAGTGATATCAGTCTATAATTTGAGGAATCTTGGAGATGTAAATTTGATTTAGGAATGAGGATTGTTTTTAGAAGTATTACGATATAGTTCAGAGATGCCATGTGTACGTATATAGTGAAATACAAATAATACACTTTTAGAAATAGGCTGAGCAAAAGTTTTATAGAAATTAATTATTATTTGAAAAAGACCCAGTGGTTTACCTGATTTAAGTTTGTCAATAATATTTAAGATTTCTTGCTGATTAAAGATTGCAGCGATATTATGTTTTTGATCCTTATTAATTTTTGGTAAGGATAAATTTTCGAAGAACTTTTTTTAATTCCTGAGTAGAAATATTAAGATTATGTTCTATGTAAAGGTTAGTATAGATTTGTACAAAAATGTTCATGATTTCCTCTTTAGTTTTATAACCTTTGTTCTAATATATGATCTCAGTTATTAAAGGTGACTTGTTATACATTTTTATAATTCTAGCTGAGAATTTAGAAGGTTTTTGCACCCATTTAGAATATCTTGCTAAGGTTTTCATTTCATAAAATGACTGTTGTTTAATATATTTTTTTTTTTGGAGGTTGGCTATACATTTTGCAGTTTCATCCATAGCATTAGTTTGTAAATCATGTTCTAGTTTATTAATTTTTTCTTTTAGTTCCGATTCATTGAGGATAAATAACTTCTTATAATAAGTGTTTTTATTTATAAATAGTCCTCTGATCTGAGCTTTAAGAGTGGCACATTGAATATCAAGTAGAATTTGATAATTTAAGTCATTATGAAGAAAATAATCTAAAAGATAAAAAAAGTTTTTTGTAACATCTTTTTTTTGTAGTAAATTAGGATTTAATGTCCAATTGTTAACTCTGTTTCTGGTCTGAAAATAGCTGGACAAATTAATAATAAGGGACATTTTAGAATGGTCTGAGAAGTATCTGGGTTCAGTATGAAAAGCACAATAAAAATTTAAAAAAGACTTCAGATCTCAAAAAGAAGTTAATCCTGGACCAAGATTTGTGACATAATACATCATTTTTGAGTTATACCATTGTTTCTTTGCAGATTAAAAGGATCAAATAGATTAAAGCCTCATTTTACAGTGACATTGGCCTTAGCCACATAATCTTCACACAATTTATTCTTATTTGTTCTGTCTACATTTGATTCTGCCATAGCATTCCAATCCCCACCAACAACATAGTAATGGTTGGGAAAAAAAGGCTTAGTATTTTGTACAGAGACACGATGAAGATTTGTTGCCAATTATAAGGGGCATAAATGTTTAATAATAACACAGGTTTATCCAAAAACTTACTTTTAACAATTAAATAGAACCAACTTCCATCAGAATCTGTGATATAATGAATTACTGAATCTTTAAAAGATTTTTTTTAACTTTAATGACCTGAACTAGTTGTTTTATAGCCTGATACTATAACAGTATTACTCCATCTTTTCTTTTTAATTTGGGGCCATTGATTTGATGCCATGTGTGTCTCTTGTACAAATAAAACTTCAGCTTTTGATTTATAAAATAAATATAAAAAAATCCTCTTTTTAACTACCTGGAAACCATAAATATTCCAAGAGTATATTACCCACAGATAGAGTACTTATAAATCCTAGGTTGGAATGTATTACTTATAAATGTGTCATGTAGCATCAAAACATTCCTAAAAGAAAGACTTAACAGTAAAGGTAGGTGGCATTTAACTCTTCCTGACACAAAACCATGCCTAACCACAACTATCAAACACCAGGAAGAGAAACTGGCTGAGTTAATCAAGAGGTACCAATTAGGAAACAGCTTAAAATAAAGCTTTCTTATGTACCCCTTGCTTCTGAGTATAGAATCCATATAAAAACAAATACAATATTTCTCCATTTGTGAATAAGTAAGAATAAACTGTCCTGAAACACTAACTTCTCCAACACACAATGACAATATTATTACTCCTTCAGAGTGTAAAATTAGATAAAATAAAATAGGAAGTGCCATTGTTAAATAATAAAATAACAATATTGTTAAACATAGCAATACATGTTTTGTATATTTACAACAATGGCTAATCTATAAGTTCAGTCAGAAAGGTGTAAAAACCCACATATATTTTTATCAATGAGGAGAGTAAATATTTTATCGATTGCATAATATGTCCCTTGATGACAGTTATGGTTTCATAATGAATCTTCATTTGGATGATCAAGAAGGAACAACCCATGAACAAACATTAGGCTTGAGGACTGCACTATACAGGAACAAAATGGCTCTAGACTCAACACTGAAAAAAGAAAATGTAAAAAGAAATGAAAATTACTACCCTCTCAGCAAAAAAATATATTCCATATTTGGTCTAACTCTTACGATTGAACCAACACAAACACCAGGATGCACTCATATAAAACCAATTTTCAGTGAGCAGAATGACGCTGTCATCAAGTATTTCTTTATTTACAGGGAAAGTCTGACTGGAACAGAGCCCATTTTCAGTGAAGGCCCAGGGAGAAATGCTCCAGATGCCTGTCTTTGGAAAGTGGAGGAAACTGAAACACCTGGAGGAAACCCACAAGAATGAAGGGAGGACATGCAGACTCTATACAGAAGGCATCCCAGCAAAGAATTGAACTAGAGAACTTCTTGCTGTGAGGTGACAACACTAACTGCTGCACCACTGTGTCACCCAGTATAATAAGTTCCTTGATGACAGTCATAGCTTCATAATAAATACTCTCCAGATGGCCAACAAGGAATCACTTGTGACTAATTTTTTGGTTCAAGGAATGATCTATTCAGGAAAAAATGGCTTCAGGTTTGAACTAGGACAGGTACTAGGATGCACATGTACAAAAAACATCAAAATCCCAGTTAACAAGTTCTCCCCCAGAAGTTGGGAGAAACCAAACATGTCAGGTTAGCATTTACCTTTATGTTGGAAACTCAGAGTAATTGGATACTTCATTCAAAATTTTATTTTTTGGAAATTAAGTATGAGCAGACAGGCATCAGTTACTAATGGTATTGTTTGATTTAACAAACATATAATATGTTTCTTGAAGACAGACATATTTTTGTAATGAATCCTCATCTGGTTGATTAACTAGGGACAACCCATGAACAAACCTTGGGCCTAGATCTATACAGGAGCAAAGTTACTCCAGACTCTACACCAGAAAAAAAGAAAGAAATGGAAAAACTACCCTCTAATTCCATGTAAAGACCAATGATTGCCAAGTATGAACCAGCATAGACACCAGGATGCATATGTATGAAACCAATTTTCTATGAGGAACATTGAGTTTTTATCAAACGTATAATATGTTCCTTGATGACCGGTATAGTTTCACAATAAATCCACATCTAGATAACCAATAAGGAACAATTTATGACCTAATCTCCGACTTGAGGACTGAGATATACTGGAACAAAATAGATTCAAATTCCACACAAATAGAAATGGAATAAACCACCCTCTCAGCAAATAAATACAGTCCATATACATTATAAAGACTCTCAGGTTTGAGCTAGAATAGATGCTGTGATACACACGTACAAAAATTGTCAAAATCCCAGTTTACAATTTCTCCATAGCAGTAGAGAGGTACCAAACAGAACAGATTAGTATATACCTGCTAAAACAGAAAGTGCATGTTTAAACCCCTCTACTTAAATGCTCAAGTCAGGGAGTAGTTGAAGGCATTATTAAAAATCTGTTTATCTTCTTTAAGTGAACTAGTAGTATATCTGGGACCTTTAAATCAAATAAAAACATTGTCTAGTGATAAATCTAGTAGGTTTTACCAGAATCAATAAACAAAATAAAACTAAAACGACTGGAACCACTGCAGATCTGTAAAAGTTTTACTTTCAAATTCTGATTTCCAAACACAAGTTAAAAATTTCACCAAAAGGCTTTATCAGGCTAATAATAGTGATCAGAGCAACCTAGCTTATATAATAAAATGAGAAGTAACATGACCTCTAATAGTTTGATTCAAGCTAATTGATGCAATGATTTAAGTAAAGGTTTCAAAGTAGTGCCATAATTCAATCCTGGCTTAACATATGCTCTAAACTTCAAGATCCATCTAAGTTCTTCATTGTCAGTTAAAAGATTCATATCCCCTCCTCTTAAGGGGAAGTCACGTGACTTCCCCTTAAGAGGAGAAGTCATGTGACTTGTTATTTTATTATATAAGTTAGGTCACTTTGATCACTATCATTAGCCTGATGAAGCTTTCTGGTGAAAGTTTTAACTTGCGTTTGGAAATCAGAATTTGGACATAAAACGTTTACAGATCTGCAGTGGTTCCAGTGGTTTTAGTTTTGTTACTCTATATATTTGGTACCTTTATTTTGAAAAATCAGAGTTGCAGGATACTTCATTGAAATTTTAGTTTTCTGGAGGTTAGGTATGAGCAGAATGGTGCGAGATTATGACAGCCTTATTTGATTTGAAGAGGCAGATCTGGAGAAAATGTGATTTTTATTGTTATTCCAGTTTAGGACATTTTTCTTTTAGTTACAATCTTATAGGTATTTTAGTAGTTTGGCAACTTCACATAAACTTGTCGTGGTCTGTCCTAGATGAAAGTTGTTCGTGAAGCATGATAAACTCTTTTGATAATGATTTTGTTAACATCTGTGTGGTTGTCCAAAAGGGCTCCAAAGATTTGTTGCAGAGTTTCCAACAGATTAGCTTGCTCATATTTCTCTGAAAGACCTGGTACAAGGATATTATTCTGCCTACTCCTTGCTTCTAAGTCCAACAGCTTGCCTTGGATATCTTGAATGATATATTAGACTGGCAGTGGTTTTTGAAGATTTTTGATTTTAATTTCATTTTCAATTATTTTTATTTCTATTTCTAATCTGCTGGCTATTTGGTTTATTGTAACACCATGTGTTTTTTCCTGTTAGGTAAGTTGTTGGTTGGGTGCTTGTAGTGGTTAAAGCAATTCTTTCAAGTCCTCAAAGGAAAAAAAGTTGATTTGGTTTGGATTTAATGAATGATCTCCTGTCTTCTTGTTGTTTAGAAGTTCTAGCATGTTTGGAAGTAGTTTCCTTCTCAGGCATTGAAACTGCTGACAGTTTGGCTTTGAAAGATCAACTCCATCTGATCTTTCTCCACTGACATTTTACATTGTTAATGGATAAGCTACAAAATGGTATACAGCTTTATTCAGTTTACTTTTTCCTTATAGACTGCTTTGAACAAATAGCCTTAAGCATTGAAACTTCATTGTCTAGTAAACTGAGCTCAGATGGTGTCTTTCTACATCTACAGGCCTCAAAACCAAGCTCAGATCCTCTCAAGTCAGGCAACCATTTGAAGATAAGTTTCTTGAATACAAATCAATCTTAATCGCTCTTCCAAATGTCTTCAAAGAGTGGATTCACTATTTTAAAGTAAAGAAAAGTCTTAGAGTTTGGATTTTATAATTTAACAAGTACCATTGTAAACACTGAAGTGTTGGCACTATTTAGAAGTGCAGAGCTGTGTGAAAACTGTGTTTACAGGTCAGTTGCCATCTTGAATTTCCCATTAGTGAGACTGGTAAAGTGGAAGGGACCATGGACTGAGCCTTGTGGTATACTGGTGGTAGCTGGGAGGTATGGAGAAAGGGTGGAGTGCCATTTTACTGACTGATACCTTTTGGATAGGTAGCTTTTGAACCATAGAAGGGCTGAGAGAGACTAAATGAGGACAATTGCAATAGATGTTTGTTGTGACAAACTGAGTCAAAGGATTTAGACATGACTAGAAATAAGAAGGAGACTAGTTTGACATTATCTATAGCTTTATTGACAGCATCTATATAAGTTAGAAGTGTAGGTTTAGTACTATGGGAAGGATGGAAGACATGATATGTGTGTGGGATAGGAGTTCTTCCTGCAGGAGATAGTTCATTTTTAATACATTTTTCAAGTATTTTGGAGAGGGGGATAAGACTGCTACAGGTCTAAAGTTACTAATGTCTTTTGAATTTCCTCCTTTGAGCAGAGAGATAATGTGTGACTTTTCCCAGAAAGAGGCAATGTAGGATTCCTGGACTGAGCTATTTATAAGGATTGAGACAGGATAGGCAATGCTATCAGCTGCTATTTTAAAGTACTTAATTGGAAGGTCATCAGCTGAAGTACAGCATGGTTTGAGTTTGTGTAAGAGTAGTTTTATATAGGATGTAGGCACAGGTTTGAAGATGAAAGTGGATGTGATGATATGTGTCTGTTAGGCAGGGTTAGGATTAGATGTTGGGGAATCATTGGTTAGAGATGGTATATGATCTATGAAATAGGAGTTGAATTGTATTGTTGTTTTGAGAGTGATGAGTTATTTGGAGAGGGGGCTTCTAAGGGATCTTCAGTGTCCTCCCACATCCCAAAGGTATGCAGTTAGAGAACAGGCAACTCTGAATTATGTATGCAGTGTGTATTTGATATAGAAGAAAGGTCTGGTCTCATTCCCTATTTATTTTGTAAACTCTGAAGCTGTTCAAAGAGTCGGGCTAGGAATCAGATGTAATTTAGCAATGGATGAATGAGTGGATAATGAAATAAACTCACACTGTAGTCACTGTAACTGTTACACTGCACTGACTAACATTAATTAAGAAAAGTAGTAGTTTATACCTTGTAATTCATCATAAGAAAAGGAAAGTCCTTGCTTTTTAGTATCAATTCACTTAGTGAATTAGGAAAATATGTGACAAACTATACTGTTTTCTAAATTCATTATTGTGCAAACTCTCCTAAAAAATATTTGCACACAGTGGTCAGGCTGAGTCTGTCTATACTCACTCAGTGCAGAGATATGTATATAAACTTGTGTACATTTGTTATCAGGTTTTATTGGTTAAAATATATTATTCACCAAAATATGAATTATTTTCTTACAGCACATAATTTTTGAAATAGTTTTTGCAAGATTGAATATACTGTCGCAATGAGTCACCTGATTTTCTTATTAGCTGAACATTATTGTCATTAAGCATTTTTATATAGGTAAAGTACTTGTATACTAAACAAAGTACTACATTAGCCTAGAATCCCCTTGAGTACCCATTTCCCTATAGGTCCCTTCTGACTCAGTTACACAGCAAACATTTTCACTTTTTCTAGCATGTCGAAGGGTCAGTTGCTAGCGTCCTCTCCTGTTCAGCTGGTGAATCTGGGCATCTTGAGGCAATGTTGCAATTGCCTCATGTACACAGACAACCCACTCCTCCCACAAAACACAAATACATGTGAGAGATGCAACTATATAGCCAAACTGGAGGCTGAGCTCTCTCAACTCAGGACTGGCAAGACCAGACAGGAGGAGAAGGAAACCATGCACACCACAAACCCAGTTTCACATAGAACTATCACAACTGCAAAACAAACACATAAACACACAAAGACATACTCGGAGGCACTGATCAAAAATCTACCAAAACTACAGAGACCTCCAAAGCAGACACCCAAGCAACTGCCACCTCAAGACATAAGACATGCAACACATAGTTCTCAAAGTCAGTGTGCTAAACAGTCACAGCCCTTAAGGCCAAACACAATGCCAGGCACACTTGTTATAGGTGACTCCATAGTCAGACACACTGACGTCCCACTCACCAGACTGAACAAGGAAAAGATCACAGTAAGCTGCCTGTCAGGCGCTAGAATCCGCCACATAACACAAGCACTCAGGTCACTCCTCAGCAAGTACAAGTATGACTCAGTCATTGTCCATGCCGGTGTGAATGACCTGAGACATACCTCCCTGGACTACATGAAAAGAGACATAGAGGAGCTCTCAGATTATGTAGCCCAGGCCGGTATGATCCTGACCCTGAGCAGTATCCTACCCTCACCAAGAATGATGCCACAATACAGAGACAAAATGATCAGCTTTAATAATTGGCTTAATTACTGGTGTCATTCTAAGGGGATCCAATGTCTGCCTGCCTGGGATGACATGCTTGACAAGCCACGCTTCTTCGCAAGGGACGGCTTGCACCTGTCACCCCTGGGCTTCCGGATATTGGCAAAGGCTCTTGCCACCCCCATAGTGCCTTTTTTAGGCAAGGCTCAAATGATAAACCTACCGCCCTAGAAAACAAAAATGGAGAAAAACTAAGGGTAATACTGCTCAATGCCAGAAGTCTAAACCTCAAGATGCATGCCCTCGAAGCCCTCCTCAGTATGGAGAGCGTCGATGTCTGTGGTGTGACTGAAACCTGGTTCAAGGCTCATGAGAGCACCCCAGCACTATCAGGTTATATTTCATATCATGCGTTCCGGCCCCAAAATCTGGACCGAACCACAAAAGGGGGGGGGAGTATCCATATTCATAAAGGATACCCACACCTCCAGGTTAGTGGCAACGCACGAAGCATCGGAGACCATCCAGGTGCAATTAACCATAGGTAAAACTGCCCTACAGTTTGTAACATGCTACAGACCACCTTCTCAAACTCAGGAAACCCACACAGCCTTCCTGAAGACACTGGAGAGTATGAATGTCTCTCCAAACACCATCATATTGGGTGACTTCAACTACCCAAACATAGACTGGGAACATTACTCAAGCCCCAACACCCTAGCCCAAAGGTTCCTGGAGTTCATAAACTCAAATGCTATGGAACAACTAGTCACCATTCCCACAAGAGGAGAAAATATACTAGACCTGATCATCACAAACATAGGGACAAAATGCTCCACACCGGAAGTATATCCCTCATTGGTGAGATCAGACCATAAATTAATCTCACTGGAGATCCACATCCCGCCCCCACCCCCTAGCAAAAAGACCACAGTGAAGAACTTCTCAAAAGCAAACTTCACACTTCTTAAGACTGGAGTGGTATCCTTCAAGGCCCCAAGCCAGTGGAAACCACAACCCACGCTGCTGAAACCCTTACAAATGCCTTCTACGAGCACCTCCAGGAATGTATGGATCAAGCAATCCCTAATAAAATCAAGACCCTTTCCACCAAAGGCAGGCGCCCGGTCTGGTGGACCCCAGCCATAAACAAACTCTACAACAAGAGGAGAAAGATACTACATGACAGAGCAAAATCCCTAAAAGGGAAGGCATCTCTGATCAATACTAGCAAAAAACTACGATCACTCATAAAATCATCCAAGGCCAACTTTGAGAGAAAAATCGCTAATGACACAAAAGACAATCATAAGGCCTTCTTTAGCTATGTTAGAAACCTGGGTGGAAACTCCCAGATATGCTCAGAATTAGTCCAAAATGATAAAGAAATCACTGAACCCACAGACATTGCCAACATACTGGCAGACAGGTTCAGTGCAAATTTCTCCCCTCCCTCCCCGGGAAAAGGAGAAATATCTATCCCACCAGAGTCTAGCCTCCCAAACATCTCAGATGCCCAGGTGAGAGCTGCTCTCTCTAAAGCAAAAAACAGAGCATCAATGGGACCGGACGGTGTCCCCGGCTGTGTGCTACACAAACTCAATGAGGAACTAAACCCACACATAAGGCTGTTGTTTAATCTTAGCCTTACTACAGGATACATACCCAAAGAATGGCGTACGGCAACTGTGGTCCCACTCCACAAAGGCGGTGCTTCTACGGACCCTGGAAATTACTGCCCCATAAGCTTGACGAGCCTTGTCTGCAAAGCTATGGAGAGGATCATAATGGAACTCATAAATAAAGACATTGGGGACCTACAGACATTGGATCCTACCCAATTTGGCTTTGTCAAGGGCAGATCCTGCCTCTTGAACTTGGTCAACTTTTTCGAAACAGTCACTAAGGCCATTGATGAGGGTAAGGCAGTTCACACAGCCTACCTTGACCTAGCAAAAGCGTTCAACACAATACCCCACTCGGGCATCATAGAAAAGCTCACCAGCTTAGATGTAAACCCATATGTCACAAGATGGGTTGCAAACTGGCTCAAGGACAGAACACACAGGGTTAGAGTTGCTGGTGCCATGTCAGACTCTAAGCCGGTCACGAGCGGTGTCCCACAGGGCTCAGTCCTGGGCCCCCTCTTGTTTGGCATTTATTTTTCTGAGGTGCAGGCAAACATAGGGGGATTGTGGCTGACAAAATTTGCAGATGACTGCAAACTGGGCACCATAATTGACACTCCATCAGACACAGACATCCTCCAGAGAGGTCTCATAGAAATGGATAACTGGTGCCAGAGCCATGGCCTTAAGCTAAATGCCAAAAAATGTATAGTCATACCCTTTGGGAAAAACAAGGTAACCCCTAATTACCACATAGGGGGTAATCCATTAAACACGGAAGAAGTTATCAGGGACCTGGGGACCCAAGTTGACAGTAACCTCTCTTTTGACACTCACATTGCCAAAGTGGTTAGGAAGACCTTCTACATTGCCCACCTGATATGAAGGGATTCACATCCAGATCAGGAGAGGTCATTGTACCCCTGTACTCTTCACTTATCAGACCAATGATTGAGTACAACGCCCCATTCGGAATGTACCTTACCCGACACCTGCAGCAGTTGGAAAGACCCCAAAAGTTCCTCACCAAAAGGATAAAGGGGCTCAAACATATGTCATACGATGCCCGACTGAAGAAACTCCAGCTCTATTCAGTCGCATACCGTCTGCTCAGAGGTGATCTGTGCCTGACATACAAGGCCATGTCCAACCCGGAATTAATGGACATGCTCCACCTCAAAAAATCCAAATCCACCAGAGCCACGAGAGCAAGAGACTTAAACCTCAACACGGATATAAATAGGATGCGTTGGAGGGACAGATTCATCACCCAGAGACTCCCTACACTATGGAACAGAATCCTAGTCCATGTGAGGCAGAGCCCCTCACTGACTCTGTTCAAGAGAAATCTTGACAAGTGGATGGGAGATCGTAGGTTTACCCCGGGAATCATCTCTGTATCACTGCTGGACAGAGGCACAGCAAACTAATGGGTATAGTATTCTCATCCTAAGGGGTGGTGAAAGCCACACACACTCTGGCTAGGCTTATAAATGCCCTAGGGCAGATAGCCTAGTATGAACCTATGAACCTATGAACCTATAAACCCGCAGGCACTGAATCTAGGTATTAGGTTCCTGGAAAAGTAGATACACCCAACCAAAATGTGGACATATAATTAGCATAACATTTGAATTCCAAATAGCACATAACTCTTCCAACTTCCAGTAGGAATGTGGGATACTATTCCTAAACATGTCCGAAAAATGGGACTTATAAAACAGATGGAAAAGTCTAAGCACATTATCAAAGAGAGTGTAAAATCCATAGATTTTAAAAAACTGCATTGCCAAATTCTACCAGACAATGACAATTATTTTTTTTATTTCTGTAAAAGGGATGTGTAAGATGTATGTCCTCTTTCTTTACATTATTGGTGTGACTGGCATGTTCATCATGTGCTGTGCTTTTCTGTGCACTAGAAAGCTTCAAAAATCATGGGCCAGATTCCAAAAGAGTTGCTGTCAGTGTAAGTTTTCCCTGATTCAGAAAGACTTGCTCTTTGTGTTAGTGACTTACTTTGGTGAAAGGCCAGTCTATAAATAGGTTTTCACTGGGTGCCAAATTCCAAAAGATCTACTCCTGTATATGGCAAGGGGGTTTAAAAAATTGTATGAAGTTGTTAATGTTTGTTTGTCTTTCGGCTTTTCCCAGTTAGGGGTCGCCACAGCAGTACTCCGATCCGCTAATGATTGGCAGTAGATTTTCATGAATGCTGAGGTGCCAGCTCGATGTCCAACCTTCAACGAAGGCACGCCCATTTACGCATCTCTTTTGAATGCCACCTAACCTTGGGGAAGACATGCAGACTCCACACAGAAGGCAATCCCTGCACTCCAGCTGAGAAGTGAACGGGAGAACCTCTTGCTGTGAGGCAACAACGCTACTGCTGCACCACCGCAGCATATCCGGAAAATATGGACATACCTTCAAAAATGGGTACATCGTGTGCAGGGGTAAATCAGGCATGAACATTGATTCCCTCTTCCAGAATAGAGACAGTTGAGAGGTCTGTTGTCACTGGCTTACTTTAAGTATAGATAGACAGTATAGCATACACTATTTTTTCATCGGAAGTGCCATTTACATAAAATATGGTATGTTCTGTGAAGTACAAATGTTGATATCAAAGTTGAACACTGAAGTAAATTAACACTAGCATCAACATTTCTGACTGGTGATATAAATACTTTCAAGTGTAAGACTTCCCTACTCACTGATGAGACATCTATAAGAAGGTAGTACATGTGTCATGTTTTTTGTGTATTAGGATTGAGTCCCTGAATAGTTTGGTTTCAGAGCTGAAATCTTACTACAGGTCTTCTTAAAAGATATTTTAATCACAAAATATCCACAGTGTATCATGAAATATTACTTATATCAGTCATTTAGAAGGTATGTATGTATATTTACTTAAAACTATTGACCAGGGCTGAAGTCAAATGGACCGACAGAAACAATGCAGCATTAAAAAAAGGTAACACGTGCTGAAGATTAATAAAATGTAAATATTTCAGTGGGATCACAGTGGAATCATCTCTTTAAGCTGCTATTTATAAATTCAAATTAAAATGAAAATCTTAGCTAAAATTTACACTGCTGCCCCAATAATTTGATGGTTATCAGCACTGCCTGTTGCAGGCAGATGGTAGGCTTGGTATGCAGGAGTATTAAGTACATGTAGTCAGGAGTCACTGCGAAGATATCTGTGTCATCTTCTGTCGCCCTAGTTATGTACCATGCCGCCCGTAGGATAAGGACTCCTAATTATGCTCTTTCTGAATGTAGGTGTGGAAGATACTCAGAAATGGCTACAACTGAAAAAAAAAGACCCTATCTTAAAAAATGAGGGAAAACAAGTGTCGTTCACTTCTGCACATTACTGCCAGTATAATCTGCAGAATTCGATGTTGACTAGCCAACTGCCTCTCTTGAATAACAAGTGATAGACAGAGAAAGGTAATGTCAGGACCACTTAAATGATTTTATGTTGACATATACTTAGTCTTTCTAAATATATATACCATGCCATGTAGACACATCGCATATGTGCTTCTATGGAAGCATTTATCTGACATCTTTCACTGCAAATGCTGTATCTGTACAACTAGAAAGTGATGGCTTTTGCATTGGCCGGAATGAACATATCCTGTAAGGACAGATCAACTAAGCCACAAGCACTCCTCATGTGTACTATCCTGAAATGGTAATTATATTCATGCAGTGAAATGCATTCAGTGTTTTCAGTGTAGGTTCTTATGTGCTGCCATGACATCTGTTGTTGAGGAACACCTGAGAAGTTGGATTCATATGAGACAACACCCAAGGACTAAATAGTAACTGTGCAAATAAGATAAGTGAAAGAAGTGGAGCAGCTGAATAGAAACGCATGAAAAGAATCAAAAGGAGGTGAGACACACAACCTCTGCATGAGTGCTACACATTTATAAAGCATGGCGAGTCCTGGGATTGAACTGTAAAACTAGATAACAGCCTGCGCTCTTCTGCAGTATGCACCTTTTACCTTGAAATCCATTCAGGTGGGAACAAAAACAAACAGCTCTAACAATTTATTTCATTTCAGTGATCCAAAGCCCTTCTTATTATGGAAATGCAGTTATTAATTATCCATGATCTTTTGTTTGATGGTTGCATTTTTAAAGAATAGAAAACCTCTAAAATTAGTTTTATGAGACTTATTTTCCTCTGATTTACTGCAATTATTTCCCTATCTACTGGGATCATCAGCTTCTGTGCTTTCTAATGAATAAAAATTCAAAGAAGAACTGTACGTAGTAGATTATTTAGTGTTTAATGATATCTGACTAGTGGTGTGAATTGTCGCAGTCATTCAATAACGAGTTTGTTATATATAATAAACAACAGTTCGTCCCGAAGAATATTCTCTGCCAAATGCAAATAGCATTATTTCTATTTTTATAACCTGTAGCACAGTATTTTAACACTGATGCTAAATTACATTATAATCACCAATATTAATTATTGTTTTAAGTACGGTAAATATGAGTAAAACACGAAATAAAAAAAATCATATATTTTAATCCAAAGACATGTCTTTTAGATAAATGTATGAAAACATATTTTTACAAGACACGTTTTCACACATGAAAATAAGGTTACAATAAAATGAAATAACTACCACGGGATATAGTAATGAATGACTCTTTTATATCCCATTCTGTATTATAAATTATGCTTTGCTGTTAGTAGCTTTGTTTACAACGTAACCCTATGCATAATTCATTAGTACGCTAGAAAGCATATTTATGTTATCTAAGACTAGCCCAGGATATTAAAATCAATTTACATATAAGTGTATAAATAAGACTGTTAGATAATACTGTTTGCTTGCAGAGCAAGAGTGGTCCTCACAGACAGATACATACTAAGCAGAGTTCATGTGAAAAAAGTAAATAATAGTATTATTTATACATTTGATTACAGAGGAGCGTACTACAGTACAGCTTTCTGTACACCACTGAGCTTCATGGTGCACAATACAATGAGGGCATATGTAGAAGGAAGGAAATTCCTGCAAATGAGTTTATATATCATAACTTTGCAACTTTTTCTTCCCATGCTTACCAGTCATCAACCTTATAGCAATTAACAAACCTATCTTTCACTGGTGAAGCAATTTACAGTTTTGGTAAACTATCATCAGTGCAGACATCAGGTTTTTATCAGTTATATGGCCCTAAGCCACCCTGCCTCACCAGCTATGTGCGTACTTACTCAGTGAGGATATGTAGAATGTCCCTCCATACACCACATGAGGCTACTATGAAAATAGCCTAACAGGAGTGAAGTGTACATGCAGATTACTGCTGCCTGCACAGTGCCTTTCTTCTGATAGGTGTCTGCAGGGCAGAGTCGTTATACCCCAACCCCCAACCATGATGGGCAAGCCTGTACAACCTGCTAGCTCCCATCTTCCCTTGTCTGATTCTTCTGCTGTCTGAGCTGCTAACTGTATTCAGGTGTGTGTCATACTAAGTGCTTTATCTCTATATGACATAGAGCCAGTACAAGTCACATCTGATTTATGAACCACATAATGATGGTATCATGATGGTGATGGAATGATGGCCAGTTCATTCCAGTGATGTGGGAAGCATGACCCAATGTTGGTTAATGATTAGTCGCATAATTCTGATTTTGGAGTTAACAGCACTATACTTTTCATAGGATAGCAGTGCATGTCCCCAGGGACCATGTATGATATGTTTGCCTTAAAATGTAAACCGTTGTTAACTTGTAGACTTTTAAATGATTGTGAAATGCACGGGACCCAGCATGATTGCTGTTCCTGAATAGCAGTGAACTAACAAATGACCATGCTTCCAGGTGTGATGCTTATGTCTACATGAACTAGCATTACTTTAGTTAGAGAGCACTGTAGTTAGATTAACACATTAAGAAACAATCCATACTCCTGTCCCTCAAGATACAAGAAACGTCCAGCACAGTACAAAATCAGTCGTCAGGATGTAAAAACAAGAATTTATTATAAAAAGACTGTAAAAACGTTAAGCGCTTTCATCATTCAATGACTTCATCAGAACAAATGTACCTACGTTTCACAACACTTATATATACACTTCACATCACATGACACACAATGATTAAATCACCTGACATAATTAATTACAATTAAGAATTAAAAATGTTGGACCTAATTTTCAAAAGCTGTTATTCTCCCTCCCCTAGAAATTTCCTGACTCAATTGTCTGTAAACAACAAGTCTGATAAACATTTGGATATGCAGTACATGCTCAAATTCCAAAAATATTACACGGATTCCTAGCATAAATACCCAGGATTAATGTCATAATAATATACACACTTATCAAGACTATCTCATACATGTTGATAAAACCTTCAATGCCACAAATAAATTATTTGTTGTTAAATATAAGGTCTTGATTACCCAGAATTGTCTAATATGGGTTTGATAGAAATATGGTTGTTTATTCCTGGGTACACTGAGGCGTTAAGTCTAATTTGCCACCTAACTTCCTTGTCACTGACCACCTTTTTAATGTCACCCCCTCTCACATTGCCCTTGACCAATTCCAATATACCAAATTTAAATGTCGAACAGTCCCTACTATTTTTCAGGTGTTTCCAAAGGGCATTATTCTCATCATTTTTCCTAATACTATAGTAATGATCGTAGATCCTGTTACGTAAACACCTTATTGTTTTACCTACATAATAGCAGGGACAGTGGGTACATATGGCCAAATATATTAGATTTTTTGTCCTGCAATTCCCCTTACAAAAAACAATCTTAGTTTTATTGTAGTTTTGTAGAGTAATAGTTGTACCATCAAAAATATATTGACATTGCTGGCAAGTGCCACATTTCTTAGTGCCACCACTGTCCCTACCTATAATTGTGTCATATTTCTTTTCCAACAATAATTTCATGTTAGAACCGTTCTTGTAAACAAAATTCGGCTCTTTCCCCACAACACTCATTACACTACAGTCTGCCTTTAAAACTGTCCAATTTCTCTGAATAATATTTTAATATCTCTACTGTGTGATGAGTGCTGTATAACACATGCCTTTTTGTATTTACTATTGTCAACATCAGTGTTGATTGTGGCATTATTCAATCCAATTTCTGAGCCAAACCCTGATCCCAGTAGGGGCTTGTACTTAGTTCCCCATTGCTTCCTCACATACTCACTAACATCAACTATCATTCCCATAGGATACCCCCTCTCAATAAAAAAATTTTTTACCTTCCTCAATTCCATCTCCAGGTCATTGGCATTAGATGTCATCCGAGCCACCCGGATGCATTGCCCTTTTATAATATTCCTTTTCTGGGCCCGGGTATTTATGCTAGGAATCCGTGTAATATTTTTGGAATTTGAGCATGTACTGCATATCCAAATGCTTATCAGACTTGTTGTTTACAGACAATTGAGTCAGGAAATTTCTAGGGGAGGGAGAATAACAGCTTTTGAAAATTAGGTCCAGCATTTTTAATTCTTAATTGTAATTAATTATGTCAGGTGATTTAATCATTGTGTGTCATGTGATGTGAAGTGTATATATAAGTGTTGTGAAACGTAAGTACATTTGTTCTGATGAAGTCATTGAATGATGAAAGCGCTTAACGTTTTTACAGTCTTTTTATAATAAATTCTTGTTTTTACATCCTGACGACTGATTTTTTTGCTGTGCTGGATGTTTCTTGTATCTTGAGGGACAGGAGTGTGGATTGTTTCTTATAGTGGACTGTTCCTAGTGATTGGATTTTATCTAGTGGTGGAGTGAGTATGGACTCGCTTGACGAATTACCATCGATTTTCTCCCCTAGACGAGACGAGATAAGGGGATTGCAGTCTGAAATGGCCATAATGCGTGGTGAGCTGACGAGACTGCTTGAGATGATGTCTCAACCGAACTTGACTGCAGATAAGGCCAAACCTGTGACGTCAACACGTGGAGGGAGTCGACGAGAGGGCTGTGAGGAGCAACATGGCGCTCGCACGGATGGTAGTGAGTCAGACAAACCAGCTTCTTATAGATCGCGTTCTGTGGAAATTGGACAGGCGAAAAACCTTTTGGGAGTGAGTAGGAACGGATCGGAAGGGGAATTAAATCTATCTGGAGCGAGGCCAAAAAGAACTATTCCGAAGAAAACTTATGTATTTGCAGCATACGAAAAAGAAAAAGGTACTGTTAAACAGCCCTCTACTCACCCCACTCATGGGGAGAGGCATGGGGAGAGGCGTTTCAATTACAATACTTTTTTGGAGGGTCAACATGAGTTTGGGGACACTGGGAGGTGTGCAGTCGGAAATAAACGCAACGAAGTTGAAATTGGTGGACAGACTTTGAAAGATACTATTTTTCTGTTTGGCAAAAAGCTTAAGGTTTTAAAAAGCCTTCAATTGGACAATAATTATTTAAAAAAATGTCTTGATAAGGGTGTTGTGTCCATGGGGCTTAGGTTTTTTAAGATCCCTATGGGTGTTATACTGGACGAAAGCAGTAAAAAAGAATGTTCCAAATTATTTGATGGCTTTGGTTTTTCTTTCATGAAATTTATTATTGGGTGCAATGACCAACGCATATTTATTTTGTTGACTGAACTGGATGAACTTAATAACAACATTGTTCATGACTTATTATTTGACGAATGTGAAATGTATTATGAATCACAGTTTAACTGGGTTGCAGGCGTTATAGATAAGCAATTTGAATGCAAATGTAACAAGCTGAACCGTGACCTGGAGCAGTACAAAAAGGGTGATGTATATAGGTGGGAGACGAGGTGTGATAACAATCATAATGACAAGTACAAAACACCTAAAGGGAAGGGGCAATTTAGAGGGTATTCAAGAAACAACCAGAGACTTAGGTCGTATAACCATTATAGGGGAAATTTCAATGACTTTAACAACTATGAAAATCAATTACATAATCAGGATTTTTTAGAGAGAGAACAGGACTGGGAGGGGGATCAAAGGAGGTACCATCAAGAAAGGGAAGGCCATTTGGGGAGAATGGGGAGAGGGTAAATATTACACCCAGGCCTGCCCCAATGGACCATTTTTCTGGGATTGTTAAGGTTAATGAAATTATTAGTTCTTATGACAACTTCTATATCTACAATTTCACGGATGTGGAACTTAAAAAAGAACATTTTACCCTTTTTTCTAAGGGGATGAAGTTTATACCCTATGGGACATTTAATTTGGTAGATAGTATAGTTGACATAAAGAAATATGTAAGGAAACTTAACCTTAGTGTGAAGTATGATGGTATGCATAAGGAACGTAAGGAGTTTGGGACCAAAAGCACATACACGCCACCCCTTAATAGTCTTTTAGACACTTTTGAGAAACTGGTTATAAGTGATATATATAAATATAGCAAACGGAGGAAGACCTGTACGAGGTATAATTTAACTAAGGAAGAACAGGGGATATTGAAAGAATTGCAGGAGGATCAAAAAAATCCGAATTATGAAACCAGATAAGGGGGGCGGGGTAGTGCTTTACCCGGCTAGTGATTATAAGAACAAAATTATGGGTTTGTTGCTCAACTCTGGAAAATATGTGATTTCTTCTAGGAATGTTCACATTGGGTATCATAAGGTGGACATGTTGTTAGAGTGCCTATTATTGGAAGAAAGAATTGGAATTGATTTATATAAGTTTTTGAAAGTTGAGAACCCCATTATAGGGACAATTGTTGGTATACCTAAAGTCCATAAGGACATTTATGATCCACCATTCAGGCCCATTATTTCGGGGAGTCAGGCCAAGACCTTTCCTTTCGGAAAGGTTATTGACAAATGGCTCAAACCCACACTTAGGAAAATTCCTCATTTGGTATTCGATTCTTGGGATTTCCTAGGAAGATTACAACCAGGGTTGGCCGAAGGGGTTGAATGGTTGGTAACCATCGATGTTATTGACCTATTTTCGAACATATCCAAAGAAGAAGGTTTGGTCAGATTTCATGAGAGTATTCACGGCCTTGGATCGGTGCCTGGAGATAAAAATGTATTGATATTAGAATTTATGGAGACTGTTTTGGCAGATAATTATATCTATTATGAAGGAGAATACCACCAACAGATCAAGGGGGTAGCGATGGGGGCAGCTTGCGTCCCCATATACGCTAATTTGGTGGTATTCGACTGGGAAAAGGAGTACATTTTTGGATCTGAATGGTATAAGTATATTTCTTGCTACCTTCGTTTTTTGGACGACATTTTTTTACTTTGGAAGGGTAACACTGAGGAGTTAGATAAGTTTTTTGGCTACCTAAATTCTTGTAGTGAAAATTTTAAATTCACCTTCAATAAGGACAAGGTAACTATCCCCTATCTGGATGTGAGAATAACTATACAGGATGGGAAATTTAAGTCAAACATATATAGGAAAAATACTTTTAGTAATTCCTATTTGCATTTTTCCAGCAACCACCCTTGGGCCCAGAAAAGGAATATTATAAAAGGGCAATGCATCCGGGTGGCTCGGATGACATCTAATGCCAATGACCTGGAGATGGAATTGAGGAAGGTAAAAAATTTTTTTATTGAGACGGGTACCCTATGGGAATGATAGTTGATGTTAGTGAGTATGTGAGGAAGTAATGGGGAACTAAGTACAAGCCCCTACTGGAATCAAGGTTTGGCTCAGAAATTGGATTGAATAATGCCACAATCAACACTGATGTTGACAATAGTAAATACAAAAAGGCATGTGTTATACAGCACTCATCACACAGTAGAGATATTTAAAATATTATTCAGAGAAATTGGACAGTTTTAAAGGCAGACTGTAGTGTAATGAGTGTTGTGGGGAAAGAGCCGAATTTTGTTTACAAGAACGGTTCTAACATGAAATTATTGTTGGAAAAGAAATATGACACAATTATAGGTAGGGACAGCGGTGGCACTAAGAAATGTGGTACTTGCCAGCAATGTCAATATATTTTTGATGGTACAACTATTACTCTACAAAACTACAATAAAACTAAGATTGTTTTTTGTAAGGGGAATTGCAGGACAAAAAATCTAATATATTTGGCCATATGTACCCACTGTCCCTGCTATTATGTAGGTAAAACAATAAGGTGTTTACGTAACAGGATCTACGATCATTACTATACTATTAGGAAAAATGATGAGAATAATGCCCTTTGGAAACACCTGAAAAATAGTAGGGACTGTTCGACATTTAAATTCGGTATATTGGAATTGGTCAAGGGCAATGTGAGAGGGGGTGACATTAAAAAGGTGGTCAGTGACAAGGAAGTTAGGTGGCAAATTAGACTTAATGCCTCAGTGTACCCAGGAATAAACGACCATATTTCTATCAAACCCATATTAGACAATTCTGGGTAATCAAGACCTTATATTTAACAAGAAATAATTTATTTGTGGCATTGAAGGTTTTATCAACATGTATGAGATAGTCTTGATAAGTGTGTATATTATTATGACATTAATCCTGGGTATTTATGCTAGGAATCCGTGTAATATGTTTGGAATTTGAGCATGTACTGCATATCCAAATGCTTATCAGACTTGTTGTTTACAGACAATTGAGTCAGGAAATTTCTAGGGGAGGGAGAATAACAGCTTTTGAAAATTAGGTCCAGCATTTTTAATTCTTAATTGTAATTAATTATGTCAGGTGATTTAATCATTGTGTGTCATGTGATGTGAAGTGTATATATAAGTGTTGTGAAACGTAGGTACATTTGTTCTGATGAAGTCATTGAATGATGAAAGCGCTTAACGTTTTTACAGTCTTTTTATAATAAATTCTTGTTTTTACATCCTGACGACTGATTTTGTGCTGTGCTGGACGTTTCTTGTATCTTGAGGGACAGGAGTGTGGATTGTTTCCTATAGTGGACTGTTCCTAGTGATTGGATTTTATCTAGATTAACACATTAGTTTAAATTAAATTAATTTAGATTGGATAGATTTCTTCGTCCATGTGGATCATAGAATGTTAGGCTGCATGCTCTGCTGTTCTCAGACAGATTGTCCACATGTGAATAAGTGCTCAGTACACTGATGGAAAGAATAGTATACAAGGAGTGCATTTACCCAAAATATCATCAATACATCTTCACTGATGAATCATGTTAACAATAACACTGTGCAAAAGACATGATTTGCCATACAAAGACACATAGTAAAACATGCATGTCTGTCTGTCCTGTCAATTCCGCTCATGATTTCTTCCATTTAACAGATAGTTTTTGTACATCTTCCACACAGATGTTCCTTCTAAAATGTTAGTATGCAAACCATTTTAAATATTTACTTCAGTGCAATTATGTGCAGTTACCTATACGTAACATCATATCAGACAGCATGGCAATATACTAGACCATCACAATCAGCAAATCTTAATAAATAAATAAATGGACGCAAGAAAGACATATTATAATACAACTACCTAAACAACTAGTATATAATATTTACAATTTAGTATAATAACAATATACAATAATAGAAATTAATGAGAAAAGTTCAATACATAGTCGTTAAATATAAATCTACTGATCTAGTTTTTATCATCGCAAAATATTTTAAAGATTTTACTGAGAAGTTGTTTAAGGATATCATTTGTATGCTAACTAGAGTTTCCTTTAATAAGGAAAAACAGTTGCATTCATCAAGTATGCACAAGTATACAGTGACATCAAATACACAAGGAAAAATAATTCTGAAAAAAATAAAAATTGTAAAATAAAATTTTAATGTATGCAATGCAATTAATTTGGACAGGTCTATAGTTAAAAATCAAAAGGAATAGCCATCAAATGGAACATCACCAAATGTAATGCATCACATCCCATCCATCCAAAGTGCACTTCGAGCACTTCTGTTTGTGTATTTGTCTGTGTGTTTATGTATATATATATATATATATATATATATATATATATATATATATATATATATATACATACATATATAAATCTCTCTCATATACACACACACACACACACACACACACACACACACACACACACACACACACACACACACACACACATATATATATATATATATATATATATATATTGTTGCGTCTTTCGGCTTATCCCGGTTAGGGGTCGCCACAGCGGAACTCCGGTCCGCTAATGTTTGGTAGTGGATTTTTAAGTGCCGAGTTACCAGCCCTGACGCACAACCTTCAACGAAGGCACGCCCATTCACGCATGCCTCCACACAGAAGACGCTCTAGCTGAGAATCGAACGCGACAACGTCTTGCTGTGAGGTGACAATGCTACTGCAGCACCACTACCGCAAGATATATATATATATATATATATATATATATATATATATATAAAAATCTGTCTCATATATACACACACACACACATATATATATATATATATATATATATATATATATATATATATATATATATATCCATCACTCCATCATGTATTAGGGCCAGATTAGTATAGTTCCCATTCTTTGAACTCTGGGACATGTTTAGTTAGTAGGGTTTCTCTAGGCAGTGGTTATTGTCACCTAAACAATAGTATTTAAGAGACAATCTCTTTTCATCTGCTTAAGACATGTTGCTACTGACATTTAATGTTTAAAGATCTGACCTAATGTAAGAGGCAAGCTTTTCCTATACATCTAAAACATGGTTCTACTGGCATTTATTTTTTAAAAGAATTCTACTTCCCCAAAGAAAATCTAGATTTGGTAAGAAAGCTTTAAGTAATGCACATGACAATGTTTGGTGAAGTAACAATTATTAGCTTAAACATTATATTCATGTTGTTGATGGACTATCTAATCAAGAAGAAGAATTAAACTACTAATGTTACAAATGAAAAACTGTGACACTAGTGCAGGATAAGTATATGGCTCTGAGTTATACATTTATTTCTTAAACAATTAACCATATTATTCCATACCTTTCCATACTCTACAAATTATTTTAAGTTGGGACTTTAATATCTACCTTAATGATTTAATTCTGGGATGCAAAAACAAAAAACTTGCAGCTTCTCTGTAATTGCATGATCTCATTTAAGCTTGCACATACAAGTTACCATTTCAAGGTGACACTTATATAGATTTAAAATATAAAATGTTGGTAAGATTAGGCTGAAATTTTGTTTCTGCAGCAATAATACATGTAGGCAGTGCCACAGTGTAGACATAAAAAAACCCTTGCCTATGGCCCAGGTGTCCTGGGTTTGATTAGCTGGTCAGAAAGCTGAGGATCTGGTGTCAGAAGATGGGCATGCCCATCCTTCGAAGGGAGCTTATGGACTGAAGCAACTTTGTCATGACAGATCTCCAATGGAAATTGGGGGAACAAGATGGGCACTGTCAATGGGAGGCAGTGTTGAGTCACTGAATAGGCAGAACAATACATTAACACATCCTGCTATACTTCCATCACAGATCAGTGTACGCAGGGGTTAGGGGAGACGGTTAGGAAATATAAGGAATGGACAGTATTCAGTCTCCTCGATATCCCCAGAGATAGGTCAGGGTAAGTATATGTGAGGCATAGTTAGATCTGTTAAACTCAATGAATGAGGAGAGAATTTAAGCATGAGTTGTTATCATATTGCAGGAAAGCAAAAAGTAGGGAAAAAACTTGAATAGCTTTAGTTTATCAGTTTAAGGCATCTGTAAGAGTATAATGTCATCATGTCTTTCTAATCATTCACATATTCATTACCACCCAATCCAGAAGCAAAGCAGTAAAATTTAGACCAAACATTTTAGCCATTTATGTTCAAATGATTATTAACAAGATAAGAACATTTTTGGAGTTGATCACCAATTGCTCACAGTTACAGGGTAGAAAACTTTCATTTCACATATTGTGAGTACCTTGATTCTACAATCACACAAGTACAAAGACAAACTTTCATCTCAGTTAAATGGCCTTATGGACCAATTTAATATTAGAAAAAAATCAACAAGTGGGGCTTATAACAAATATAAACCTCACTTTATTTATTATTTATTTATTTATTGCATTTGTTTACCAGGAAAGTCCACTGGGCCTAGGTGAGCCCATTTTCAACGGAGGCCTGGGGAGAAAAGCTCCTCATAAAAGTCAACATTACAGAAATACAAATATCAAAAATACAAATATCAAAAAAGTAGCACTATTTATAGTTTTTTAGCAATTCCATTGCAGTTTTATGGTAGTCCATCAATGATATTAACATACTTTTGGTCATATAGATGCCATAGACATTACTGACTGGGAGGCAGAAAAAAACAGTAACATCATATACAATTATTTACATGCATTTAAATCTGTGTAGGCAGTGTAGTAACAGTCACAGGTGTGGCTGCAGACCTGCTAAGAGTGCATACCTGTAGCTCCAGAGAGTGAAAGTAGTGAGAAGAGAAGACTTATTTTTGGCATGAGCACAACCAGCAGGTAGAGAGGTGTTGTCTGAGGGATGTTTTAAAGAGAGCAGGGTATGAGATGGAGGTTATTGAGGTTAGAAGGTTATTCCAATGTTTGGAGGTAGTGAAGGAGTAAAGCATTTGGCCAGCTGGAAGTTAAGGTTTATTGACTTTAATCAGAATTTTGTTTTCAGATCTAAGGTGTCTGTTTGGATGGTACAGAGTTAATATAGAGGAGAGAGCTTTACAAGCTGTTGGTTTATATATTATTTTATGTGCAGTAATTAAGTGGAGGTAGTTAACATAGAGTGGAAGTTCAAGCCAGTTTAGTTGTTGCAGTGAGGAATAGCGATGTGATGAGGATGTAGCATTTGTTGCAAATCTAGCAATTTTATTGTAGCATATATCGTTTGTTTTTTTAGTGAAGAATGTATAGTAGTGAGGATGGCAGCACCATATGGATGGAAGTAGGAAGGCAGAGGCTAGTGTTCCTTTGTCATTGTTATTTAGGTAATAGCTATGTCTGTAGAGGGTACCTAGTTTCTGGTGTGTCTTTTTGATGTTAATGAGTATGTGGGGTTCAAAAGTTAGGGTTTCATCAATAGTGACTCCTAACAGTTTAGTACTGGGGACAACTTCTATGGAGGTATTATGTTGGGAGAGGATAGAGAATTCAGCCTTGTTCAGGGGTGTTGTTTTTTTTTGGGAGTGAATAGAATCAGCTCGGTCTTGTTTCGGCTGAGAGCGAGATGATTTATTTGACATCCATTCTTTGGTAGATGTGAAGGCATTTTGGGTTAGTAGCTGAAGCACAGAATGGGTTTTTGAATTGCAGATAATTGTTAAGTCATCTGCATATTGTATTACATCTGCCTGTATTAGGGACACATGGAAATTATTGATGAATAACTTGAATAGTAGGGGGCCCAATACTGAGCCTTGGGGGACACCTGTGGAGATTTTTAAGAAGGTGGAAGAGGAGTGTTGCCATTTGGTTGATTGCTATCTGTCAGAAAGGTAGCTAGAGAACCAATTTAGGGTTGGGGGTGAGACACCTAGGTTATTAAGTTTAGAGAGTAAAATGGGATGAGAAATTGTATCAAATGTCTTTGAAAGGTCAAGGAAGAGTGAAGAGACAATCAGACCTGAATCATGTGCTTGATTTACTGTATCCAAAAAGGAGATGAGGGCTGTAATTGTGCTATGGCCTGGTCTAAAGCCATGCTGGGTAGGGGTGAGTAGTTGGGTGTTGATTAAGTGGTTGATTAGTTGGGTGTGGACACATTTTTCAAGTATTTTAGAGATGGTGGAGAGAATGGCTATTGGCCGGAAGTTTGAGATGTCAGAATTGTTGCCACCTTTGTGCAGGAGCAGAATGTAAGCTTTTTTCCAGATATTGGGTACATAAGACTCTTGGATTGATCTATTAATTAGTATACTAATGGGGTATGCTATGGAATCAGCAGTTATTTTTTGGAATTCAGCAGGTAGGTTGTCAGGAGCACAGGAGCAGGGTTTGAGTTTATGAAGCAGCTTCTTTATGGTGCTTGTGGGTATGGGACTGAAAGAAAAAGATGGTGGTGGGGATGGTTTAGAATAAGTAGTATATTGGTATGGTGAGTTTAGGCTTGAAGAGGGGAAAGTAGTGGTCAGCTTCGCAATGGTGCCAATAAAATATGTGTTGAAGCAAGAGGCTATATCTGAGGGAGTTTATCAGGGTATGGGCAGGGATTGGAGTTAGACCCTGGGTGAATAAGGGAATTTATTGTTCCCCAGAATTGTTGAGGGTTTAGTCTATGCTGGTTTTGTAGCTTATGGCTAAAGTCTTTTTTATCTTTAATAACCTGTCTTTTGGCATGATTACATAGTTGTTTGTATTGTGCCAGGTCAGTTGGGTTTTTGCCATATTCTCAAAGCTTTATCTCTAGAGGACATGATTTGCTTTCTGGGTTTTGTGAGCCAAGTTGTGTTTTTAGTCTTGACTCTCTTTATTCTGGGTGGTGCTACCTCATCTAGGATTTTGAGAAATATTGAATTGAATAATTCAACTGCTTCATGTAGGAGAATGTTATGTAATGGAGTCCAGTTAGTATGATATAAGATTTCATTTAGAGGTTCTGGAGAGAAATTGGACAGATCTCTTATTAGTTTTAAGTGATGATTACCAGTCATTGTAGTAGTTTTGCGGATGGCGAAAGCTGGTAGGTGGTCACTGATAGCGTTTGGTAAAGTTCCAAAAATGGAGATTTTATTTGGGTCAGACACAAGGATCCAATCTAGGGTTGAGCCTTGTTTTATTTGATTGTTGGGCCTGGTTATATCAGAAATTAGGTGTAGTTGTATAGGTTGATATTTGTCTGGAGGTTTTGATTGGTGATATTTAACCAATTTATATTTACATCCCCTAGTATGATAGTTTCATTTTGAATATGTCTGGATGACCAGGCTAGAATCTCTTCTAGAATGGGAATGTTATCGCTTGGGGGAATGTATAAAGCTATGATGCATAGGGTTTTGTGGTTATTTAGTTTTAATATTGTAACTAAGAGTTCAGCAGGGGAGAAATGTGGAATGGGTTTTGAGTAGGGAACTATGGTATAGCTACTTGGGTATATTAAGGCAACGCCCCCACCCTTTTTGTGTGGTCTGTCGTTTCTAAGGCATGAATAGTTGGGGGGTATGAATTCTGTATTATTTAGGTATGGCTTCAGCCATGTCTCTGTCACAGCTGTGAAATCAGGTCTGTTTAGATGTAACCATGCATGGAAGTGGGGAATTTTGTTTGTAATGCTTTGTATACTACAGTTTAGAGATTTGGTGGGATTTGGTTGGTTTTGCATTTTGGAAAGAGGCCCTGGATTTGCTGTATATCCCCATATTTTATTAAATTAGAAAGGGTGTTTTGAGTGGAGTGGTGTGGCTACCTTTTGGTTTTCTGGCAGTAATAATGTTTGGAATAGTTATGGTAGACTTTGTGTGTCGGAAGATTTTTACTTTGGCTAGTAGAAATGTGTCTGCAGAAAATAAGGTTGAGCCTATTGTAATTATTGTAATTTAATCAAGTTATCAACCAAATTAAGGGTGAACAATATTGGCAGTCAGGCCAACTTTTCCATAATAAATTAGTGCTTTGGAGCATTCTAAGAAGGAAGTATTTTTCTGATTTATCGAATCAAAGCTATGCCGGTAACTCTGTAACCTTTATCAAACCTGGGTAGTATTTCTACAATTTTATTAAATAGAGTATGTACATTGATAAAGGTTACAGAGTTACAGAGTCAGAACAGTGAGTGATGCCACTGGCATCACACCACTCTGGTGAGTGGTGTTGGAATTAAGTGTCACATACAGCTCCTCCGCCAATGGGAATATGAGGTTATGGACAGACAAAGCACCAGCAGGAACTGGGGATACCTCAAAGGTTTCTAACAAAGAAGATTAAGGGGCTCCAGCATGTGCCTTACACAGGCCAACTAAAGTCCCTGTCACTATACTCTGTTGTCATATAGACTTCTTAAGGGAGAATTATGCCTTGCCTACAAGCAATGCAAGACCCAAACCTAATGAACTTGCTGCATATAATTAAATCAAACAGGACTAGGGCTACCCATTCCAGGGACTAAGTATAGCCTGCGACTTAAATAACACATGCTGGAGGGACAGGTTTATCTCCCAGTGACTACTGCATCTTTGGAACAAGCTAGCAATTCATGTCAAACAGAGCACATCTATGACACTGTTCAACAGGAACCTGACGAGTGGATGGGGCACTGTAAACTCTTACCTGGGATGGCACCCACAATCCTCCTGTACATGGGTAGTCATCACTAAATGCAATCCTGGGTATTGACAAGCATTTTCATGGAACTACATTGGGATGAAATGGCTAGGCTTAAAATGACCTCCGGGTCGATAGCCTAGTAATCTGCTATGATCCTATGACCCTATGAGATAGTGGAGAGGGGGGAGTCTCATAATTACAATGTGTATCTGTTTTTGCTGTGTCACTGTACAGTACACTTAGTAACAGTAGCTATAAATGCCTTCTTCTGTCGTACTTGTTTTTTTTTCTGTTTTGCAGTAGTACAGGAACTTGACAAACAGAATGACCTGCCAGGGAAGGCAGGAAGGCAGACCAGACTCTTCAGGTGATGGAATAACTGTTCTGTATTGCTATCATTATTTTATAACTGTATTTAAACTCTTTTTCCAATATATATATATATATATATATATATATATATATATATATATATATATATATATATCTATATATATATATATATATATATATATATATATATATATTCATTTTAATATTTAGTCATTGCTTGGTTGTCTATTGGCTTTATTTTTCCCTCCATTTTCTGTGCAACTCTCCTAAACTGTACCAGTTATATCTGCACTGGTGCACCCATGCTATCAGCTGTTGTATAATACTGTTCCATTGCCATTGCTTTGCTGACACTTTTTACTCTTTTCAGATCCTGTTTTAATAAACTGACCAGCATCACACTGGACACTATCTGTGTCTCATCTTTTCTCCCTTTTTCATTATTCTCTTGTTGCTTTGCGGTTTTGTTTTCCTCCATTTATTTTCCTTTTTCTGCAGGAACAGCCATGAAGAAGGTTGAAGTGAAGTAGCATCCATGGGCTATACTGGCCACTATACTGAATCGTAGCCCCAGCGCAGGACCAGGGACTATCTTTCTGAGAGCAATGCAAATCACCTTGTGGAGGAAGTGCTGTTGCTTCTCAGGTGAGTGACATAAGGTGCTCATTGGAAGCTGGGGTGGAGAGATCTTCATTCACCCTGTTTGAGATTCAGCTGCTGGTGAGGACCAAGGTGAACTGTCAGCTCAGTAATCACAATGGTCCCCTGTTGCAACTCCACATGTGGTGAGTAGAGTTGCATAGTTGGCTAGCTTTATCCTCTGGGCCACCAGAAAAGAAGCCTATGCATGTCGAGCATACAGATGTTCTAAAGGAAGGGTTCTCCTCTGGGCTGCCTGGGTAGGTGATGTGTGCCTCACCCTATCTCCAGTCATGGGATTGCACTTCCTTGTACCATTCGCCTTCTGTTTGCAGTTCAGTCTTCCTCATCAGAAGCCTTCCATTCTTTCCTTCTCCTTGACTTTCATCTTTCTTTGATTGTTCTTCCCCCCGTCTTTCTGACTTCTCTATCACTTCTTTCCTACCCATTTTTATAAGAAAAACATTTGTCATTTTGCTGTGTAGCTCTCGTATGGGGTCCCTGCTGTGTATCCATCTTGCAGCTATAAGATTCTACAATGTGCAAGTGAAAATATATAGTGTCTGACAGGCTACCTGTATGCTAATTTTCGTAGGACATTTGATTATGCATAGCATGGTCCATTCATTATATCCCAGTCTTGCCTGTACTATGTTAGCAATTATCCTGTATCATGCCATCTTTACTGTGCTATTTATTACAGTGTGATCAAGTTATACTTCTTTTCAAATACCACCTGTAATGCAAGGAATAACTCTGGAACATTCATTGAAATGCACAGCTTATTCAAGTTTTGCACATGCAAAAAAAAACAAAAAAAAAAAACAAAAAAAGGACGTTAGACAATCATCTAGCACTCAGTGCCTCAAAAACCAAACTAATGTTATTTACCCCTACAAAAACAACCATTATTGACAAAAATTCATTCTCCATCAAAAGCCAGAACAATACATCTCTCAAATTAGTATCTGAGGCTAAATTACTAGGCGTCCACATTGATGACCAGCTCAAATTCAACTCTCACCTACAAATAAATATAAAAATAAACACCAGAAACTTGGCATGCTTTACCACCACAGTTGCTACCTTACTCCTTCTACTAAGTTCATTCTCTCTACCACATATCTCATCCCTTCTGTTCTTTATGTTGCTGCACTTCTAACAAACCTGCAATCCTCTCTTAAGACAAAACTTTCCTCTCTTGCTATTACAAAATTGCGAAGTTTGCCACAAGCCAAAAGTCTTCTACCCATCACTGTGTAGCCCTTCATAAATTAAATTGGTTACAGCTGCCCAATTATCTCTTCTACATTCAACTCATTCATGCCCACAAACTCATTTTCACCTCCTTCTTATCCTCAACCTTCAAAATGCACCTCCCTGAAAGACTCTTGAGATCTAACAATCAAAACCTAATAGAACTGCATAGACTTACCCACCCCTCAGGCAAAAATCTCCTATACTTCGCCTTCGCATATCAATGGAACTCCCTACCTCCATCCATCCATACCACCGCAAACTTCTCTTCCTTTAAAAACTCACTCCACTCACACCTTATATATCAGTGGGAATGCTCCTGCTTCCACCCCTCTTAATCTCTTCCCCTCTCTTCATCTCGGTCTTCTCCGATTCCATACAAGGTTTTAACAGGAACCAATCCATGTGTAAACAACTACTCTAGATTTACAATGCTGACACTTTTTATCTCAAAAACTATCTCTGTTAAATTAAATATTTTATCTATAATTAGTATAATCAAAACTTTGTCATTTTTGCTTTAGAAATTGTATGTTTAAATGCAATGTTTTTACTAGTACTTTTGTACTTACTATAACAAAAGCTTTGATTGAAATTTTTGTTTCTAATTATTGTTTTGTTTTTGGAGCTTTTCTCCCCAGGACTCCATTGAAAATGGGTTCTTCTAGGCCCAATGGACTATCCTGGTAAACCAACTGCAAATAAATAAATAAATAAAGTAAATTGGTGTGCCTTGGTTGCTGTAGCATAGACTAGATTCAGGCATCCTGAATCTAGTTCTGTTTGTATAACTTGAGCACTAATTCAGGCTATCTCTTTTGTAGAAGGTTCCCCTGCACCCTATTGGCAGGAGTCTGCAGTTAGAACTTGTCTGATTGAAGAATTCTGGAACAGGGCTCAATTTTGAGTTTTTTTACTGGTTAATTGGGTAATTTGTTTAAATCAGTTTGCTTGCTTTCTATTGTTATATAAAAAATGCACTTTATTCATCTGCTTTTACTGTATTTGTGTTTCTTCCTACTTTATTACTTTATTTTGCTTTTGCTGCTTGCTATTAAAAGAACTTAATTGCATTTATTCTGCTGCATGTATTACTGCTTGTTAGTATCCTGTTTAAATTGTAACTGTTATTCTAAGCTTTTGGTTGAAGCACTTGGGCTTCACACCAGTTGTTTTACATTAAGAAGGTTTGTGGTCTGCACTGTGGTGGCAAGACAGTTAGCTTACATCCTTCTAAGTTGGGACTTGCTGATTGAAGGCTTAGTGTCTGTTATTCTAAAGTGTATTAGTTCTGGTTTAAGTACTTGGGCTTTGGGCCAGTTATTTTACATTAAAAAGGTGTGGTCTGCACTCTTGTGGGAGGAGAGGGTAGATTCTGCCCTTTTGAGTTGGGAGTTTCTGGTTAAAGGCTTATTGGGCCTGCTGATTTGAACTGTTTCTTTCTGAAATTGGTACACCTTGTTTTCTATACCATAGACTAAATTCAGACCTGCTGAATCTACCTTTGTTTGTATAATTTGAGCACTAATCCAGTCGATCCTTTTTGGAGAAGGTTCCCCTGCACCCTAGTGGCAGGAGTGTGCAGTTAGAACTTGTCTGATCAAAGACTGCTGGAATGGGGCTCAGTTTTTAGCTTTTTATTGGTTAATTGGTTAGTTTGTTTAAATCAGTTTGCTCATTTGCTACTGTTATATAAAAATATATATATTTATATATGTGTGTATATATATATATATATATATATATATATATATATATATATATATATCTATATATAGACACACACACACACACACACACTTTATGCATCACTGCTTAGCTAGGGTTAAAGTATTCCTGGTGCCATAAAGTCTGCTATTCAAATTTTCCCTTAGAACTAGCCAGTTTTTTTTAGTTTTAGCACTAAAATCTGTTTCTTTGAGCTTAGCAGTTGTTCAGAACTCGTTGTAAGCACTAAATAAGCTACAAATTACTACAGCACTCAATGTTCCTCACTTGTCTAGAGGAAAACAGTTTTTAGTACTTAAGCACCTATACAGGGATGTCTAAGGGTCAGCATCCGGTGTTTTCTCCTGTCTACCTGATGAATCTGGGCATCTTGTGGCAATGCAGCAATTGCCTCATGTACACAGACAACTCTCTCCTCCTACCACCCAACACTACAACCTGTGAGAGATTCATTTATATAGGCAAACTGGAAGCAAAGCTCTCTTCACCAAAGACCAGACTAGACAGTCAAGAGTGGAAGGTAAACACTTGCACCACACCATACTCATCACATAGTCCCTCCAAAACCTACACCACCAAAACATACACATAGAAACACGAAACACAGACCTACATTTGCGGAGGCTCTCAATAAAAATCTGCTCAAGTAACAGAGACCTCCAAAGCAGAAACGCACACAACCTCTACCCCCCCAATACAACCCAAATGACACACAGCCCACAAACTCAATATGCCACTCAACCACGGCCCATAAGGCATAACAACGTACCCAACACTCTAGTAATAGTTGACTCTATAGTCAGGCACACTGATGTTTCACTCACCAGGCTAAACAAGGAGAAAGTTACTGTCAGCTGCCTGTCGGGTGCCAGGATCTGGCACATAATGCATGACTCAGGTCACTCCACAACAAGTACAAATATGATTCTGTCATCGTCCATGTTGGTGTGAATGACCTGAGATGTACCTCCCTGGACTACATGAATAGAGACATGGAGGAGCTCTCTGATCTTGAAGCACAGGCAGGTATGACCCTAGCACTGAGTAGCATCTACAAAGACAAAATGATTGACTTCAACAACTGACTAAGCTTCTGCTGTAATTCTAAAGGGATCCAGTATCTGTCTGCCTGGGATGACATGATCGACACACCACGATGCTTTGCCAGAGATGGCCTGCACCTGTCTCCCTTGGGATTCCATATACTGGCTAAGGCTCTTGTCAGCCCTATAGTGCCTTTTTTAGGCAAGGTTCAAATGACAAATTCATCAACTTAACAGGTACAAGCAAGCAAAATCTGAGGGTAATGCTACTCAATGCTAGAAGTCTAAACCTCAAAATGCATTCCCTCGAGCCACTCCTTAAAATGGAGAACATCAACATCTGTGCAGTGACAGAGACCTGGTTCAAGGCTTCAGAGAGCATCCCTGCATTACCAGGCTATAATTCCTATCACACTTTTCGGCCACCTAACCTGGACCAAAACACTAAAGTCAGAGGCGTGTCCATATTAATTAAGGATATCCACACCTCCAGGCTAGTTGCACAGCATAATGCATCCAAGATTATCCAAGTGCAACTAACTCTGGGCAAGACTGCAGTCCAAATTGTAACTTGCTACAGATCCCCCACCATGCCCCAGGACTCCCACTCCTCATTTCTTGATACACTGGAAAATATTAGGGTACAACCCAACACCCTAATAATGGGCGATTTCAACTACCCCACCATTAACTGGGAAAACTACTCATGTACCAACTCTTTTGCACAATGTTTTCTGGAATTCATAAATTCCAATGCCTTGGATCAACTTATCCACTCCCCCAACAGGGGCAGCAGTATCCTAGACCTGGTCATTACCAACATGGATGACTTGTGTTCCACACCGGAGGTCAATTCCTCGTTGGTCAGATACGACCACAAACTAATCACCCTAGATATCGACATCGTGCCCCCAGCCCCATTAGAGAAACCACCGTAAAAAATTTATCCAAGCCAACTTCATGCTTCTTAAGACAGAAGTGGCAAACTTTGCGACACCCATGAAGAAGGACAATAGAGATACGACTGCTGAATCCTACACAAATGCACTTTATAAGCACTTACACAAGTGCATGGATTGTGCTATCCCTAACAGAAACAGAATGCTATCCTCCAGAAAAAGGAAGCCAATCTGGTGGTTCCCTGCCTTAAACAAACTCTACAACAGCAGTTAGAAACTGTTGCAAGAAAGAGTAAAATCCCATGGTTGGAGGAACTCCCTGGTCAGCCTCAATAAGAAGATAAATCCCTCATAAAATCCTCCAAAACTAGTTACAGAAACAAAATCACCACTGATTCTAAAGACAACCACCAAGCATTCTATAGCTATGTCAAGAATCTCAATAGCAACACTCAGATCTGCTCTGAGTTACAGCATAACGGCACTAAATATACAGAACCAACTGATATTGCCAATATCTTGGCAGACAGGTTCAGAGCTAACTTTACCCCCCCCTCACCCCCTAAAGGGCCCATCTCTATACCGGAAGAATGCAAATTTCCTGTAATCATGGCTGCACAGGTAAAAAAAGCACTAACCAAAGCCAAGAACACAGCATCCATGGGACCCGACAACATCCCAGGCTGCATTCTACATGAACTGCAGAATGAACTGGCACGCCACATAAGCACCATGTTCAATTATAGCCTAACTACAGGCTTTGTGCCCCCTGAATAGCGCACAGTGACTGTTATCCAACTCCACAAAGGGGGAGCCACCATGGACCCCAGGAACTACCTTAGCCTAACGAGCCTGGTCTGCAAGGCCATGGAGCGTATCATCATGGATCTTATACACAAAGACATTGGAAATCTCCAAACTCTGGACCCCACCAAGTTCTGGTTTGTAAAAGGCAGATCATGTCTCCTAAACCTGATAGACTTTTTTGAAGCAGTCACCAAAGCCGTAGACAAGGGTAAGGTGGTCCACGCAGCCTATCTAGATCTCACCAAGGCTTTTGACACCATCCCCCACTCTGGATTTATAGATAAACTCACTAAACTAGGTATAAATCCCTATATCGCAAGATGGGTTGCCAACTGGCTCACTGACAGAACAGAACCCACATTGTGAAACTAGCAGACTCCAAATCCAACTTCAGACCAGTGACGAGTGAAGTACCACAGGGTTCAGTCCTGGGTCCTCTCTTGTTTGGTATCTACTTTTCTGAAGTACAGGCTAACACAGAAGATCTTTGGCTAATAAAGTTTGCAGATGACTGCAAACTAGGAGCCATAATCAAAACTCCTAACAATGTGGACATCCTACAAAAGCACCTCATGGAGACAGATGCCTAGTGTCAAAGCCATGGCCTCAAGCTCAATGCCAAAAAGTGCATTGTCATCCCCTCTGGTAAAAGTTCTGTACTCATGAGCTACCACAAAGGTGGTAGTCTACTTAACACTGAAAGTGTGATAAGAGACCTTGGGACACTGTTGGATAGTAGTCTCTCCTTTGATAATCACATTGCCACAGTAGTCAGGAAATCCTTCTATGTGGCACACCTCATCACAAAAGGTTTCTCATGCAGGAAAAAAGAGGTCATTGTTCCCCTCTACTCATCACTCATTAGACCCATTATAGAGTATAACGCCCATTTTTTGGTATGTACCTCACAAGACATCTACAACAACTGGAAAGGCTGCAGAAATACCTCACAAAGAGGATTACCAGCCTCAAAGAGATACCCTACACAGATTGTCTCAAAAAACACCAGCTTTACTCTGTTGCATATCACCTACTCAGAGGTGATCTCTGCCTAACATACAAAGCTATCTCAAACCCAGAGCTGTTGGACATGCTCCACTTAAAGAAATCTCAGTCCTTCTGAGCTACACACTCTAGGGACCTAAACCTTGTCACTACAATAAACAGAACATGCTGGAGGGAGAGATTCCTGCCCCAGAGACTTCCCATACTCTGGAACAAACTACCTATCTATATCAAACAAAGCTCCTCATTAGCACTCTTCAAAAAAAAATCTTGATGATTGGATGGGAAATAGGAAATTCACTCCGGGGATCATCTCTGTGGCTCTGCTTGACAGGGGCACAGGAAAATAATTTTCTTGGGTGGTGAAAGCCAGGATACCTTTTTGGCTAGGCTTATATAGGTCCTTGGGCCAATAGCCTAGTACCTACCTATGAACCTAAAAGCACAGACTATGAGACATTTACTTCTGACTGAGTAATACATCCGGAGTAAATAAACAGACATGAGTAGATAGGCTGCAGATTCCCTCATCCTCAGAAAGTGTCTCAGCATTCATACGCAAGGAAATATCTAATCAGATGGTTAACCACAAAAAAATTCAGTGGCATCTCTTTACTAGCCACAGTTTCTCTTTCTCATTCTTTGCTTGGCATGTACTTGAAGTTAATAAACTGTTTCATGGGATGCCATCTTCAGAAGGAATTTGCTGTGAATATTTATCTTCTGACAAAGTTTTCTCCTTCTTGAATGTCACTGGTAACACATAATCGCAGAATTTTATATCCATGTAAAAGGTTTTTAAGAGAAGTCTAAAACACTGTTTTGTTAGCATAATGATCAGTAATCATAATAATAGGTAGCACTTAGCAAGTGCTATTGTGTATTCATGGGGAACCTTCAGCTAGGCAGTTTGCCTAAATGGACATGCAAAGAAAGAAAGATTAGCTAGCTAGATAGACACATAGATAGCACATTTGTGTAAGATGCACATACCTATAACAGTAGGTATTCGAATTCCTGACTGCTGCAGCAGCTCTTAGGCTATATAGGTTGACTCTTGCCTAGGAAACAATGGTCGCCCAGATTCAAAATGTTTTGCCCCCCCCATTACTTCACTTTGACTGCTGATTGGCTAATCCCATAGAGCGATTTCTTCAGTACTGCAGTAGTGGGAATGATGCAATAACTTAAGGGCTACTGCAGCTGTGGGAATGATGCAGCAGCTTAAGGGCTATTGCAATGGTGGGAATGATGCAGTAGCTAAAGGGCTATTGCAGTGTTGGGAATGATGCAGTAGCTTAACGGCTACTGCAGCTGTGGGAATGATGCAGTACCATATGGGCTTTTGCAATGGTGGGAATGATGCAGTAGCTTAAGGGCTATTACAATGGTGGGAATGATGCAGTAGCTTAAGGGATATTGCAGTGGTGGGAATGATGCAGTAGCTTAAGGGCTATTGCAGTGGTGGGAATGATGCAATAGTTTAATGGCTACTGCAGCTGTGGGAATGATGCAGTAGATTAAGGGCTATTGCATTGGTGGGAATGATGCAGTAGCCCTTAAGCTACATGGGTCGAATACCAAAGCCTCTCCATTCTGGCAGGAGGACAGATATGAATCCAGGATACCCTGGAGAATAGCTGTAGCAAAGTTTGATCTGGACCTAGAAAAGGAATTCAGTTTGAAATTCATTGTAAACGTGTGTACAGGGACCATGTAGCTGCCTCTAGAATGCTTCTAGAGTCCATCCCTTTCCAGTATGCCATCAAAGAAGACAAGGGTCTAGTAGTGAAATGTGTTTCGATACTGTCTGGAATGGATTTGCCATAATGAGGATACAGAACAATAGCTATGGACAAGTACCTGAAAATTGCTGGTTTAGACCCAGGGTTTCACATTTTTTGCCCCTTGATAAGAAATAAGTAGCTGATCAGCTTTTCTAAAGACCTTATTTCTATCAAGATCACACCTGAAATGCCCATGCACATCCAAAGAAAGCAGAATCTGTTTTACCCGGGCTTTTATGTTCTGGGTACAAAACTGTCCTTAAAGATACCCTCTCCCTATAGAAATCTGACAGGGATCACCCAGCTTGAAAACTTGCAACTCAGATGCTCTTCTTGCAGATGTCAGAGCAGTGATGAGTACAGTTTTCCACTTCAGGAACCTTAAATCAGCTTGATGGGCAGGCTGAGATGGTGACATAATCAATTTTTGCAGCACACACTTGAGATACCCGAGAGAAACAACATGTTTATGAAGAGGTTATAGGTGTAAAACTCCTTTCAGAAACTGTTTCACAACAAACAGAAGAAAGAAGAGGATCCATGGACAGACATGAGAAATGGTCACATGATGAACGTTTATAGAGGAATAAGCAAAGCAGGAAGCAAGTAACTCACACAAATATTTGAACACCAGTGGTACAAATTCCCTGATGGGCCCCTGGTTATTTGTTAGGCACCAATTGCAAACATAGGATTTACTAATAGCAGGCTTCATTGCCTACTTTAGTATTTGCTGCATGTCCTCATGAAATAAGAACCTAAAAGGTATTAACATTGAATCATACAGTCAGTCAGTTGAAGTTTATTGTGTAAATAAATCTAGTTTGTGAAGAAGGTCATGGTAATTAACCCTGGCCAACTCAATAAGAAGGGAGAACCAGTGCTGCCTGGGCCAAAGTGGGGTCACAGCAATTATTTTAGAAGTATCCTTTTGAATCTTCAGAATTACACTGGATATTAGTGGAAATGGCAAAAACACAAAAGGAACATTCCATCCAAGGGAATAAAAATGCATCTATCTTCCAGGCTTGTTTTCAAGAGGCCCTGAAATAAAATGTTTTACTTGTCTATATTGAAAGGAGGCAGACATATCTATTTGATGTGTTCCCCACAACTGGATCAATTCCTGGAAGACCCCCTCATTCAATTTCCATTTGTGAAAGTCTACCCTGTCCCTGCTCAGTTTGTCTGCCACTAAGTTTTGCTGTGATGGAATGTAAGATGCTTGGAGGGTAAAGAAATGCTGAATAGCTAATTCCCTAGCCAGTATTGCTAAACTGCATAGGAGGTGCAAACTTATACCTCTGTGTTTGTTGATACACCACATCACTGAAACACTGTCTGTAACCACTTGAAGAAGCTCTGGGGACCAAAGGTGATGGAGAGACTCGAAAGCATGGATTATAGACAACGTCTCTTTTCAACTGATGTGGTTTGGTCTGCCTGAAGGATTCCACAGACCTTTCCCCTTTACCATGTGATAACTGCTCATCAAACAAAAGCTGATGCACCTGTGGTGACAGATTGGTTTTGGGGCTTGAGGAGAGCAAGAGAGAAGGAGAGACCTGGGGTTAGTTAAATATGTTGTCTCCTCTAATGCAATTTCCTTTTTATAAAGCCCAAAACTGGAATTTAATACTCCAGAGAATACAAATGCTGGATCCTTGCGTTTTTTAGAAACCACTATATGTTTATAATCTGACAAGATGTATTACGAGACTCATAGAAGACATTAATCCTAGGATCCTGAGAAATTCTGTTGCAGAAGTCTGAGACTGATTGGAGCAGTTCCAGAAAAAAAATCCAGATAAAGAACCACCTTATTTTGTGTTAAAAAAAGGCCTTTTGAAGATAAAAATCTATGAGGTATCCTAGAAACACAATCCTGTGAGATGGAGATACGGAGAGTTTAGCAATATCTATCAGGATGCCCCAGCTGGTCTAAAGAGACATAACCTAAATTAGTGACACTTGACATTAGGGCAAGGACTCTGCAAAGATAAGCAAGTTGTCTAAATAAAGAAAGATGTTAATGCCATTCAGTCTGAAATAAGTTAGGACTGGGGTTAGACATTTTGAGAATAACCTTAGAACTGTATGTAAACCAAAGGGTGATGCAGATAACTGATAATGAGACCTGGAAATAAAGAACCCTAAAATTTTCTAAATGCTATGGCTATGTGAATATGGTAGTAAGCATCCTTTAGGTCTAGAGTTACCAATTAGTTTACTGGAAATGAGAGCTAACAGTGTTTATCTTTGGAATTTTCACATACATATTTAGAAATGAAAAATCTAGTGCTGGTCTCCAAAAACACTCTTTCTTAGGTATGAGAAACCTTCAGTAACAGCAGCAACAAGACCCCGAGAAAAAAATTATTTTGGTTTGGAGAGTGGGGAGGTAATCCCCTGAAAGCAGTTGCTTTTTTTTTTTTTTTTTTGTATCCAGTGCCATATTTAAACCTCCTGCACCACTTTTAACACTCAGGAGTCCAAAACAATCTTATGCTAAAGTGGAATGTTGAAAGCCATTTTTTTTTTTGGGGGGGGGCAGATTAGTAGAGATATTGGTTATGGGAGAGTGTAAAGAATGCTAGCATAGTCATTCTGTACTGTTGGTCTGTCACTTTTTGCGAAAGACCATCATTTTATTTTATTGTAGTTAATTAACTGATCAATTAATTACTTGTCATTTTTGTTATCCTCCAGCCATCTTTTTTTTTTTTTTTTTTTGCATTTTGTTTGCCAGAAAGGGGCCAAACAATGCCTTCTTATCTAAAGCTGAATCCAAGATTTCAGACTTTACCTCACCACCAAACTGGTTATGTACCTAAGCATAGCTTTTCACCACTGTAATAGTAACATTAGCCATAGACACAGTATCTGCACAATCATACATGCTCTCAAAGCTTGTTTAGATACCTTAGAAAAGGTTGAAACAGCATAGTTCAAAAACAATATTTTCTGCTTTTTTGGATGGGGGACCCCCAACTATATATATCATCTCCAAGACCACACCACAGTGGGGAAAAAGGCAGATAGGGAAGTGTCAGCCCACTGGTTATTTCCCCGTCTCACATGTCTGCTGAAATGAATGTCTGATGACTGAACATTCAATGAATACAGTTCAATGTTTAACTGTTCGATGAAAGTTTTATTTGATGGCTAAACACAGACCCCGGTATCTGTATCATAGTCAAAATTGTGAGATCCTGTTTTCTGAAGAATAATTTTACAAGGAATGCCCATCTGTAAAGATCCTGTGTACCAGAATTTATTGCATGTAATGTCTATCTAGCTATCTTTTTTTTAAATATTAATAACGTCATTAGAAGAACAATTTTTATATTTTTTTAATAGCAGCTCCAGCATGAGGAATATTTCAAAGAAGTGTCTCCTGCACCCAGAAAAGATGGTTCTCTCATGCCCACATTGAGCACTGAAACAGCTAAAGAGGATGTGTTAACCCCCAGTTCATGCTGCCCAAAAGGACTACAGCAGGAGAAGCCAGAGAAGAATGTGAGTGGTCTGTGGAACAACCAAAGGCTACTGTAAGTTCATCCACTATTGCTAAGGCCTAGACTAATTCAGCAGCAACAGCAAGAACTCCTGTGTAAGAATTTCTTTCTTTCTAGGTACTGTGAGAGAAGAGCCATCTGGACTGGAATAAGTATCCATACTGTAACCCAGAAAGAATCACCTAAAGTGGTAAGCACAGCTGGAACAAGTCAGTAAGAAGGTAAGTTGTCACCGAGTGTTCAAAAGCAGCAAACTTGCACTCATAACCCTTTCCCCTAGTACTTTAGAGTAGAAAATGTGAAAGTAGAACAGAATTGCCCTGTCAGTACTGTACAAAAACTTGCACACACAATGACAGAATCAAAATGGCAGGTAGGTTGTCAAAAAGTGAGCATAAGCATTACACCAACACACAATTCCTTGTCTATTTCTTCATAAACTTTCCTGTTCCACAAAATTCGAACTTCATACAATCACTGCACAATTTCTTTAAAGAAATGTTTTATTAATTTAACATATTTACAATATATACATAAAAGGGGAGAAATTCAACATCATATGTTATACAATGTTAGGAATACATTGAATCATCAGCACACTTTCATTGCTTTCTTCCTTCTTACTTTAATTTAAAAATTAATTAGTTAATGATCTGATTAAGAATGGAACATAAACCTATTTCTACAATTAACACATTAATAGTCTTGGTATTTCAACAGCAACATTTCAGGGCTATCCCAACCACTAAAAGTCTTAGTATGATTTATACATCTTATTCTGATCACTTCTTTTTCAGTTTTACATAGCATTGCTGCTAAATTTAACAATTCTTTGAATTATGGAACTGAATTTCATTTCCAAAAGCCAGGAGACTCTAGAACAGTTTTTGTTATTTTGCTTTTATAGATAAAGAAAGTGGAACATTCATTAGTATTATTGATCTAGTTAAGTAACAGGACAGTGCAGTGGTGTATAGGTTAGTATTGTCACCTCACAGCAAGAGGTTCTCTGGTTTGATTCTTGGCTGGGGTGCCTTCTGTGTGGAGTCTACATCTCCTCCCTGTGTTTTTCTTAGTTTCATTCGGGTGCTCTGGTTTCTTCTTATATTCCAAAGACATAAAGTAGGTGGATCTAAATTGGCCCTAGGTGTGAGTGTGTGGTGAACCCTCTGAGGAGGGTTGTGCCAAGGGCTAACAACCTGATCCCATAAAACCTGTATCTGCTGCAGAAATGAGTGCTGAAGCATGCTCATTGCCCGATGGGGTCGATATTAAATAGACAAAACTTCAAAATGTTGAACGCTCACATGAGCGAAAATTCAGTAACTTGACATTGCTATTGTGGAGGGTTGTGCCCCCCACACCCCACTAAATATATATTCCAACTCTGAGATCACACTACAGTGAGGAAAGGGCAAATATTCTGATTTTCACCGTACTGCTATCCAAAAAAAATAAACATCGAGTTGCTGAATTTCCACTCGTGAGCGCTCAACATTTTGATCTTTCTTCGATCTAAAGTAGACCTGCCCAATGTATTGTCTGCACAGGTGTGAATCCAGGAGGAGGAGTTAAGGAACAATTATTAGATCATAATCCCTTAAAAACATACTCATCTCTTCCCAATATACATTTAATTTTTCACACTCCATCAACATGTGTCCAATCAGCTTTTACATCTTTTCTACATCTCAACAGTTTTCTATAAGTTAATAAAGCAATTGAATGCAATGTGTACATAATCTTGGGTAATATAATAATTTTAATAAGTAATAAACTGTACTAAAAAGTAAAAAAAAATAATTCCATTATTAATAAGAAGTAACACTTCTTCAAAATTTTCTCAAAATTAATATTAATAATCTTACTCACATCGTGATAGATGTTTATTCCTAAATATTTTAGCTTTTTTTGTTTTCCTTTCCAATTATATTTAAATTTATCTTTAAACTTAATATCTAGTAATTTATTTAACACTAAAGTTTTAGTTTTATTATTAAATTTCAGCAGTGACACTACTTGAAGCTTTTCGAGTTCCTTGTCTACTTAAAACTCCTGTAGTTAGTAAAATTTCTTCTGCAAAAAGCAGTATTTTAGATTGACAATCATTGTTAATTGAGACTCCATCATTTTCTATGCTTGTTGTACTATTAGCTAAGGGTTTGATAACTGATGCAAATAGTAGAGGGGACAAAGGAAACCCTTGCTTTTTGCCTTCCTTTACATTGAATCCTTAAGAAATGTAAGAGCTATGCTTTGGAGTCTCAAATATTCCAGTAAATTGTTCTGGAAATGCAAACTATTCTAAAGTTTTATACAAGTAGTTCTACTCTACAGAATCTAAAACTCTCTTGATGTCTAAGATAATTAGGGTCAAATTTTTATTAATTTTTTTCTGCTAAACTGAGATACTTTGACCCTATTTATATTATCATACATTAATATATTCACTAAAAATCCTGTTTGATCATTATTAATTAATCTACATCTCTTAATCTTGTGGAGAAGATGGAAGTAAATATTTTATAATCTACATTTAATCATGAAATATGCCTATATGAGGAAATAACGTATTATCCTTTCCTTGTTTAAGCATAGGTGAGATTACAGAAAATTTCCAAGAAGGAGGGATTATTTTGTCACTCTGAATAATCCTTAAAAAGCCACTCAGTAATTCTAAAATATTTAATGGAACCAGAATATATAATTCCATACTTAAACCTTCTAAACTTGGAGCTTTACCATTTTTCACTTTTTTAAAGTTTCTTTAACTTATACCAGAGTAATAGGCCATTTCAATGGATATATTTGTTGGTCATTAAGTTCATTAATAAATTTTTTCACTAAAGACTTATCAATTATGTAATCACCAGGACTATTTTTTTATCTTTATTAAGATCCTCATGAATTTTTTTTCAACAAGCACTTCCTCTATGTCTGAAATAATCTTATTAGTGTGGAGATTTTGGATATTTTTGGTGTGTGTATTTTGCTTAACAGTTTATCTTTATTTGCTAATCTATGTAGATTTTTTTAAGTCATCACATAACTGGGCAATTTTATTTTTTCTAAAGCTATCTCCACTTGATGCATTAAAATTGATATTTTGTCATTAATTTTTAATGACTTCAGTATTATCTAATTTCATTGCTTGTTGTTCAAAGCTTGCTTTGTGCATTTCATCTTGTATTTCTAACAACTCTTTAGCCCACTCTTTCATTTTATTACTAGCCCATCTTCCCATTCCATCCCATTCTATCTTTAATATGCATTTAAAGGAGTCCCATAGCATGATTTTACTAACCTGACCATTATCATTTAAAGATTGAAACAAATCCCAATTTGTTCCTTAAGAAAACACTTAATTTTTTTTACTCACATTGCATATACTGGGATTCTATAAATAATCTGAAATTTCCTTATATCCATTAATATAGTAATACATATGGCATTATGATAAGATAAAAGACAAGGAATAGTTTTAAAATAATTCACTTTATTAAGTAACTCTATAGAGGCAAAAATCCTATTAGTTCTAGTCTGCATCCCATGTGCATAAGAATAATGAGTAAAAAGCAATTAATTGTCAAGTCTATAGCAATGGCAAAATGTCTATAACTTAATTTATTATATGTTTAATTTTAAAAACAAATTTGTGAAATATGGCACTGTTGCACTGGGCTGAGCACTGCTTAAACATGCTAACAGTTACTTTTGTTTCTGCCGTGCTAAGCTGAGTTAAACTCCAGTTATGTGAGTTTTTGCACTGCTTAGCTATGCTTAGCTGGCTTGCCCGATGCTCAGCAATGCTGCACTTTTTTGAAAGTTGCTCAGTGACATGTAAGAGCAGAAAAACAGTCCATATTAGGTGCAATAGGTGGGAATTCTGCAACAGTCTTTGGAGTCTGATCAACTGGTGATATGGCAGGTGGTGCTGGTGAAGGTGTGCACTTTCATGTGCAGAGATGGGGTGTTCAGGAATCCATGGTCTTTGTTGGGCTTCTGGTAAATAATCATGTAAATAATCATGGACACTGGCTGCTGCAGGGTTGTTTCCAGGGATTGGAGTGCAAGGCAGATTGGAGTGCAAGGCAGATGCCTCAGAAAGGTTGGATAGGGTACTCACCAGTGTTACTGGTATTACCTGCACAGGCCAGTAGTGTCATCACCATTATCATAACAGAAGAGGAGAAAGAGGGGAACCTTGTAAGCATTTTTCCTCTGTTTTACTAATATGCAAGCTGAATGTCTGAAAAAGTGGTAAGCATAACAGTGTGCTTCTCTCCCAACTGCAACTGAGAGGGCTCGCAATGTCTAGTCCCATGCCAGGCACCTGGCCAGGTTGCACCATGAGTCTGGTGTGTACAGATTTATTATGCTAACTGTAGTGCAATAAGTAAGACAGAGTAAATCATTTACTGCAATAAAGTATATACCATAAAAAATAGCACAATAAATGGGCAAGTAGAACTGTAGTGCAATAAATGGGCAAGTAGAGCTGTAGTGCAATAAATGAACAATAACAATTGTATTGCAATAAATGAGCAACAATACCAATAACAGAAAACAAAATGGTGTACAGCATGATTGTGTTGTCATAAGCATTGCAGTAGAGCTGTATGCATTACTTGTCTATGGTAAGGTTGTTGCAGTCAGGTTTAACACTGTAATAGCTGTAGAATGCAAAAGTAGTGGCCTGCAAACTGTATTGTTTAACTCATAGCATGGTCCAAGGCTGTCTCCAAGACAATATTGGTCACATAATGCTCTCTGTTCCTCCTTCTTAAGGTAATAAAGATATATGGCTGAGGTAGTCCAGTCTATGGGAAGATATTGTATGGACTTCACAGAAATTTATCAGCAATACCAATAAAGTGTTAAGCAGCATTGTTAATTCCTACAGAAATCTGTTTTAATAAATGCATTGTTGCTGTATTCCATGCATATGTGTTCTATTGTCACTGCAGTCAAGTATACCACTGTAATAGTTTTGGAATGCAAAATGAATTATCCTACTCAAGAAATAAAAGGTATATTGGTGGGTTAATTCATGTTATGAACAGATATGATTGTGGTTACATTTCCACAGACATTTATCAGAAATACCAATAGAGTGTTAAGCAGCATAGCTGATTCCTAAAGAGATTTGTTTCAATAAATTCAGTACGGCTGTATGCCATGCATGTGTGTTCTACTGTCAATGCAGTCAAATATAGCACTGCAATTGTTGTAGAATGCAAAACAAATTCATTCACATAATGCACTCTTTTTCTCCCACTCCAGGAACAAATGGTATATGGGATATGGTTGAGGTAGCACATGTTATGAGCAGATATGATTGTGCTAACATGTCGCAGACAGTTATCAGGAATACCAATAAAGTAAAATTTCTTGCAGATGTCTCCTGCAGTCATATGTACTGGGTTCTATTTCCATACCTGCCAACTAAGACATGACGGATGTCTAGTTTATGTACTGCACACAAACATGCCTCTCAAGTGTCACAATTTCATGTAATGTAATTACAACTGCTTAATTAATCCATCACAGGATTACCAGAAAAATGATTACTTGGAATACAATGTATTACCAAATCTGCTTACAGAACACCTTGGTAATTATAGAAATCCACATTATGTGAAAGTGTTCTGTCTAGTAGTCTACCTGAATTTATTATTGCTTGAGCCATACTGACCCATGCTAACAACTTGATAGGTATGTAAGTGCTATATCAGCTATAGGGGAATTGTAGTCACTGTACTCATAACTGACACTACAAATCTATAGAGTATTTAGTGTCAGTGTTTTCAGGGATATAGTCTGCATTGTCTGTAATGGATTGTTTTTCTCTATCTCTCTCTCTCCGCACCCCTTATCTTCAGTTATTTATTATTGTTATTTATTAGTATGATTTAATATTAACATTGTTAAACTAACTATATTTTTGCAAAATGTGGTGTAATATTATTATGTGTTATTATGATTCAGTGTTAGCATACTTTATTAAACTATTTTTTTGCCCTTTTGGTTTACTGGCATGCTGTTACCATACTGTTATTTTATTTACTGTTGTGTTACACATACTGTACGTTAATATTTATTTGGATGAATTAAAATGATGCCCCATTCTGTTAATACTAACAATGGTTTGGTTATTACTAACTGTAACTTACTGCTATACCTTATTCACCACAGCACGTTAAGGTAGACTGGCTCTGGCTGATCACCTACCTTGCCTCAACCACCCATGGCATCTTGTCTCAGCATGTCTGGGACCCAGACCAGTGGTGCCCCCTCTGCTTCCCATGCATCAGAAATGGATAGCTATAGTTCTTTCCTACACCCTTCCTGCACATCCCTACCTACCTTTCACTAACTTTTCCCCTGCTTCCTCCCCATTTTGCCACTTTCTTATCTTTTTGTTTTTCTTTTCTTTATATATTTTTTTGCATGTTGCTGCATGGCACACCGCATCACACAGGTTCACTCAGCTGAGCTAAATAGAGCTATATTGACTATTTGTGTTTTTAAAGTTGTAATACATACTTACAAAATAAACACTTGTCCCATATTTCGAACCCAAGACCATCACACCTGCAGACCACTGCATTAACCTGCTACACCACACAACTCTTACTTAAAACAGGTGGTATAAAGAAAACATAGTAATTGCAAGTTACAGTCATTAAGCATGTTTCAGTATAGCTGCACACCACACCGCATTGTGCAGACTTGATTAAAATGTAATTAAATTAAAAAGATGAAAAATGGGAGTGAACATTGGACTCTGCTACAATAATACACCATTAGAAATCCAAAGACATAATGGATGTAACTAAGACCTGTGGTAAATGTGCCCTTCAGCAGTAACATGTAAAAAGACACATACTAAGGCATTAATGGCAAAATTCATGTTCAACTGGGATCCTGGTGCACACATACATCCATATAAAGCCACGCACATACTTATAGATGTATAAAATGTATGCCACAGCCTGTATGTGTACATATATATTTTGCAAATACACCTGCTGCAGCAGTAACTCAGTAGCTCAGTCTATTAATCGCCTTGCAAATGGTACATTTTGCCACACACAGTTCTGTGTTTAAATCCAGTGGTGTGTAGAAGTGAATTTACAGTATTGTGAAGGCAGCAATTAATGACTGGGTCATGCACTCTTTATCCACACAATGCACTTCAAATGACATGTCTGCCTTTCACTGATGGAGATTACAAGTCTGCAGGTAGGAACACACTTCACATATCCCTATAGCAAAACTCTGTGTGCATAAAGTATCACGTCATGCATTAATATGCATTCACACAGAATGTCAACACAGGTACTGCAAATGAGGGCCAATAATATAACAGTGCACCAATCCTTCCAAAGTTGTTTTGCAGATTATCACAGCTGCACAACTAACATACACATTGGAAGTCCTTGCTTGTAACAAGGCCTGCCGTCATATATGCTGCAAATTACTACCAGACTGTAACACACGGCCTAGCAGTTGCCCAAATAGTGGACATATTCTTATATTTATACCCCATCTTACTCAAGGACTCACCAAACATATTGCCTAGTACTCTGTTAGTGATACTGTTGCCTAACATACTTACCTTAAACACATGCCTTATTTGGAGTGGTAAGGATAGCCTCATTCTGGCTCTGCCTCTACAAGGCTGACACAGCTCCCACAGTTACTCCTACAGGGTGTTGTTCTCCAAAGTGTTCACACTCACTGCCTATGTCCATTACCAGCAGCAGCTACTGCAGCCTGTAGCACAAGCATCTCTAAAGTAAGTTTTCTGCTACAGATCTACCCTCTGTGATGATGTAGTCTCCTCAGCCCAGTAATGTCCAGCACAACATCTCAGAAAGGAGCCCAAATCTACATGAAGGCCTTATATATTGTACAGTGGTTGCATGTTATTGGCTGATGACAGTACAAATCAGCTGTGTTAGCTGCAATTAGCATTTCAGACCCACAAAATGGTTTAGAGGCAATCACCTGCTGATGAGAAGCATGTTTAAAAGGTAAGCAGCTGGCTATGGGGAACCAGTCTGTATGAGACTTTCCTCACAAAGAGCACACCTTTGTGAAAACTTTACTACCACAACATATCAACAGAGGAGTACTGCACTCCATCAGGTATGTAACTGGTGTACAACAGAATGCAGATGGGTGAACAGATGTACGGAGAATAGGAATACAGCATTAATCCTGTCATAGACCTGGATAATGCTATGTCATTGATCTCCTGCTGTCTTACACCTACACAGGAATTTCTATACATCAAAGGTGCATTGTCTGTTGTTACTGTGGTACACTGGTCTTGTTGGACTGTCCCTTTATAGTGGTTGTAATGGTGCTCTGCTAATTGTGTGGCACTGTTTCTATGATGTATTATTGGGGGGGGGGTTGCCCATTGGGGACACACCACAGTAGATCCGAGTGTTGGGTGTATGATCATACAGCAGTATCTGTCATGGCATGCATGGGAATACCTGACTACTGCTCCTATCTTAGTTGTATCCACATACTTAGTATGTTTGAACACTGTGGAGTATGACATGTGTGAGCAAGCAGTGGATAGTGCCAGACATTCTGTCCTTGCTGTAGCTCTACATATTGTAATTCCATGCATGTGATCCTGTAATGTACACCCCTTTAGTTGTCTTTCAGGAATCATGTATCATAGATGCCATGCACCCTTTTCTGATACAGAAAATGAAATTATACTGGAAGGACTAAGGAAACATTATCACATCCTACTGTCCAGGGGGAGGCAAAACAGAGAACAGCAGGCTGCATTGTGGACAGACTTTGTCTGTGATGTGAATGGCATGGGCCATCAGGGCAGGACGTATGAGGGGGTTCGACACCATGCAATGGACATTATGAATGCTGCATGATGAAGGGTAGCATATGTAGCCAGGGATCATGTCATCAGCAGTTGAAGGCCTGCAGCATATCAACCACTCATGGCTACAGAAGAATTCCTGGTGAATCTAGGCACACACAACAGCTCCCAGGCATCCATCACACTATAGATCGTGAAGGTGGGTACCACAGTTTCCACAGCAGAGGAGCATGTAGGTAGGCTTACTGTGAACAGCATTGTAATACTGTATCAGTCAGTGTGTCAGGCTGTACATACTTTTACGTGGGTGTCAGGTCTTAGTACTTTGAGGAGGTTGAGGGGTTTACCTCAGTTGTACTCTCATACTCAGAATGTGACTGATACAACAAGTAACACAATAGGTACTGTAAATGTGAAATATATGGATGTATTACCTTGTCGTGTTGCAACATGCGTTGGTACTGACATTACCTCACCCTCAACTTTTCACAATTCCTTCAGATATTGGTTAAGGGCATTGTCCTGCTCCTGATAAGTATGACACTGTTTTGTTAAGGAACATTATTTAAACATGATGTCATGTGTAAATAGGGTAGAATGTTTTTATTTTCCATTCTAGAACAAGTATATAAGGATCTTAGTGGGGGTAATCACAGGAGTGTAGTTGAACAAATAGAAACACTTTGGCAGTGACAGTTAAGAAAAATAAGCCTCCTGGTTTAAATGAGGCAAGGTTGAAAGGACATTAAATTAGGCATTGAAACATATATTTCCATATATTTGTTAAGATAGGTGTACTGGGTTGTTATGTGCTGTTTTATCAAGTATATTGCTTAATTAAAAGGTAAATTGCACTGTTAATGTTTTATTTGATTTACTTGAAGTGACTGTTATAAAGGTCTTGAGCTGAATGTCTGTTTTGTTCTGACAGTTGTATGTCTTTGTTATTATGAGTATTCATGTATTTTTTGTACACAATAGTGAGGTATTCATGTACTGTTTGTTCTTTCTTATCACAGATCCGGGGTTCAGACTCTGATGATGATGGCAGCTAATATGTCCCAGAGTTAGACATCACACAATCAGTCCCAAGTCCCAGAGGCCACAGATATTGGACAGTCCAACACAGGCGGATTGACACAGATGTCATATCATGGGTCACCTGGTGCATGTTAAGGGCCATCATGGAGGCACAGGTATGTTCTGTATGGAACCCCAGATGTATGTTTAGGGTTATGGATGCAGCACAGTCACCCTGGATCAGTTCACTGATGTAGTGGACAGAAGTTGGGCTGAGACAGTGTCTGCATTGTCTGTGCTGGAGCATGGACATAGGTCAGCAACCCCATCTGCTCAGAGTCCATATAGCCATGCACAATCACGCTCCCACTGTGGCAGTACATCCAGCATTACAGAGGGGAGTATGCTGTCCACAACAAGATGTGGAGTCTCAGCAAACAGCAGTCACCTGAACTTTTGTGTTCAGGGCTGGAGATGGTGAACTGTCAATTACCATGTATGGTCCAAAGCTGTCCAACATGGGCTAGCACTGACATTGAACATGCACACACTCACATACCACTGCCAAATGCAGGTCACCTACAGACACACACATCTTTCCATGGTCTCTCCTGACCCACAAACATGCTGTCAACTGTTTGGGTCAGTACTTGTGTAATGCAGTATTGTTTTGCCATGCCACTTGTAGTGGTTAACAACAGATACCGTATAAGTAGCATCTATCCGCAGGTATGCATATACTTTTCTGTACCTTGTGTTGTATGGCGTTGTGTTGTAATGGTATAGTAGTTATGATGTGTGTGGTGTTTCTCTGATCTTGCTTCATTTTTTCGTTTCAGGGAGGTAACCTGGGGATACACAGTGGCAATAAAGCAGCACAGCATGATATGTCAGCACAGCATAAATATGTCTTCAGCAAGGTACATCACTATAAGTGCATGGCTCCTTAGGTTCATATGTGTATAGCAGGCTAACAAGGACAATGGTGGCATTCAGTGTACTCGTGCATTCCCACCCTCGATAAGTGTCACCAGGGTTTTGGGAACTCAAGCATCTACAAGCTGTGGTGACAGAGATGACCAAGCTTTAAATATCATGTGCCCAGTACAGACAGTTGCCCAACACTCATTATGATTGTTGTGCTCTACATCCCATTTTGTAACCTGCACATGCTGCGCCACCACAGATGCATGCTTCACATACATGGTGTACTGTCTGTGTTACATCCCTGTCACTCCAGCATGTACTATGTATACCACAGTGATGTTCTAGGCATGTTGAACAGGTGAGACTTGTGCTAGTCCTATCATGGATATGCGGGAGGTACACAATGGGATCCAACACTTCCCTATATGGAGCCATGCACATCCCCTTCAAAGCATTTAGGGGACAGACTACACATGTAAAGGTCATGACATGGACTCCATAGGACATGTTATCTTATGCTGTGTATTGGTGTACCAAGGAACTTGTGTGGCTGGTACAGTTGTACGATATGCCTGTTTAGTGACAGAGAAAGGGTGCCATTGCACACAATGATTGCTGTAATGACTGCCACATTCAGTATAGCAATGACAGTCTGGGATTTACATCTCAAACTTGTCAGTGTAGGATGTCCAACAATGAATGCATCCCCACATCTTACCGACCAGTGAGAGTCAAAGGCAAAATTACTCTCTGTCTACATAACTCTATGTGTAATGGCTCGACTGTGTGTGGTGTGCAGACACTACAATATTTTACAGGGGTGGATGATGTCCCACATGATAGTATTGTGCAGTTGTTGGCAGTTAGTCTTTGTTAGTGGCTCAAAGTACAGCTGTATCTTACACCATCCTAGAAAACTGTTGGTTCTGTGTGGGAGTCTGTGACAGCTCCTAATATGCAATCACTTGCTAATGTACTCAGTCAGAGGTCACTGCCAGTGGCTGTGACTGCAGAGAGGGAATAGGTAGATGGGGTGTGTCTATAATGGAGGATGGTAAACCCCAGTGGTGACTGGCACTATTGCAGCACAGGTCTCCCACTATCTTCCCAGAGTATGACTGTCAGACACTTGTCTTTTCACCAGTTGACATAACACACTATACATGACATACACAGTTTCCAGCAAGGCTGCTGGCCTAATATTGTCATAACCTTGCAAGGCCATGGTTTGTGGAGTGAGACATATGTCCAACATCCATTGCACAGTGTAACAGTTAATGGGCTCTGCCTGTTACAGTCGGTAGGCATGATCTGGCCTTGAGTAAAAGTAACAGTGTTTGGTCCAGTATCACTAGATGTGTGACAGTGTCAGTGCTCGTATCCATGCTAACACCTATCATGGCATTTCAGGTGACATGACTCAGAAATCTGGAGACACCGCTTGGTACTACATGCTAGTTGTCCTCCATGCAAGTAAGTTTTGCAGTTACTTCCAGCATGTTGCAGGAGGAGAGTCATGCAAGGTGTATGTACAGAAACACATTAGGGAAGTGGAATATGTACACACTGTGTTGCTTAGTCGTACTGCGGCTCACTTACCCAAATGATGGACCAGGTCCTTAACTACAATGCCCTGCAGCAGTGCTGTGACACCCCCCACACACAGGGAACCAACAAAGTGCATTGTGTGATTACCAATATGGGTGACCCGTACAGCACGCCCAATGTGAGGTTCTCCCTGGTGGGATCTGGCCACAGATCAGTCTCTTTAGAACTACCAGCATGTACCCCCCCCGCAGACAATACAGACATATATATCAAGACAGCCATTTATTACCTCCTGTGGGATGGTTGACATAGTGTGACTGCACCTCCCCCTTCAAATGGGACATGCAAGTATGTAGAGCTCTACACCCATGCATTATGTCAGCAGTATTACAATGGCATGAACTCAGTTGCGTGTGACAGGAGGGACACAGGCTCATCATGTCTCAGCAAACCTGATTGGTGGGCAAATGCCATTATCAAGCTGTACAATAACAGGTGGCTACTGCTATATGACAGTTGGGATGAGGGTGCCCCCCCCAACACGGAGGCAATACCTCCTCAACCAAAATAAGCACATAGTGTTATCATGATGTTGAGTAGACATGTTAAGTGGCAAAAGTAGCCACTCACTTAAAGGAGAACCACAATGCACAGTGTAGTTACATGTATGACCTCTAAGGACAGGCCCAGAATATCAGTGCCCTCATACATCATGATGCCACATATGATGGATCTGGACTAATACCTAACCTGTACACCCACACTGTCTTCATCAGCTACACTCCCTTGTTCCCACCACATGACACATGACAATCCTACAACCCGTGCCATAACGTCCATATTTAGAGAGCAGTTCATAACTGGCCTCTCATTGGAAGATACACAACATCTATTGCACATGCTAACATTCCAGGCTGCATCCCACGTGTGATCTGACAAGGTTTACTTATACCATTGGGACAACCTTGCAATCATACTGACACTACTGGCTGCACACCAGCTGAGTGGACAACGGCAACTGTTATACCATTGCACAGAGGTGGTGCATCCACTGACCGACATAACTATACACCTTTTTGTCTGAGTATCGGTATCTGTATTGCTGTTGGGGATGATCATCATGGAGCTGGTAAGCACACATATATGTGTTCTACACATAGTTGACTGAACACAGTTTGGTTGCGTGACATGGGGAGCATGACTGTTACACATGGTGGGCATTTCCAAGGAAGTCACCATGGACCTCTATGAGGATATCTCAGAGCATACAATTCCCTAGACTCAGTTATGTTGTCTGACTATATCCCCTGCTCAGGCAACATTTACAAAGCACCCACTTTGGCATCTACAATGCCATCATTTTAGGGGTCAATAAGTAACCCATTGTTGGCACACGTACACAAAATAGTGGCATCCATCAATAGCTGATCTCTCAGCAGCAGTGCTCAACAGGACACAGTTCTGGGTCCTCCACTGCTTGGAATTCATTCAACCACAATTACATGAATACCGACTGACTGGCTAACAATGTTGGCTGATGCCTGCAAATTGTGAGCACTCATAGAGTCTCTGTGGTATGTCACTATCCTGCAAGAGGGTATTGTAAACACATACCTGTTGACATAGTAATGGCCATAAACTCCATGCAAATATATATATAGTATCAGTTCCATCAGTTAAACCTATGTACCTGGTAAGTAGCACTGATGTTGCAACAAGTCATGCACATACTCAGGGGTGAACAAACTGGGCACACAGACCTGACCACACAGGTTTACAACTAATGTGCCTCAGATCACTATGTCTCTACAGTAGTATGGCAGGAATCATATGGTATAGCTGCGGCCACAGTCACCTGTGAGTGATATGCTCATACCCTCCAAGTACTCTTCCATCAACATGCTAATATCTGAGTGTAATGGCCATTTGGTGGTGTACCTTTCCAAGCAGTACTGGCAATTGAACACAACAGCATGGTCCCTCACAAGGCTACTTCACGCCTCCAGTATGTGTTCAATGGAGATAGTCTGCAATGAGTGTAATTGTTACCTGTGGCATATAGATTATACACATGTGAGCTGTACCTTACATACAGGGCAATGTGTGACCCTGCTTTACTGCATATGCTACCTATCTGTAGGAGGCATAGTAGATGGATAACACACTGTAAGGACACTAACATCATATGTGATGTTGGTACTACATGCTTGTGGGAGAGATTTGTGTAGCAGACTTAAACACACCCCTTGAAAAAGAACCCTGCCTAATGGCACACAGAGCACCTCAGTGCACCTCACCACATGCCATCTGTATGATTGGCTGGGCAGCCATTATCTCAACATAGGGCATCTGTCTGTGTCCTTCTTCAACTGGGGCAATATGTGCTGATCCTATAACTACAGGTATAAAGATGTCTATGATTGGGAGGGCTGTATGGCTATTATGCCAGTAAAGTTAAAACATCCCATGGTTCCATAACATGATGTAAAATGCTCTAACAGGCTCATACACAACCATGGCTACATTGATGGTAGCGCCACTTCCAATCACTGTGTACAGGACACACCAAGGCACACATGCAGTGAAGTTGGCTGCATGGAGATGAGAACGCTTACCTATGTAATGATACACACTACAGATCACAGTAAGTGATGCATGCAGCACATCTCATGTCTGCTAATACTATCAGTTCAGGACATATTATGCTTGATGACATCAGCAGGCCTTGATGTGGTCAGTTCTTTGGGGGACACATCACATGCTAAAAATAAAATACTGCAAAACTCTTATCTATTTTTCTGTTACAGAGATCATCATATTTATGACATCGAGACACACACATGCACCACGTAGCCTGGAGTGAGTTTAAAACCTGTACTTGTCTAGTCTTACACACTATAGATCACACATGTACCACAGCTAAAGTCTTTGTACTACACTGTCAGCTGGTTGTCTTAAGGTGGATGACATCATCAGGCCTTGTAGAAGAGGGCAGTGTGGAAGCCACAGGCAAGCTACAGGGCCAAAAAGTGCATAATCATTGCAGGTGGATAGCCCATGAGGGCATGGCAGTTGTTTTTCAGGGGTCTACACACACACACACACACACACACACACACACACACACACACACACACACACACACACGTGCACCAAGTAGATTGGAATGAGATTAGAACCCCTACCTATCTAGCCTTACACACTATAAATCACAGTATTTATTCATGCGCCATGACATAAGTCTTGATACTACCCTGTCAGCTGGTAGACTTAAGGTGGATGACATCAGCAGTCTTTGTAGAAGAGGGCAGTGTAGAAGTAAGCATCAAGTTATAGGGCCAAAAAGTGCATAACCACTCCAGGTGGTTAGCCCATGAGGGCATGGCAGTTGTTTTGCATGGTTATACACACACACACACACACACACACACACACACACACACACACACACACACACACACACACACACATACAAATGCACACACACTTGAATCAAGAAGCCTGGAGTGCAATTAGAACCCCTACCTATCTAGTATTCTTCACTATAGATCACAGTACTCATTGCATGTGCTACAGGTTGAGTCTGTTTTATATGTGATTGCAGGCACAGTACTTGTGCACTACACAAACTAGGCTTGTGTTGAACAGCATCTGTGATCTACAAAGTGATATTGCTTCATACTGCATCTAGCATCCTTGCAGTGGGATAACTGTTATTATCCTAGCTATGTGTGTTCATTTACAAGTATGGCCATATGTGGCTGCTTGTAGTTAGATAGGCAAACCTGTGGGCAAGAACAATGTGCCCTGTCCATGTGTGCATTGACAACATTATACATAACCCTACCTGCTCACCTGCATCTCTCTACGTGATGACATCCATCAGGCACAGGTGTCTGTAGATAAGTGGAGTATGTCCTGTTGTGCCTTAGTTTGGATCCTTTGAACAATAGTATGGATGTGTGATAGTGCAGATTTACTCACCATTGTTAGGGTATGTAGGACAATACAGACATCTACACATATATTTATGTAATTAACAGGGATGTATATATAAATGCAGCAGTGCCTGTCTATCATATGTATATGTGTTATGTGGATATATGGGGAGAGTCTATGCATGAATGTGATATATATATATATATATATATATATATATATATATATATATATATATATATATATATATATATATACACATATCAGTATATATCTTTTTGACACTACATAGTGGTGGTGGTGCTGCGGTAGCATTGTCACCTCACAGTTAGATGTTGATCATTCAATTCTCAGAGCATCTTCTGTGTGGCGACATGCGTAAATGGGCATTCCTTAATTGAAGGTTGTGCGTTAGGCCCGGCAAGCCAGCATGTAAAACTCTACTGCCAATCATTAGTGGACCGGAGTTCCACTGTGGCGACCCCTAACCGGGAAAAGCCGAAAGACACAAACAAACAAACAAACACTACATAGCAATAGATATACTATGTATATGAGAGACAGATAGTGACAGATGGATATTAATATGTATGTCTGTATGCATAGACATATGTATACATAGATCAGTCTGATGATGGGGCAACAAAACGGCACTCATTTTAACTGTTTGGGCATGCCCACTGTGACTGTCAGTACTTATAAAGTAACTCCAGGCCACACCTACGTCTACTCCAGTCTGGGATTATGTGTTACTGAATATAACTCTCACTGTCCAGAGTTTCACAGAATGTCCAGAGTTATTGGTCATAGTTTTGATCTGTTCTACATAAAATTTGTGGTATTCTGGCAAATCACTTGGATGAATGTAGGACTGAAGTCACTAAATAGTGACATACATTTGAGTGTCTGACTTCAAATCCTTCATAAAAACTGTCTGTTGAAGCACACCCTGTTAATTTAGCAACTGTTTACATTTATGAGAGCAGTATTTAACATATGGCCCTATTATGGGCCTTTGCCCCCCCCCCCCCATTTTGTCAGGTTTTGAACAGATTTCTTGCACTAAGAGGTTGAAAGGTATGTTACAGACATTGACATCTGTCCCTGTTTCTGCAATACTGCACATCACTCAAAATATCCACAGCATTCCCCAGCTGGCTGATGTACTTAATATGTGACTGAGGTTCATGATGTTACACCACATACAGACTTACAGTCTGTGAAAACACCTACAGAATAATACCTCACATGCAAAAGATGTGCCTACTTCCAGATTAAAAGCATCCACACCATCACTCATGCTAACTTCCCTAGTCCACTGAGCCACACAGGCTGCCAGACACATTGGAGTGATTCATCACACAATCAACAGCATGAATATGTGCATTGTTATTCCTGCATTACGTGTGACATACTATGTGTGATTGAGTTCTATGTTACAGTCCTGAGATTGCCTGGTCTGCTGATATACCACTGCTGACTTGCTGTCAAAGCAGTTATATGGGAACACTGCTGTGTTGGGGGTGGGGGAACAACAGCACATGATCTGCTGGGATAGGCAATAGTCCAAATATCATGTGACCCTACTGTTTAACATCTCCCTTGACTGATGCAGTGCATATTCCAACAATGAGGTCTAGTGATTATTAGGGAACACATACTATTGGACTGGGTACTTATAGTTCCATGTGGATGTTACTTCTATCTACATAGCCCACTATATTTCCTTGCATAAAATGCATCAGATTCATACATAGGATACCATATTATAGTAATACTTACAAGTAGTGTGTAGGTTACAGCCTTACCTTACTAATGCAGCAGTTGACAGGACTGTAGTTCAGGACTGAGATTGTGATGCAAGCAATACACAGCCAATACATGGATAGGTACAGGTTGTGTGGGTTGTCTGGCATCAACAATTTTACTATATGTATGTGAGTAGGAGTTAAGTGTCAGTCCCTAGGGCCCTAGTTTGTCAGTGAATGTGCTATGCATTGTCTCTTAGCCAAAGCCAGGTCATACAGGGCACAGACATCACCTGGGGGTTCCTCCTCTAAGTCCTCCTGTGACAGTGACTGTGGTGATGAAGGCACTGGTGGGGGCTGTGTATTCCTTTTCTTTGCTGATCCTGCTTCAGCTCTTTCCACAGGATCATATTGTGTATCATAGCACATACTGTGAACATATGGGCACATGTAGCTGGAGAGTACTGTAGGGCTCCACCATATATATTTAGGCACCAAAACTGTGACTTTAGAAGCCCAAACACACTCTCTTTGATGTTCCTAGTCTGTGTCTGTACCTCATTATGGTGTTCTTCAGTGGGTGTGTGTGCATTTCTGATGGGTGTCACCATCCATGGTTCCAGTGCATAGCCAGCATCCCCCAGTAAATGGCAGTTTGGGATGTCCTCCCTAGCAAACATCTGGTACAGCTGTGATGCATGCCAGATATGGGAGTTGTGATAATTGCCAGGGCTGCCAACACACACATTCATGATAATCCCATGGGCATTGCACATGATCTGGCAGTAGATGGAGTAGTATCCCTTGCGGCTAACGTAGATTCTACCCTCCTCACCGGGTCGTGACTTGATGTACACAAGAGTGCAATCTATGGCACCCAGTACCTCAGGGTAGTGTGCTACACTGTAGAAGTGTTGCATACTGCTGGCCCTCACCTCAGGGGTGAGGGGAAAATAAAAGTGTTCACTGGCATGTGATAGCATGGCATCCAGGAAATGATGGAGTACCCAGGAATCAGCTGACTGTGAGACCCCCATCATGTCCCCAGTTGGTCTTTGGTAAGTACCTGTAGCTAGTATCCTAAGGGCTACACATACGTTTGTTTCCACTGGGATGAGCTCCCCTCTGTTGGCTCTAGGTCTGAGTTGAGGTTGGCAGAGGTCAGTGAGTTATTGTAGTATGTCCCTGTCCACTCTGTAGCGTTCTACAATCTCCAGTTCATGTAGCTCCTGGAAAGTTACTCTGGGCCTGAACACTCTTCTCCTTCTCTGTCTAGCCTATTGTCAGCAGCAGCAGCACTGACTTCAGCATCTAGCACATACAGATGTAGCAGACCTGCAGCAGCACCTAGCATTCTCTTAGTTAGAATTACCAAGTCTGTACTCCAATGGTGCAGAATATAAGAAAATCAGATTGCAGGGTGTATGCATACTTTATAGTGCTCTGCTCTAGGTGCTGACTGTGTGATTGGCTACCTGTGATGCAATACACCTGCCTAGTATGTCATTAACATCATTTAATGTCCCTAGTTTAAGTTAAACAGAGGTCAAAATTAATTAATATGTAACTGGGTTTTAGATATAATCAGCAATGTGGCATGCCAAGCAAATGTATGACGCATATGCAAACAAAGCTTAGCAGTAAGCGTACACACCCCCGGAGTCTTCTAAGCTCAGCATTACAAAGAGCCACAGAAACATGCTGAAACTTGCTCCCTTTAGCTAAACAAAGCTTAGAAGTCAGTAACCCCCCCCCCCCCCTCCCTGCAAGGATACACTCAGTACTGTGGCACACCTCGCAAACAGGCTGAATTAAGCTAAGAAGTCATTGGACATGGCCTGTCCTGATGTCAGCTACCTCCTCTTAAACAACAACATGGTTCTCTGCCTACATGAAGGGGATATGCGGACACGATTACCCCTTTGTGCTATTCAGTAATCCACCTCATTTGCACAGGGTTCCATGCTCAGTCTGGAAACCACACACTTCAAAGCCCTACCACATTATTAACAGCACCAATGCACCACTGCAGACACTCCACGCAGGGTCCTCTAATACATTTCTGTCACATAATATGCATTTTTTTTACAATTTTTTTTTTTATAAAACATGTTTGAGCACTGTGGCGCATAGCACAAACATGCTCAGATTATTAAAAAAATAACATTTCTTTTACAATAAATTTTAAAATAAAAAAAATAAAAAATAAAATTTACACACAGTGGATAGTTTTGCTCATATCTGTACAGGATATGCCATTTCTGTCCATTTATCTACATTTTTACAGCACTTCTTGTCTGTCTATATTCCTGTACATGGAATTTTTCTTTGTATACTATGGACACTGACACGGGGTCTGCAGAGCTGCCTATCTGCTTGCTGGATCACTCTACCTGCCTCATCAGCATGAGATTCACCTGTTTATGAAGCAATTTGCATGCCATGGAAGTTGCTGTGTTGGCACGCTCATGCACACTGCTCAGCAGTGCTTACTGAATCTAAAAATGTTGGTGGTAGTGTTAGCAGTGTGGCGCAATGACTACATGGAAAAAAAACACGCAGGCTTTATTAAATTTCCCAATGTGTTTAATTCAAGTCCCATTCTCTTTTACCAGGTTCAAACATACTGAAATATCTCAGTGCAGAAACCAAGAACAGTCACACTGGTGGGAAAAGGCTTTAGAGTTGAGTCCTGCTCAAAACATAAATTTTTTACTTAAAAAACTCATAAAACAACAATAGAGGTTAAGCGCTTTCATCCTCTGGTAACTGGAATTCATCAGAACAATTACCCGTAAGTCAAGAAGCCTTTTTATACATCATACTACATTCATTGATTATATAATATTCAAATTAGTAACATTTCCTCAGAGTGCCAGCATAAACAGCTGCTATGTTGTAAAACCTGCTAGTAAAAACATGTAATAGTTACAAAGAAATGATTTACAACAATGCACAGTGCACTTGAAAGATTACTGCAGCTAAGATTAAAAACATTTTTTCAGTTTTTTATATAATACTCTTAACTAAAAAAAATTTCCATACCCTATGTGACACTTATCAAATGTGTACTCTATGGCACCAATGCATAATTACCCAAAATAATATCTAGCTTTGAGTTTTAGTATGCTGAAAATTGAAACATTTTCATTTAAATCTGGTGGCTGGGTTGCATTGGTCCTAAGTTACCATATACGTTCTAAAATTTCTAAGAAGTCATCACTTGGTCCCCCTTGCTCACCTAGGATACCTTCCTCAATAATGCAAAACTTGAACTGGTGTGTAGGGTTTGATTTGATATACCTATATAGGGCGTTGTTTTCATCTTTCTTCTTGATGTCGTATATGTGTTGATATATCCCTTGCCTGCATTTACATTTAGTTTTCCCTACATAGAATGTTGTGCAAAGTGTGCATAACCCTAGATAAATAATGTCCTTAGTGGAATATGTAAACCTGCCACTGGGTTTTATGTACCCAAAGCCATGTATATTAACGGAAGAACCTTCCATAACGTACTTGCATTGATTACAGTTTCCGCACTTGACCATTCTTCCCTTATTTTCACATCTTCCCATTCTTTCCAGCATCAATTTAAAACTAGGAGCTTTTTTGTACATCACTACTGGTCTTTTTCCCACTGCTGAACACCAATGTAGATAGGGAACAAGGCAGACTCCAAAAAGTAAGCAAATGCCACAAGTATCACGTGCAAATGAGGTTTATTGAACAGACAATAGAAAGCCGGTAAGCACTTTCCTCCTATACACAGAACTTCATCAGACAGTCCATAAGAAAAAGCAAACCATTTTTAAACCTTGTCATAACCACTGTCATCATTATTAACCACACCCCCTTAAAGTCATAGACAAATTAATACATAAAAACTAGTATAAAATGTTGATAAATATGTGCACAACTTTCAATATAATATTCTAAAACATTTATATATATGTTTATACAAATAAATAAATGTTATCTTCTTAATGCTCTCAATTTCAAGAGGGAACTAATACTAACTTTTTCCCACTGCACTAAGGTGGTCTGGATTGACTTCAAAGATAGTCCAATTTCTTTCTAAAATCTCCCTTAAGTCATCAAATTCATTAGTGTATGTCAGCACCATTCCACTGTTGAATTGTTTACCACTTGGTCCATCTACTGTGTCGCCCATTCTATCACTAGGGGTGGAGAGTGTAGCATTTGACCTTCCTAATAGTGGAATAAAGTGCCCTGAGGACCTCTTCCTACAGATTTCATCAAAGATTTTTTTTCACAAACAATTCTGGGTATCCCATCCATGCAAACATACCTTTAAGTGTTTCTAATTCCACCTGGAAGTCATCATCTCCTGACACCATTCTTGCTAGTCTCATGCATTGCCCCTGTACAATCGACTTTTTTGGTGTAGTAGATGCATACTCTCAAAGTGCAACAGAGTTGTAATAACTAGGTTTCCTGTATATAGCTGAATCAAATCTCTCTTTACATAAGTTTTGATAAGTGTTATACCCAAAAAATGCACAGTGTCCCCTGAATAACCATGGTGAATTTCAAGAAATCTGTGGTAGTATGCAAATAGTCAAAAAGCATAACCAATTTGTCTACAGTGTCAATCCAGAAAAAAAACATATCATCTAAAAAACATTCATAGAATGCCCAGCAGTCCTTGAATTCTGAGTTAAGCACATAGTTCCATTCCCAATAGGAAAGGACCATGTTTGTAAACATGGGGGCACAAGCTGCCCCCATTGCTACTCCTGTCTTCTGCCAAAAGTACTGGTCCTCAAATGTTAACAAGTTGTTTTCTAAGACTACTTCAATGAGTTCCCTGAGTGTATCTGGCTTTCTTTGGCCCAGTGTAGTGTTGTTCCTTAGGTAGTCATAAAACCAGTCTGTACCTATTCTATGCAGAATAACAGAGAAGAGATCCTGCACATCAATAGTAACAAATATAATTTCTTCCCTAAACAAATCATTGGTTATTCTGCTGAGGAAATCCCAAGAGTCTCTTAACAAGACCAGGTTTGTTTTTAACACATTTTTTGTATAAAAAGCAATGTATTTTACAATACACAAAGTTTTTGATGCCTTAGCATCAACTATAGGAAGCAATGGAGGATCAATGACATTTTTATGAACCTTTGGGATCCCAAATATCATGGGGATCTTGGGGTTACATATGTTAAGGAAATTGTGTTCTTCCATAGATATTTGACTATTCAAAAGCATGTCCTAAAGAATAATATCTATTTTACAATAGGCTATATTTATTTAATTGATGGAAGCTTCCTTGTAAGTGTCTGAGTACAACATGCTGAACATTTTGTTCACATAATCATTCCTGTCCATTACCACCAACCCACCCCCCCTTGTCTGACTTCATAACATGCACACTTTTGTTGTTCATTATTTATTGTAAAAGTGCTGCTTTCATGTCACTCAAATTGTGTTGCTCTCTTGCATGCTTAGCTGGTTTTAAATAATTTCTAAAGTTAAATTCACACAATTTTTCAAAGAGTACAACTGTAGGATGAAAGGGTGGGGGTTTAAAGTACTAGGTCTCTTAATGGGGTTGGCAAAAAGGGAATTAAGTTCAACATGTCTGTTGTCATTGAAGTAGAACCTAAAGTTAATTTTTCTAGTGTATAACTTTAGCTGAATCAGGGCTTCTTCGATTTTTATACTTCTGGTGGGTATAAAGGTAAATCCCTTTTCAAATAAATTTGCCCAATTAACACCAATGTTTAACACACTATAGCTGTACACCTTAAAATCTCCTTGTGCATTGTCTGTAATGGTATACTTGTTTAGTTCCATTCTTGTAACTGCGGTTGACTCTCCCCCTCCATACTGTTCCACCTCTCTGCCCCCTTCTTTCCCTCCCCCTGTTGTAAGAGGCATTGGGTTCCCAATAACTCGGGGGTGTCTGATGGTGTTGTGCCCATTCCTCTCTCTCTCTATAAGCCTCTGTGAATATCTCAGCGGGGGGTTCCCTAAAGGGGATTCAGGTTGATTTTGGTGTACTTAGGGATTCAGTAACTTCTTCTAGCAAGTTTGCCCCCCCCCCCATTTACCTGGTCTACATGGGAAGCTGGTATTTCATTTCTAAAGCTTGGTGGGGGTGGATAGGCTACACCTTTGTCATACTCAGCTCTATCTCTTTCAAGTTTTTAAATTTTCTTATTTTTCATCAATAAAATATCACTTTCAGTACCCTTAAGCACATCACTGTATTCTTCTAACTTACTTTCAGATAATAAATCATTGTGTATACTTTCATCTAGTCTATTAATAACAATGTTAAGTTCACACATTTGTCTGTCATAATCTTTAACAAGTAGTTCAAGCAACTCACATCTAGGCCTGTTAAACAATTTCAACAGTTCCTAGTGCAGTGCAGAGTCCCTTTTTAGTCCAGGGGGATATTTCCATACCCGTAATCCCTTTGGTGTACGTTCCACATGCAGGCATTCTCTGAGGTAACTTGTTTCAAGCTGAAGCTTCTTGAATTTATACACATAGTCCCCAAATGATTTAAACTGCTGGTGAAAGTTCCCTATTTCACTGTGCCTTTGTGATGGTTCCCCTGTTCAGGATACATCATTAGCAAGCCAGTTTGTAAACTCAACACTATTCCTAGCTTCAGTTGAAGCTCTAAATGTGCCCACATTAAGGATACTCTGTCTTGTGTCTGTTAAACTGCAGTTTGTGTTTGTAGGACCCTCTTCTGGTGTTTGTTGGCCTGGTGTAATTCCCGTAGCTCCTAAATCATTGCCCGATTGGCTAAACAGTATGCCATTCAAATGAGGTGCATTCAGATCTGGCCTCTGTAGTTGCAAGCCAGCCAAAAGATTTTATGTAAGCCGAATCACCAAAGCCGTTAAGTTCCCAATGCTTGCTGCATATGAATCATGCAGCTGCTGCATTCTGTTAAGAGCAGTTTTAACTCCAGCTTCCCCCTTCATTAAACTGAAGCAACAAAATCAATTCAGAAACCAAGAACAGTCACACTGGTGGGAAAAGACTTCAGAATTGAGTGCTGCTTAAAACATAAATTTATTACTTAAAAAACTCATAAAACAACAACAATAGGGTTGGATTTGATGTGCCTAGATAGGGCATTGTTTTCATCTTTCTTCTTGATGTTGTATATGTGTTGATATATCCTTTGCCTGCATTTACATTTAGTTTTCCCTACGTAGAATGCTGTGGAAAGTGTGCATAACCCTAGATAAACAATGCCGTTAATGGAACATGTAAACATGCCACTAGGTTTTATGTACCCAAAGCCATGTATATTAACGGAAGAACCTTCCATAACATACTTGCATTGATTACAGTTTCCGCACTTGACCATTCTTCCCTTAGTTTCACATCTTTCCATTCTTTCCAGTACCAATTTAAAACTAGGAGCTTTTTTGTATATCACTACTGGTCTTTTTCCCACTGCACTTGGTCTGGGTTGACTTCAAAGATAGTCCAATTTCTTTCTAAAATCTCCCTTAAGTCATCAAATTCATTAGTGTAAGTCAACACCATTCCATTGCTGAATTTTCTGCTACTTGGTCCCTCTACTGTGTCACCCATTCTGTCACTAGGGGAGCAGAGTGTAGCATTAGATCTTCCTAATAGTGGAATAAAGTGCCCTGCAGACCTCTTTCTACAGACTTTATCAGGTTTAAATGAAAATGTTTCAATTTCCAGCATACTAAAACTCAAAGCTGGATACTATTTGGGGTAATTATGCATTGGTGCCATAGGGTATGCATTTGATATGTGTAAAATAGGGTATGGAAACATTTTTAGTTAAGAGTCTTGTATAAAAAAACTGAAAAAATGTTTTCAATCTTAGCTACAGTAATCTTTCAAGTGCACTGCGTATTGTTGTAAATGATTCCTTTGTAACTGTTACATGTTTTTACTAGCAGGTTTTACAACATAGCAGCTGTTTATGCTGGCACTCTGAGTAAAGTTTACTAATTTGAATATTATGTAATCAATTAATGTAGTATGATGTATAAAGAGGCTTCTTGACTTACAGGTAATTGTTCTGATGAAGTCCAGTTACCAAAGGACGAAAGCACTTAACCTCTTTTGTTGTTTTATGAGTTTTTTAAGTAATAAATTTATGTTTTCAGCAGCACTCAACTCTGACGTCTTTTCCAACCAGTGTGACTGATATTGAAATATCTAATTTATTTTTTATCAAAATAGATGTACTGATCCAGCAATATAATACTCAAGTGTATGCTCTGCTTATGCAATGATTTTTTTCAGGTTGTATTAGTGACTCTAATAACATACAATATGCAAAAAGCTTCAAAGTTCATATGACCAGGCTTCAGATTTTATCTTTCAAGATATTTTCAAATATTTTTACAGGATTTTCTATGTAAATTATATGACATCTTGTACATTTAAATGTCAGTCATATGTAGGTATACGTAATACATATCTTTCTTATAAGCAGTTAATTTAAATATATTTTTATGTCTTATTTGCCTGCTAGTCTTCTACCCTATTCAATACATCTTGTATTCCTAAACTCTACCATGAAAGACCTATTTAATCATCAGCTCTCTATTTGAGATTACAGTTTGTGTATATATTTCTTAACTTACTGATACTTCTCTTTAATTAACCTTACATAGTAGATATTTCATATTTTGAGCAAATTCACATTATTCATAAGATTTCCTATTTAAGTTTCTCATTCTTCTTAATCCAGTAACAAACATATAACTTTACTTCTTTCCATTAATATGTACACTTAGAGTTAATAACACTACAGCATAAGCTATTAACATTCAACAAAATGCAAGAAAATTATATGTCAGCAACAACACACTATACAATATTACTATAGCTTTTATTTTAATTTTTTGCTTCAAAGAAAAGTAAAAATGTTATTTTGAGTATATATATATATATATATATATATATATATATATATATATATATATTTATATATGTTAAAGAAAAAGTTCATTTTTGTTTTCACAGACATCAGTGATGAACTTTGACCTAGATTTTCTTCAGAACAACTCAAGATGGGAAATAAGGCAAGCAAGAATCCAGCATTCTGACACAACTGGAACATTATTTTGTTCTCAAGCCTTTTTTGTAATGTTAATTGTTTCATAAATTACCTGTGAAAGGAATGTTTTACACAGGAGCAAAAAAAAAAAAAAAATAACAAATCACCTGCACTATAACACTTCTAATCAGCATGTTACTTAGATCTGACATTCAGTTAACCCAGCAATGTGCATACTAAGCAGAGTTAAACAAGTAAAATAAAATTCATATCTTATATAGTATTAAAGTTACCAATTCTATCGGTTATAACTTAATGACATTCTCTTACAGGAAGTATTTGTTTAATATTTATAAATACATGTATATATTTCACTAAATGAAATATATTAAATCGTTTACTTTAAATATCATGGAACAGTAAAACAAACCATTTGTATTCCTTATCTTGAAAAATCTTTAGATTAAAATAAAAATATATACTTGCATATCTTTTTGAGCTTAATGTCCAATACAAACTTTTTACTTAAAGGGAAACTCTATTGTTTCAGAAAATAAAAGTGTAGCAATCAGAGAATAAGAGTCACTTGTTTCTAAGCATTTTTAATTTTAGAAGCAGTTTTCCAGGAATTCAGCTCATTCTGTCTTTTGAGGGATATACTACTCCAATCCATTTCTTCAGTATTATTAAGGATGTTACTCTTGTTGACAAAAGTGGATGCCTCCTCCAACATGTCAAATATTTTACTTCCTTCAGAAAGAAATAATTTGATCTTTGCAAGAAACACCAAAGTGGCTTTAATATTGTTCTTTTTAAGTTCTTTCATCAGTTGTAAGCAGTATTTTCTTTTACTCATTACTTTACTCGAATATCATTGTCAGACCTGACTACATGTTCACCTAGGACCATGCTGTTTTTAATATTTGATGTTTTTCTATGCTAGACATAAACTTAACTATAATTGAATGTGGTGGTGAGTTTTCTTTCTTCAAAGGTGCTCTTAGGGATCTCTGTACCCTTTCAATTCCAAAAGATGAAGTTTTGGGTAGACTTAATGTTTAACCAGGTTGTCAAGAAGTTTGTCTCCCTCAAACTCTTCAGGCATACCATAAACGCTAATGTTATTTCATCGCAGTCTATTTTCTAAATCATTAACTTTATCAATGAGACAGTTATTTTGTTTTAAAAGAAATTCAGTCTGAGACTCACCTTTCTAAAGCTGAAAATGTCCTTGTCCCGTCCATAGCATGGGGGAATCTTTAGACTGTAAGTAACTTGTAGTAACCGACCTCCAGTTGTGGCCAAATAAGTGAGGGCATACCTCTACTGATTGACAGGCAAAAAGATGCACAAGACTGCTTACCGTACTGTTGATGGATGGGAAGACGAAGTGGATGCTTCTAACTATTTCATCCCAGTTTTGTTGTAAAAGCACATAAAATGTCAATGACAAACTTCTAAGGAAAGATGTAGGAATACTCTTAAAAATTTAGAGACGAATGAAATCAAAGCAAGATTTAAGGACTTTAGTGCCCTTTCTGTTGACAAAGAAACAAAGCAAGGGATGTAACAATTCATAGGTAAACATCAGGTGTTATCTTTGCAATTATACAGTATTAAAAGCAGTGAAATAAAAAAAAAATAAAACTACATTTAAAGTTTCACTAGCAATAATTTAACATCATAGAACCTCATAGAATTTAGTGTGTGTGTGTGTGTGTGTGTGTGTGTGTGTGTGTGTGTGTGTGTGTGTGTGTGTGTGTGTGTGCAGGCGTGCATTCTTGTGTGCATATATGTGTGTGTGGCGGGTAGTGCAATAGTTCAGTTAAATAACAGTTACTGTCAATAAGCTAGCACTGTAAGGCACTGTGTTCAGAATGAATTGACAGCGGGCCTGAGAAGGTAGACTTCATAAAGTACAGTTGTATACCTACCATAAATGTAGATGTTTGAGTGTATTCATTGTTGCAGTCATTACACTTGGGTTATCCTGCTGGCAGGCTACCCGCAATCAGCCTGAATTCCAAAGTCCTGGTCCAGCATCGGTTGCTGTCACCTCTTCCCTGACGCCAGTGCGCCAGGGCTATAAAAGATGCAGCCGACGCCATTTTCTTTAGTTTTTCTTGCCCCAGATGTCAGGTGCCCTCAAAAGGGTAGGCTAAAAATTCTGCTCATAAAAATGCATGCACTAACAAAAACATTAGCTTCATCTACAAGCAAATACACCACATAGGTTGTATAGAATAGAGAAGTATAGATGAGTCCCATCAATGAAAGGGGGATGGAGGGAGGCTAACCTGGACTGCAACAGTGAATACACTCGAACATCTACATTTATGGTAGGTACACAACTGTACTATGTTCATCGTGTTTCACTGTTGCAGTCATTACCCTTGGGTTGAATCCCAAAGCTGAGGTTGGGTGGCTGGGCCTAGATAGAATTAGGAGTGGCTATGAGGCCCTGCAGAACTGCAGTGGTGAAGCCTGCTCTGGATTTAGAGTAAAGTGGTAGTGCTTTGTAAAAGTGTGCACTGAAGTCCAAGTTGCAGCCTCCAAAATGTCTTTGGTTGGTACTCCTCTGAGGAAAGCCGCTGAAGTGGCTGCTGCTCTGGTTGAATGTGGCCTAATGCCCTTAGGCACTGATTTGCCATATTGTGAATAGCAGAAACAAATGCAGTGGCTTATCCATTTTGAAATAGTCTGCTTTGAAATAGCTTTTCCTTGTGATCCTGCAGCATATGCCACTAGAAGTTGCTCAGTCTTTCTGAAAGCTTTAGTTTTGTCCAAGTAGAAGCGTAGCTGTCTGTGTATGTCCAAAGAATGCAGAAGTCTCTCCCCCTTATTCTGTGGGTTTGGATAAAAGGTAGGCAAATGAATGGTTACGTTAAGAGCCACACTGGACACAACCTTAGGCATAAATGTTGGGTTTGTCCTTAGAGAAACCCTGTCCAGATGGAAAATGATAAAAGGTTCCACAGCCATTAGTGCCTGTAACTCTGAGACTCTTCTTGCTGAGGTTATTGCTAGCAGCAGAGCTGTTTTCCATAAGTATTTTATCTCAGCTGTATTGGCTGACTCAAAAGGAGGCAGTGTGAGTTTTTCCAAGACAAAATTGAGGTCCCATGCAGGTGTTGGAGCTCTCCTTGGAGGTCTTATGTTTTTGGCCCCTCTGAGGTACTGCCTAAGCAGAGGGTGTGAAAAAATAGGTGGATCCATATCATAATGAGCTGAAATGGCAGAGGCATGGATTTTAATTGATGAGAAGGATAGGCCTTTGTCCAGCATCTCAGTTAGGTATTGTAAAATCTGAGGAATATTTGGTACAACCACGTCCATTCCTTGTGCCTGGTTCCAATCACAGAATCTCTTCCATTTTTCTCTATAAGATTTTCTGGTGCTGGGCCTGCTGGCATCCAAAAGAACATCCATAACTGCTTTAAAGAGAGATGTGTTTTGAATGGTTAAATTATCAGCCATGCAGCCAGATTTAGGGTTCTGAGTTGGCTGTGCAGGATCTGATTGTTTTGTTGGGTCAGCAAATGAGGAATTTGGGGTAATGTCCAGGCTGGGCCTTGAGACAAGCTCTTTAGGATTGGGTACCAGTGCTGGCATGGCTAGTCTGGGGCAATAAATATCATTTTTGGCTTCTCTTGTCTGACCTTTAGGAGTACCTTGGGGAGGAGAGGCAGTGGAGGAAAGGCATATACTGTAAGGGTTTTCCAGCTGAATGATAGGGCATCCACTTTCCATGCTTGCTTGTGATAAGTCCTTGTGCAGAATCTCTGTAGTTGGCAGTTGTTTGGGCAGGCAAATAGATCTATGTCTGGGCATCCCCATTTCCTTGTTATCATGCTGAAGATTTGTGGATCTAGTTTCCACTCATGAGGATCCTTGAGATTTCTGCTTAGTTCGTCTGACAGAGTATTTGTCTTTCCTGGCAGGAATTGTGCTTGCAGGTGTACTTGATAAGTCAATGCTGTGTTCCACAAAGTCATGGCTTGTCTACAGAGGGGGAAGGAATGTGTGCCTCCCTGCTTGTTTATGTACCACATGACTGTAGTATTGTCCGTCTTTACCAGCAGTTGTCCTGGATAAAGTAGATCCTTGAAGGATGTCAGGGCCTTCTGAACAGCTAGCATCTCTTTTTGATTGATATGAAGATGCATTTGGCTTTCTGGCCATGCTCCCTGAATACATTTTTCTGCCTTGTGGCCCCCCCAGGCATAATCTGAGGCATCTGTTGTTAGTCTTTGCCTGGCCGTAGGTAGAGTGAATGGCTGTCCCTTGTTGTGGTGACAGGCCTGTGCCCACCATCAAAACTCCTGTTGCAGGCAGGGAATGAGGGTAATTAATGTTTCCAGGCTGTGGCAATGCGGAGTCCAAACACATTTTAGATACCATTGTAGATTCCTCATATGCAGTCTTGCATATGGAATTAGTAGAATGCAGGAAGCCATGAAGCCCAAAGCCTGCAGAATTTTTCTTGCAGATAACTGGGTCTTTGTTGCCAACATTTTGAAGTAAGAAGTCAGTTGCCTTTGTTTATCTGGAGTGAGATAAGCCATCTGGGCAGTTGTATTTAAGTTTGCACCCAGGAATATTATCTCTTGAGAGGGTACTAGTTTTGATTTCTTTTCGTTTACCGTGTACCCTAGGCAAATTAGTAATCTTTTTACAAACGCCAGATGCTTCAGTAGAATGTCTTTGTTCTCTGCTTGAATAAGGCAGTCGTCCAAGTAAGGGTATATTTGAATTCCTCTTTGTCTGCAGAAAGCAATTACTGGTGCCAGGCATTTGGTGAAGACATTGGGTGCAGTAGATAAGCCAAAGGGCAATGCAGAGAATTGGTAGTGCATTAATCCAGCTATAAATCTGAGGTACCGTCTGCAATTTTGTCTGATTGGGACATGCAGGTATGCCTCTTTTAGGTCCAAAGTTACAAGCCAAGCCTTCTTGCCCAGCATGGGCAGAAGCTGCTGCAAAGTCAACATTTTGAATTTTGGAACGTCCAGAAACATGTTTAGAATAGACAGGTCCAGCATTGGTCTCCAGGCTTTGTCCTTTCTGGGTACCAGGAATCCTTGTCCCTGCTCTCGGTTTGGTACTTGCTGAATGGCCCTCATGTACATGAGGGATGTAACTTGTTTTTGTGCCTCTGCCCATTGATTTTGTGGCAGGTCTGGAATACCTTTTGCCTTTGGCAAGGTGTGAAAGTGGAACCTGTAGCCCTGGGACACTATATTCAAGACCCATTTGTCCTGGGTGATTATATGCCAATTTTGTGAAAAAAAGTGCCAGTTTTCCCCCTAAGGGAGCTGCCAAAAGGTAAGTGCTTGGTATTAGCAGAGGAAAGTCACTGGGACTTTCTATATGACTGTGATTTGTCTTCTCTGCTTTTGGAGGTAGAAGCACCCCATTGTTTAGGCCTGTATGAGCCTTGGGGCTGGGATCTGCCTCTAGGGCATCTGTATCTGCCTCTTTGTGGCCTGTCTGATGCTGGAAAGGACCAATTCTTTGAAGGCCAGTTCCTGCTAAATCTGGGTGGTTGTACCTGTAAGAAATCCTTAACTGTCTGCATAGATTTCACTTTATCCTCCATTTTCTTCAATACCTCTTCTGCTTTAACACCAAACAAAGTATCATGCTGTAAAGGAGCATCCAATAATTTTGCTTTAACATGATCAGGCAGATTTTGTTCCTTTAACCAAGCATGCCTTCTAATGACAGTACCCGTAACAGCGGCCCTGCAAGAGGCCTCCAGTGAATCAAAACCACATTGCAAAGTATGTTTTCCCACTTGTTCAGCTGCATGCAATAAATCCTGCATTTCCTTGTTATCTGCACATTCAGAATTTGTCAACATTTTCTGTTTTAGCAGTGACATTAAATATTGCTGATATTTAAGCATATGAAACTGACAATTTAAAGCCCTTACAGCCAGGGTTGCAGAAGTGTAAACTTTTTTCCCCCATCTGTCCAGTGCCCTAGAATCCCTATCAGAGGGGACAGGGTTTTTTGCAGTGGAAGCCTTGACCCCTTTGGGACCCTGAGATATAGTTTCTGGGTCAGCAGCAGGGTTTTTGTATAGAAATTTGTGGGAATCTGGAACCCTGTAGTATCTGTCTGGCTTAACCGGTGCAGGGGGTAAAGAGTCAGGAGACAGGCTGGACTCTGAGAATACATCATCTACAATGTCTAGAACAGGTGGAATAGCAAGAGGTCTGTGCTGAGGTAATAAAAGAAAGTCTCTGAGCCTTTTCTTAGATTCTGAGTATTCTTGGCTCTCCCAGTGAAAGTGCTCCCTCATGGTGTGAAGGGTTTCCCCAAAACAGTAATCCTCAGGAGGAGAGGCTGAAGGAATAGACTCTTCAGCATCAGAATCCTCATAGGGAGGAATGGAGTATCCCTGTTCAGAAGAGGAATCAGAGGAAATGGAAACCTGATCTGAAGATTCATATTCTGTCTCTTGCCTAGGCCTCTTATCTGGAGGGGGATGGGAACACCTGATCAAAGTAATTAGGTCTTCGGCCATTTTAAGCATCTGTTTTTTAGACATGGAAGTCTGTGCAGGAGAATGCTGTACTTGTTTCTTTGTCTTTAGAGTTGCCTTAGTCTTTGCCTCTGAAGCTGAGGTTGGCTTAACATATAACTGTATAGGTCTGAAAACACCCTCAGAAGCCGATGCTTGCTCAGCGGCTCTGGACCTATCTGAGGGAATAATTTCCGAATGTCCAATACCTTGAGTATCCAGAGGCCTAGTAGGCTCCATGTGGGAGTCGGAAGCGGCCTGTGGCTCTGAGGTAGCAGGTGTCAAGGGCTGCAAAATCGCCTCACTGAGAACCGGCGACTGGCCTCGTTGTTGGTTTTGGACCTCAGATGCCTGTCCTTTTCCTTGCACTTTTTATAAACTCTGGTGTTCCAACGGCATTATATAATTAAATCTTTGGTCAAAGCAATGAAAGGCAAAATCGAACTGACGCTTAATAGTGCATTGGTTAAATCTAGCACAAAACAGACAGCTAGCAACGTTGTGGTCAGGGCCTAGGCAAGGAATACAGCGAGAATGAAAATCCTTATGAGGTATTTGCTTCCCACAAGAAATACAATTGTTAACTTTTTCTGACATCGGTCTGGAGCAAGAAAAAAGTTTCCCCAACAGGGTACTTAGCTTTAATGAAGATGTTGTATCTGAAATTCGGTTTTGAAAATCTCAGGAGTCGGCCGACCAGCACTTGCGAACTGCTTTTTCTTTGGGCATCGCGTGGCAAGAAAGACTGAAGAAAATGGCGTCAGCTGCATCTTTTATACCCCTGGCGCACTGACATCAGGGAAGAGGTGACAGCAACTGATGCTGGACAAGGACTTTGGAATTCAGGCCGTCTGCAGGTAGCCTGCCAGCAGGATAACCCAAGTGTAATAACTGCAACAGTGAAACATGATGATCTCCATGTTACACCTGCCAGCATGAACATCATTTGGATGTTGCTGCCGTGAACCATAACCAAAGGCAATATTATTTATTTTGCTACACAGTCTTAGGGCTAACCTTCACTTACTTGTTCATTTACCCTGATTTACATTCAAATTAATTTATGTTTTATTTCTATTGATTATTGCTGCTGAATATATTTATTTGGAAGCAATGATTCAGTTTCAAGGACCATGCCCCACTCCTAACAATGTCCTCCACATTTTCTTGCATAATGCCTTTAAAACAACATTTGCATCTTGGCTTTCTATTTGATAAGTGCAAGAGTATCACAGAATATTCAGACTAGTAAGTCTGATTAGTCCAGGATAAAATTATTATTTGAAAGAAAAGACCATTTAAACTATAGTAATAACTAATAACTGAACACATGACTAAGAAGGCTGTACTGGCGATATATACTGAGTTTAAATGAATGCTTTATTTGATGCATCTGCCAATTAAAGAAATAATCGACTGAGAAACACTATTAGTAGGATACCTTAGAAGTAAGCACGAATCCAACAAGCAATAATACTTGCTTGTTGGATTTGTGCTTACTTCTAAGGTATCCTACTAATAGCAATTCTCAGTTGATTGATTCGTTAGTTGTTCTAAACGCTATTTAATTGTTTTTTCAATTAAAGAAATACTTAATGTACTTTTTGTTGATTTTTACTGAAGAACTGGCAATAAAAATACAAGTCGTATATGTGTTATGTGTATTAGATAACTTTGTATGCATTGCTTATATTTTATGTAATATCCTTTGGGTTTTGAATATACTGCGGTGGTGGTGCTGCGGTACCGTTGTCACCTTACAGTTAGACATTGCCCGTTCGATTTACAGTTAGAGCATCTTCTGTGTGGCGACATGCGTGAATGGGCATTCCTTCGTTGAAAGTTGTGCTTTAGGCCCGGCAAGCCAGCACATAAAAATCTACTGCCAATCATTAGCGGACCGGAGTTCAGCTGTGGCAACCCCTAATCGGGAAAAGCCAAAAGACACAAACAAACATCCTTCGGGTTTTGAAATCTATGCAAGGAGAAAAGTATATTAAATATTCTTACATATCTGCTTATATAAGGATAAATGGTTTTGCACAACATTTGATCATGAAAAAGGTGATTTATCGTCATTTAATAAAATCAGTTGTGTACAGAGTAGTGTTGTTGGCCGTTTGCTATAAGAGGATTTTAGATGGGCACCTGTTCGGCCATACTTAAGAGTATTTCAAATCATCCCTGTTTATGACTTGGAAGGCTATGACTTGTGTGAGTAATTCTGCTATGCTCAATACCCCATTTCATTGTACTTACTGTATTTCTAGGAATAATATAATTATACTTTTACTTATAAGGATGCACAGGGGAAACAGCAAACAGTGAAGGAGAAAGCAAAGACAAATTCTGCTATGTAGATTGCTACTAAAATGTCTTTTGAAATACTGCACCTGCACAAAGCAGGTAGCAAGAATGATGATATAGATATACAAAATGTTTTATGAGGACTTGGTTATGCATTGTACAAACACAAAGAAATAGAGTTTGAAGACAGAAGCAAACTCCATAAACAGTTTTCAGTAAGTCATTTAAACTCCAGGGTAAGAAGATGTAGAAATCTATATAGTTTATCATTTCTAAAGAAACTGTCCATGTTGGTTTCACTAGCAGCCTGTCAGGTGCTTAGGGCTGGGAGCAGCATACTGTCTAAATGTGCTTAAAAAAGCTTATTTCAGCAAATGTTGCAACAAGGAATGACTTTATGATTATTAGAGTGATAAATATAAATAAATATAGTACTGCACTGAGAGGCAACTAAAATGATATTTGGACTCAGGTGTTCAGAATTATGTTGAGCTGCTTTAATATGAGGTTCTAGTTGGATTTTCTATATCTTAAGCATACTAGGAATATTATATTTTACTTAAAATGATCAGAGTCCCCGTATATCAAATTCAAAGATTACCATGTACATAGGTATGCACAAAAACTAGCAGGACATGTGTATAGTACTTCTAAAATGTTTGTCACAGTACCAATCCACCTCTAAATGTTGACTAAGTGGTCAGAGATCTTGGGTACACATGCAGACAGTAGTTTTATATTTGACCACCGTGTGGCCACAGTGGTAAGGAAATCCTTTTATATTGCACAACTTATAAGAAAGGACATGGCATTTAGGTCCACAGAAGTCATTATTCCACTGTACTCCACCCTTATCAGACCAATCATAGAGTACAATTCTCCTTTTTGTATGTACCTGACTAGGCATATGCAGCAATTAGAATGACCTCAGAGGTTCCTTACAAAAGGAATACAAGACGTAACAAATCTATCTTATGCAGAGCGCCTTAAAACCATCTCTCTACTCAGTCTCCTACAGATTGCTGAGGGGTGATCTATGTCTGTCTTACAAGGTATCCACAAACCCCACACTTATGAATCTCCTATATATTTATAAGTCAAAGTGTACCAGAAATACAAGTTCTTGGGACCTACATTTTGCCTGTGACTTAAACAGAACATGTTGGAGAGACAGATATGTGTCCCAGAGACTGCTCCTCCTGTGGAACAAGCTTCCAATCCATGTAAAGCTGAGTTCATCTATTACCCAGTTTAAGTGCAACCTATATCAGTGGACAGGGAACAAAAAATTTACACCAGGTCAGGCATCCATGTCCCATATGGACATAAGTAGCTTATAAATACCTGGCCCTCAATATTCTATCTGGGTACAGGACATCATTATTCTTACAAGAAAACTTGGCTAGGCTTATAAAGGCCCCCACCCAGCTTGTTAGTATAGCAACAGTAAATTAATCTATGAATCTAAGAGATTATGTTACCGGATAAGACAGTATATTGTAGGTAAAAAATAAACTCTTGATACTTCTGAAATAGATGCTAATCATATGCTGTGCATGACAGTGAGTGAAATAATTATGATAAACTTATTCTCATACCTTAAGGCTTAATCTTCAGGCCAGCATAACTTTCAACACTCAGTTGGTGAATAAATTTATTACCACTCTCAGTAATATGGCAAGGGTGGGATTAAGATGGGCAGGGGGATAGGCACAAAGTTTAGAGAGTGTGATTGAGAAACTACAGTAAGAAAAAAAAAGTTTTTTTTTTTTTGCTTTTCAAACTGGGGGAGTGGAATTGATATAAATGTATTAAATGTCTTGGTATGGTAGAAGCCAAATTCCTTTTTTAACTCTTCACTTGAAGAGCTGAGAGGGTGAATACTAGATGAACCAGCTACAGCTCTGGTTACTATGTATACATATTGTACAAAGCACGTCATGCAAGCAAACATATTTAGTGTGTGTGTGTGTGTGTGTGTGTGTGTGTGTGTGTGTGTGTGTGTATATGCATGTTAGCTTGGGTCAAACAGCCTACCCTGTCCCCAACAAAAGTCTCCAAGTCTTCTTGTGGGCTAATGTGAATTTCACAAGCAATATGAGAAACATGATTCCACCAACAGATTTAAAGTTTGATCCACGTACCTTCTACCTGTTGGTCCCTTTTACACCTTCGAGGGTGCACCAAAGGAACTTTCCCATAAGGTAAACAGCCTGCCTGAACTAGTTCCCATCAGGAGTCTGTGGCTTCAATCCACGGTCCTCCCAGACTGCCACACTCCTCATTCTAACGGGGATAGTGACCCCAGATGCCCTGTGAAAGAATCATATTTTTGCCTCCTTCCTGTTACCTCTCACTGCTCAAAGCTAGGGGAGAAGATGTTTACACATATTGACTTTTACGCTGAGTGATTTGTAATGTGATATGGTTCACACCCCAACACCACACTGACCTAATTATACAATACCTGCAGTACTGCCACCGCTACACCAATGTACTGCTCTGTATCCTGAATACATGTAATCTTGGTCTGGAACAACACCCTGAGATGCTTAAACGTCTCGACCTGAAGTAGTTGCAATGAGCTTATCTGAAGAGAGCATATTCAAACACATACACACACACACACACACACACACACACACACACACACACACACACACACACACACACACAGACACACACAGACAAAGAGATGTACACACTTATATGCATGCACAAGCACATATTATCATAGTCTCCACTATCCAAAATTTTACAGAAAGTCCACAAAGTTACACACTTCAACTCCTTCAGAAAGTGCATGATAATGCAAAACCAATTACAATCAACTTTCTAAGTTTAAAATAGCAATATTTTAAATCTGTCTCTGATTTTGGGCTTTTGCCCCCCCCCCCCATTTTATATGGCATTGTTCAGAACTCTTGCATTAAAAGGCTAAGCAGTACGCATGTTATATATGAACACATGTACACATACGTAGCATCTACACACATACACACACACACACACACACACACACACACACACACACACACACACACACACACACACGCACTCATAAAATATGTATATATAATATGATTAAATGTAATGTTTTATTTATTAGTCTGCAAATGCTACCATTATAGTAGAAAAATAAATATTTTTCTTCATGAGAATTTGTTATTCATAAGGTAAAATTCATTGCAGAAACAGTCTCAGTACACAAAAAAATCAGGTCTCAACATATATAACAATTATATATAGGTATACGCAGGTCTCAACATTTATAACAATTATATATAGGTATACGCAGGTCTCAACATATATAACAATTATATATCGGTACACGCAGATCTCAACATATATAACAATTATATATAGGTATACGCAGGTCTCAACATTTATAACAATTATATATAGGTATACGCAGGTCTCAACATATATAACAATTATATATCGGTACACGCAGGTCTCAACATATATAACAATTATGTATAGGTATACGCAGGTCTCAACATATATAACAATTATATATAGGTATACGCAGGTCTCAACATTTATAACAATTATATATATAGGTATACGCAGGTCTCAACATATATAACAATTATATATCGGTACATGCAGATCTCAACATATATAACAATTATAAATCGGTACATGCAGGTCTCAACGTATATAACAATTATGTATAGGTATACGCAGGTCTCAACATATATAACAATTATATATAGGTATACGCAGGTCTCAACATTTATAACAATTATATATAGGTATACGCAGGTCTCAACATTTATAACAATTATATATAGGTATATGCAGGTCTCAACATATATAACAATTATATATCGGTACACGCAGGTCTCAACATATATAACAATTATGTATAGGTATACGCAGGTCTCAACATATATAACAATTATATATCGGTACACGCAGGTCTCAGCATATATAACAATTATATATAGGTATACGCAGGTCTCAACATTTATAACAATTATATATAGGTATACGCAGGTCTCAACATATATAACAATTATATATCGGTACACGCAGATCTCAACATATATAACAATTATAAATCGGTATACGCAGGTCTCAACATATATAACAATTATATATAGGTATACGCAGGTCTCAACATATATAACAATTATGTATAGGTATACGCAGGTCTCAACATATATAACAATTATGTATAGGTATACGCAGGTCTAAACATATATAACAATTATAAATCAGTATACGCAGGTCTCAACATATATAACAATTATATATAGGTATACGCAGGTCTCAACATATATAACAATTATGTATAGGTATACGCAGGTCTCAACATATATAACAATTATATATAGGTATACGCAGGTCTCAACATATATAACAATTATAAATCGGTATACGCAGGTCTCAACATATATAACAATTATATATAGGTATACGCAGGTCTCAACATTTATAACAATTATGTATAGGTATACGCAGGTCTCAACATATATAACAATTATATATAGGTATACGCAGGTCTCAACATATATAACAATTATGTATAGGTATATGCAGCTCTCAGCATATATAACAATTATATATAGGTATAACGGGTACTTGATACCTTTGAGTTGCTTCCTTTGAATTTTGACAGTACGACATAGTTATAACAGTAACTGTATTATATTTACATGCTATTCTACTTCATAATAATGCTGTAAGAACAGCTAATCAATGAAGGTTTGATTCCTTCAGCTTTCATTGCCTAACTATGTGACTCTGAGCAAGTCGCTTAAGCAGACACCGCTCCCAGGCTGCATCTGAAAAAGGTCCATGGAAGTCAGTTCTCTGACCCAGAAAACAAATATAAATAAATAAACAAATCAATAAATGTAATTTTGAGTTGTTATTGTTGTTTTTACTGCACAATTTAAATGTCTTTAAATTATACTAACTCACACTGGCTACCTGTCTAGCAGCAGACTAGTGTAGCAAGTATCATCTTACACAAGAAAGTATCACTTAATTTACAGAAAATTAATTTAGATATCTCTCCCCATTAAAATAAGCCTAGGCAAGATCCTCCATTAAGAATAACTGTGTATGTATTATACAAGTAAAGTGAAGTCGTAATTTTCTCAGGACCTGCTGGCATAGTCCTTTCTGTGGTATTGCGCTAAGGTCGCAGCAGCAAGGAACAACAGTGGATACTGTTCCTGAAGATGCCATCAGGAGCTATGGTCAGTTATTTATCTATGTCAGTTTTCACATCATAGTTAAGATTACTTTTGTTTGTACTAGAAAACATCCAGCATTGCATTTGCTTTACAGAGCTGTCAGCAGTAAACAAATAAAATATACAGAGGGCCATTTTTTCTTCACTTTGTTTTCTGTTACTGTGTTAAGCAGGGGAGAGGTGAGTAATAAAGAATGCTGTCAAGTCTACAAGCTGCTAAATCCCATAAAGACTAGAACCTCTTTAATGTTACAATTTAATTAAATCAAATTCACAAAGTGGCTGTGATAACAGATAGAGCCTGCCCCCTGCTGCTCTCATGGAAAGTGCTGAACCGTTTATTTATTTTAAAATGCTTTAGACATACAGCATAAGTTGCAATGTATTTTCTTGCCTTTTTCTTTTTCTTTTTTTCTCTAACCTGCACCAAACTGATTCTGCCTTCCTCTCAATTAGCGTCCATCTGGCAGGCTGGGTACTGTAGCTCCCACAGGGTGCCTGAGGTTAAATACACGTTAAATGAACCGACTGATCATTGGAATCATTTGCACACTGGCTGAGTTGCTAAATATGTAACTCAGTGTCAGCTCTGCAGGTACAGGCAGCTGATTAACCCTCTAAATGCTGATGTAGTCAGTTTTAGCTATATCTGCTAGCTCAATGACTTATGAACTTGAAAAACGAATCCCTGCCTGCCGCTAGACAGAGATAATACTGACATACAAGATTTCATTTTGATACCAGAAGAGACTGACTAAATCTATTTAATTTTGTTTTGTTTATCTTCAGTATCAACCAGAGCATTTGCTTACAATGTTCATGATAACAATCATTTGATTTAAATCAGGCAGGAAGATGTGCATTCACACTTGTCACTTGTCTGTTTTTGTGTGTGTGACGGAGGGGAGGCAGAGGCATGCCAGAGATGTCTAAACTTCTTTTTTTTGCCATGAAGATACTTTTCTTCATCTCATGTTCATTATTCCTTGCATAGCTCTGCAAATTAGCATCATTTCTATAGCGCCCACTTTAACCATGCATGACTAAATTCCTCTTGGGTTAGCAGTTTTGGTGAAGACATCAGTCCTTATATGTATAAAACTGCTATGATTAAATACAGAAACAGCAGATTAGTTCAAATTTCAAAGTGGTATGTAATTCTTAATATGTTTAACTAACTGCCATTTTTCAGAAGACCCTGCAAAATATACGATAGAAGAATAAGATCTCTACATGGATAAAGAAAGAAAGAAAGAAATTTTCACGATAAAAGACTATTTAAAAATGCACCATGACTGAAAGGAAGCACAGGGCTGTACAAACCAACATGGGCAGATATTGCATTTGAAATATCCTAGCAGTAAAAGGATAGCAGGTGGGATTTAAAGTGAATTGCATATACAGCTTGTATAGTCAGGTATCAAAAGTTTAAGATTAATATTGTAGATAAAAGTAGAAAGCAGACTTTATAACTGCATGCAGTAATGGAGCTTATTGAATTATTTATTTGTTAACCAATACTGAGGACTGTTACAAAACCTTTTCAGCCATTGCCAAGGTCATCAATAAGTAATATTACATTACAAGTACATTACAGCAATTTCTTTAAAATACAATACATGCTTTAGTTATGTTCTGTGTCACTCTGCTTTTTATGTTTATAATGAATAGATTTCCGGTCCAGTCACATTAACAACTACATTTCAGGTGAATCCTTTAGGGTTTATAAGGTCTTGTATTTATTCACTCAAGAAAATGTAGATGTTAAGAACTAATGTCTGAACATTACAAGCTTCTTCCCCTAACCAGAGTGTCCACATCTCAGCCAATGTGACATGTACTGTCTTTGCTGTATCAGACTGAACAGGATTGCAGTATAAAATGTCTGGATTCCAGTTCCTCCTCTTGTCTTTTTGCCACATCCCACCTACAGCATGAGGTTGCTACTAATATTTATATAGTGTTACTAGAAACAAACAGCTCTGTACATTAACCTGAAAATAATTACACTGCCGTTGTATATCATGTGGCCTTGATTTTGTACGTGAAACTATTCACCCATATAGTACTGAATCTTCCTGTTTAATTTTAGTGTTTACATGTCAGACTCTCTTAATGAAGCTTTTCTGTTTGTTTTAAATGTTACCAAAATTGAACAGAACAGGTTCAGACACTTAAAACAGTAAGTTGCTGTTTGATTTTCACATGTCTTTTCTACAGTCAGTTCCTCTGTCATGGTTTTAAGCACTCCACTTGGTGAATGATCACCTGCATTGCTTATTTAATGTTCTAGTCCATGTCTGTATCCCTGCCTTCACAATGCTATATTCATGCTAAATTAGACATCATTGCTATGCTGACTCAGTACTAATACTTCATTTTATTAATGCTGCAAAGTGTAAAAGTAATGTATGACTGCAAGATATTTGATTAACAAACAGAACATAGAGCATTTTGTACAACTACATGTGGGAATCTAATCATTAAATATATACATTGCAGTAACAATGCACATATATTGCTACACTGTTAATGTGTTGAAATAGTCATTCAAAACAGTTATAATTAAATCTTACCAATAAGATATTTACATTTTTAAGCACTCCAACATGCTTAAGCAAACAGATTAGATAGCCCTTAATTAATAACTAAACTAGCATATTTGAAAATAGCTCATAACATTCTTTATTATCTAGTCAGATGGTATACAGATGGCATGTTGTAATTCTAAATTTGCCAAGAGTATCCAGCTCTGTATTCATATACATGACAAGGAGTTTTGTCTGTCCATTCCCAAGCTTTGAAATAATTTAAGTGTTGCAACCTGACAAATCTTAGCAAAATAATACTTTTTAAAAATTCACCAAAGTTTCACCTCAAAGCTAATTGAACATATAGCTGTTCATAAGCCATAAGCTGAGAATTCAGCTTCTTTCCCTATTGTTTTAGACACTTGTTAACTATATGAGACCACTCTCACCTCCATCACATTTCTGTCCTGTTGTCTCTGAAATAATCATTCCCTCTCTATATTCTACCATTTCTTCTCCTTATCCACACCTTTATGCTTCTTTATCTTGAAGGGCTGCATTGTTAACTATATCATGCAATTACAGTTCTATCTCCTCTAAAACTCATGTTACACTATATTAGATCTGGAAAGTTGCACATTACTGGCAGATACATATTTTCATCAGATGCATCAGTAAGTTCCTTTTATAATACAACTGCAATATGTGACATCTTTCTTGTTTGGCTTCCAAAGCTTCAAAGATGAAATGTAGCTTTTGTATGAAAGATTTGGTATACTGATTTAATATGGCCAAACCTTAGGCCTACCATGTCAAAGAAACACTATATATATATATATATATATATATATGTATATATATATATATATATATATATATATATATGTGTGTGTGTGTGTGTGTGTGTGTGTGTGTATATATATATATATATATATATATATATATATATATATATATATACACATACATACATAGACCTTGCTTTTTGCTTAGTATCTGTAGTTTTTAATCTCTTTCAATTTTCTTGCATCTTTATGATATAACATATTATTACCATCACCATTTTTTGTTTGTTGCAGTAATATTTTAGCAGTTTGAACCTTGTTTCATGCTCATTTAAATATTTTTGAAGCTGGATTTTTCCCATGGCCCCTAAGAAATCAGGCTGTGCCCAGCTTGAGTTTTCCAGTTAATGAATAAATAAATACATTTCACTAGGGTACTTCTTCACTTATTAGCTAAATAATGAATTATTGCTACATACTTGGAGTAGCAGTCTGAGTAGACGTACAAGTAAATTAAACTATAAAGAATCCTTTTGTCTTAGGTTCTGTTGCTAGAAGGTCTAACTCTTTGGCCCTCAAATAAGACTATTCTTGCATATGCCTTTATGTTTAGCAGATGTCAGCCAACCATGTTGGGATACAAAATGTGTCATGTTCCATAAGGCACTGGTCATCCACTGCTTTATGTTTATGGAATTGCATGGTACTGGGAAGACATCTATCATTTTAATATTACCAACTATGGATCATACATTCTTCTTGGTACAGTCATGTTTATTGCTCATTCCTGGGATATGCACTTTGTCAATAGTGATTGATGGAGTTCTCTTATATATGTGAGCTTTATAACCTTTTCATAGTTTTATATGTATTTTGGTATGTTGGATGCTTATAGTATAGTATTTAACAATTTTTTGTTATGCAGTGAGTAAAGATTTTTTTGTAGAAAGGCACTCCAAATGAGGGCCATGAGCTATCCCCCATGTGCCATCTCCTTATCAGTTAGGTTCAAGAGAATTCCTGTCCTAAAGATATCTGCCCTGGCTGCAGTTTGTCAACAATACAGTCACATGATGACATGAACTTTCCAGTTCTAAAAACTATTGGCTGATCAGTCATTCACATAACAGATTTTTTTTTCTCCATTGCACTTTTAATGTTATATTTCAGTAACTGGGGCATTACTTTCTGTTGTCAAATCAATGGTTGAGTGAATAGCATTTTAATATCTGGAATGACAACAGGGTTGAAAACACAAAGAAAGGATAAACTTAAGTCATCTTATTTGGTTTAAACTGCAATTCCCTCAACAGGAAACCATTCAATATCAAGAGTTATGAGTGTAAAACATCTTGCTGAAAAAATACAAACTGCGGGTCATAATGTCATGGAAAGTATAAAAGGGATACATGCTGAAAAAGTGCTGTAAGTCTGAATATAAGAATGAGAAAGATCCAAGCTCAGTGAGTCAACAACACAGGAAAGAAAAGAAGGTAGAAATAGTTGCTAGAAAATTATGATTTTCCCATTATGAGATAAACAATGTGGGGGCATGGAACTGTAAAATCAACAATTAAACTGTTAGGTGACGATGACGACTGAGAGGTTATTTTATATTTCTCTAGGTAAGGAGAAATTTATATAGCTGGCAGCCACAGGGTTACAAAATCTATGATACTCATTTGGTATAAAATCCTAGACACAGCTTCCTCACTAAAGGGGAAAATAGCAAACTGCAAATGTTGTTATCCAATTTGAAATCTGTACATTTTTCTTTGGGACTTGTGTGGTGGTGCTGCGGTAGCATTGCCGCCTCACAGTTAGACGTTGCCCGTTCGATTCTCAGTTAGAGCGTCTTCTGTGTGGCGACATGCGTGAATGGGCATTCCTTCGTTGAAGGTTGTGTGTTAGGCCTGGCAAGCCAGCACGTAAAAATCTACTGACAATCATTAGCTGACCGGAGTTCTGCTGTGGCGACCCCTAACCGGGAAAAGCCGAAAGACACAAACAAACTTGTGATTTGTAAAAGCTTGTGAAATACACAAGGAAATGAAGAAAAATAAGCATCAGATTATAGAGTGATATACTCCTTCACTGCACAGAGATATAATAGACTAATTGAAAAAAGTTTCTTCAAGTGTAACAGAAAGAGAAGCTAAACCTTATTTAAACTATTACTATTTAAAACTCAAGACACTTTGGGGTACAACAAACAGTTTATTCAACCATTTTGTGGGAAGGAAGGGGGGTGGCATTCACTGCTTGGAAATGACAGAAAATGAACAGGAGGACCCTGGCAAGAATTTTTCCTATATTTTGTAACAGCAAAGATCAAAATGAAGGCCATTACAGCTGTTGTGACTCCATGTACTAATTTGTGGATATTGTGTGTACTGATTCATGGAAATAATTTGATTTTTCTCCCTTGAAGCTTTAAAAAGGTTGTCAGAAGCAAAAAAAAGAATCACATTTTATATTTTCAACATTGCTTTGGTTTGATTTTATCAAATTATATCACAGTATTTAACATTTATAGCTTTTGGCATTAAGCCTGGTTAAAATTGTTAGGGTGGTATGAGGGCTTGGTGCTACATACTGTATTTCACAGACCCAGGATCTGGGGTTTGTTCCTGACCTCTAGTCACTCTGTTGCAAAGAGTTTTACATATTTTCCCCCTGTTTGCATGGAATTCTGCTCCATATTCTGGTTTCCTCTACTGTCCTTACTGTGCTGTTCTGACCACACTATTCAAGTGTCTAACAAAATATGTCTACAGCAATAGATGACCATGTGTATAGATATCAAAAGTTTGTTTTTTTTTTTTGGCCCCTATACAACCCAGTTAAGATGGGACTAATAAATCTGGAATTCTGGTAGCAGTAACCTTTATATAAAATGTGATTTTTAAACAAATCATTCTTATTATGCAGTTAGATATTATGATGGAGTCTCCTCAACCATTGTAGTTCACTAAGGGTATATAAATCTGATTGCTCGAAAAATATAAAATGTGCCACCTACTTTAAGATCTGGATAAAGCAGTGCACAGTGTGTAGTATTGTTAGCTCACAGAAAGAGGTTGACTTATTTAGGTTTTTGTCTAAGCCAATGTCTGTGTGGAGTCTGCATGTCCTCCCTGTGTTCATGTAGATTTTGTCCTAGTAGTCTATTTCCTTCCCAAAGGCATGCAATAGGCATTTTTGTGAATCTGATTTGTTTTCAGAGTCTGTGCAGTGTGAATATATCATATAGAAGAAAGGCCTGACAATCCTATTTTATTTCTTACCTGCTTAGTAAATTCCATGGATGGCAGTGGCAGTTCACAGGCTTGTTACAGGAGATGGATGTGACATAAGCAAGAACAGATGGACTTTACAAACTACAGCAAAATGAAGGATGCAGTTTTAAACACAGAGAGAAACACACCTGATCCAGAATAATATTGCCATGTGCACAATTACAAATAAACAAATATGTGTGGCTGATGCTTTTAGAAACTGATGATTGCACTGTGAGACCCTCTGGAACCGTTGTTTTGCTTCTGGTTAATTATCTCTGAATTACATAAATTACTACTTTGGACAAAAAACTGCGGTGGTGCTGCTGCGGTAGCATTGTCGCCTCACAGTATGACATTGTCCTGTTCGATTCTCAGCTAGAGCGTCTTCTGTGTGGAGACATGCGTGAATGGGCGTACCTTCGTTGAAGGTTGTGCATCAGAGCTGGCAACTCGGCACGTAAAAATCTACTGCCAATCATTAGCGGACCGGAGTTCCACTGTGGCGACCCCTAACCGGGAAAAAACGAAAGACACAGCAACAACAACTACTTTGGACAAAAAGAGAAAACATATACATTTATCTTGTTTTGATGTTCTGTTCTATTCTAATGTCATTGGAACATTATAAGTAGTCATTAATCTTTATTTTGTTCTAACCTAAAATTATCTGATGGGGTTAGAGTCTGGTCACAATGAGCATAATGATTTTATTTATTTATTTAGCTAAGCTTTCCCACTATGTGTCTGAGTTAGGCACAATTCTTATATCATATCCTGTTAAGCAAGATCATCTTTACCTTTGCATAAAATGACAGTACTCTGAATTATGACTTCCTTTAAGTATCTCTGAATAATGATACTTTTATTCTGTGTCAATCTTTGGTATGCTTTCTTTATCAAGTGCTAAACATATTGCACTATGCAATTCATCTGCAGAACTCTGCTTAAATTAGATTTTTTTTTTAATTAGGACTATGTGAACTTTGCATTCAGTCTGTTTCTGTCACAGTTATCAGGTTTCTACATTTGTAGACTATATGGCAAAATAGTTGCAATTTCGAAAGGCCCAATAGATTTAATGTCCTACAGAAATGTAAAAAGGTAGCTATAAAAGAGTGTGTCTTGTCAGTCCAGCAGCAGTGACACTTGCACAGTATGCTAAAGATCTTGGCTTTGTGTCCAAAATAAGAGCTAATATTATACTTTTACTTCTATGAGTCTTAACAGTGCCTAAGCAGAGGACTTTCTCTGTATTTGTTTGTGTGTCTTCAACATGACCTTGACCATCATGCAAGGGGTTTACTTAGCTGAAATGAAAAGGACCATAAAGAAAAACTCAATACCTATCTGTCCAGATGTTCTTTTTGGTCCAGTGCAATATGTTTAACACTAGCATGGCATGCTAGAGGATTTACCAGCCTGAACACAGTGCCCCATATCCATTGTGGATCTACAAGCCAGCCTCCTACCCTCTAGACTTACTACAGTTTTCCTGGCCATGGATCTTAAAGGTATCCTGGGATCTTGTCCATCTGGGCTTTCATACAGTGTGTTTTTTTACATGCCCCACCCATTTTTTACTACCATGCCCCTCATGCAATTCCCATCTTTAGACCATGTTTCCTTTTAGGGAGAATCATGTATGACTGCCTTCTCCGCCAAGATGAGCCCTCCCATCCCTTCCGGACACTCTATCAGTCACCCGAGTCACTAATCAAACAAAGGTTGTCTGGGCTGTAGTTAGAGCTTTATCACTTTATGCCACTGGAGAGGCCTGAAGACTTACATTTAAAATGCAAATAAGAGCTAATATTATCCTTTCATTTCTATGATTCAAATATTTGTGAAAGAAGTTATGAGTTCCTAGACACTTAGTAGGCTTATGGCCTCAGTTTGTAGGGAAAACAAAGACATTGCAATACTGCACCTACAAAGACATTGCAATACTAACTTTTCCAGGGTCAGATATTTTAAAATTTGGTAGGTTATATTATATAAGGACTAAGCTGGCAAATTCCTAAAAAGGCATCACAAGATTTCTCTAAAACCTCCACGTTCTACACTAAAGAAGCTGAACAGCAGAGACATACAACAGAAGAGCAGCAACCACTACGTCATGCTTTTTTTTTTTTATTTGTCCACACAGTATAACTTTATTCTGAGTAGATCAAATCTGACCACTATGTCACTACGTCATGCTTTTTTTTTTATTTGTCCACACAGTATAACTTTATTGTGAGTAGATCAAATCTGACCACTACGTCACTACGTCATGCTTTTTTTTTTATTTGTCCACACAGTATAACTTTATTGTGAGTAGATCAAATCTGACCACTACGTCATGCTTTTTTTATTTGTGCACACAGTATAACTCTATTGTGAGTAGATCAAATCTGACCACTGCATCGTGCTTTTTTTATTTGTGCACACAGTATTTTCGATTGTGAGTAGATCAAATCTGACCACTACGTCATGTTTTTTTTTTAATTTGTGCACACAGTATAACTCTATCATGAGTAGATTAAATCTGACCACTACGTCATGCTTTTTTTAATTTGTGCACACAGTATAACTCTATCATGAGTAGATTAAATCTGACCACTATGTCATGCTTTTTTTTCCATTTGTGCACACAGTATAACTCTATTGTGAGTACATCAAATCTGAGATATTTGTGATCAATAATCTCTTGTGCAGTCATAAATATGTAATTCCCATAATTTGTACTTAAAGACTGAGAATGGGGTGTCTGGGTGGTGTAGCTACAAGGACAGATGCAGAGGACTGTCCGAGGCATGACATACCAGATGTACACATGTATCTGTTTCCAAAGTGGCAAATCCTACACAGGTCAGTTGGAACTGCATTACTTGCTGTGTGGTAATCATGGACAATGCAGCATCATGAACCACTGGGCTCTCAGTAACATGCATAAGAAAACTGCCACAAGCTACACATGACAATGCACTAGTCAAGCACTTCCCAAATCTGAGGCAGCATCCTATTTTGCTTACCAAATAAGATCATGCAATCATGTGCAAATATTAGTGGCAGCCAGTGACTTTAATGCAAGGGGATCTGCAGGAAGGAACCAACCCTTCTTCTGCATATGTACTGCTCTGTGCCCCAAACAGGTTTTGAACCACATTTACCAGATGGTAATCCTGTGCCTTAAGCTCTATGGTATCCATCTCAGGTGTGTGTATGTATGTATATAGGTAGATATAGATATATATAGAGAGAGACGGACATATAAATATATATATTAGTGGGAATAACAGGGATACCTACTGAAGCTGAAGCAGTTGTTTGAAAAGACAGCTAAATGAAATACAGCCACATTTTAAGCACTTTTTCAAGCCGATTCACTGGGGAACTGCAGCCCTGTAGACTGTCATTTCCAAGTAACAGATGTGGAAAGGTTGTTGTTGTTGTTGTTGTTGTGTCTTGGAAAGGTATGTAAGCAAAATAAAAAGTAGCTGCATTTTTAAGAAGTGTCTGTAAGAGTAGCAGGAAGGGCATTATGCTCTACTTGGTATCTGTAGACCAACTCTTGAGATATATCTTTTTTAGTCAATTAATAAGAAAAATGATGTCAGTTGTTAATATACCAACTCATTTCAGACTGCGAAGGTAAGCATTTTTTAGTCTGAAAAACAACTTGTGTTGAAAACACTGCTTTAATCATTTTCAAGTTGATTCTGATGTCTTTGTATTTATTCCTAAACTAGAAAAACATCTGTTCCACACATAATTGGGACATGTTGTTTTACGTTCCTCATGTTCTGACACACCTTGAATTTTATACACTTGTTTTGACTGACAAATAGGTAAGCAGTATACCAGCTCTCATTAACTGTAAGAAGCATATTTTGTCAGTTTGCCTGCATGAAACAGCTTTGCAGTGTTTAGGTTTCTCACTTTTTGACCAATGATTCTTTTGTGCATCTTAAAACAGATGTTTTTGTCTTTTTTTTTCTCTATGGGAATTACACTTCCTAAAATGGGTTGCCATAAGTTGTACTGTTTGGAAAAAAAAAAAAAAACATTCAAAATATAAGATCTGAAACCAGTGTACAATCTGCTGAATAGTTAAAATTTCCAACATGATTTGATATGAAATAGGCAATATATTTCAAATGCATGACCAAATACATGGCAAAAAACAATGACTAGCATCTGTATCTAATTAATTTTACAACTATTACATTGTTTCTTTTTTTAAACAATTTTATTGAATCATCACTTGTGACACAGGCACATTTATATAAAAGTACTCAAACCGTATTAACAAGTTTAAATTAACAAACATTATGCTTCACATATACTGATATATATCATATACCCTAAGCAACATTACATAAATTATTCAATCTCCACCCTTTTTAAACAAGAAACATCTTCATTAAACCATCACTTACGACATAAGCAATCATATGTTTATAGCATTATTATTACTTTAGCAGTATTTCATCGCTGGCAGCAAGAACCAGAGTAGACAGCATTTGTTACTTTACTGTACTGGTTCACTTCTCTCTCTCTTCTTTGATTCTGTGCAGCACTAGTCAACTGAATATTCACATTTTTCTACAGTTTTCTTTGAAGCACAAGGTTTATGTATTTAGTTAGTTAGTTGTTAACTAGGGACATGGCTACACCCTAAACCACATGGATCTTGTTAAGTGTCTTGCCGAGAGTCACACAATTACAAAAGTGGAGTCTGAGGGAATCAGAATAACTGCTCACAGGAAGCAGCTCATAGGCAGAAATTCTAGAAATAATTTTCCCATGATAACTGCTTCCTCAACACCAACATGCCAGTAGATTCTTGAATCCACAGGTAGCATACACCATAGGGGCTTTCTTCTACAGGTAAGGGACAAGTGTCAAGCTTTCACTGATGTGCTAACCAGCTGGATCCCTTACAAAAGTACACTAAATTCAGTACAACTGTGGAAAGAGCATGCATCTGCAGGGCTTGCTATTGCATGAAAGTGACTCTGCTTCTAAACAGGGAATTAGCCAGCTTATGTTATGGAGTCCTTTACCAACCAGTAGAAGGAGAGCAAGCAATGATTCATTTGACCTTCAAAACTCTGACTGGCTTTTAACTGATCCTTGTCTGATTCCAGAACAATCCAGGATGTCATCATATCAGTTAAAACTATAACATTCAAGTCATTTGCCAAATTACCATAGAGAAAGATTGCAAATGCTAGATTATTTCAATATGTCTTCTTAAAGTATCTCTATGGGAAGGGATAAGACAACAGAGTAGGATATGGTCCTATATGAGCTATATATAGATGTCTGAAAAATGTAGGCAGGGCATTATGAGGCATTTGTAATTCAGTCTGAGTGAAGCAAGTTGCTAGCATTCATCACTATAGCAATTGTGGTAGTTATACCCACAACGGGACAGGGTATGGTCGATTTCAAAAGTAATTAGCTCATATTACTTAACAAAGTAAATGCTAAAATGCTTTCAAGTACTTGTATGAATAAGTTAGGGAAGGTGATTTCTAAAACTGAGGAATTTGATCAGATAAGGTTTGACAATGTGAATCCAGCAGAAGAAGGATGTAAGCTGTTGTCACAATTTTTGGAAGTGGTACAAATGTGAAGCTGAACCAGACATAAATTACATTTTTCATACAGTGAAATCCTTTATTTCATAGACTGTGGATTTCTATTTAGAGTTTTGGAAGAGGTGGGGAAAGACTCAATCTTTTAATCATGGGTAAAAGCCTTAAATCAAAACCCTCAAATCTAAATAGTGATTAATGGAAGTCTTTTAGACAGTGATTGCAGCAACTTAGAGTTTATCTTAAAGGGTCATTGAGCTGTTGAACAATGGACAGGGTAGGATGTGAATTACTTAGATCAATTACAGGGGGAGCTTGCAGTACTGGCAGCTAGGATGGAACCCCCTAAATGAAAAGTAATTTTTATTTGTTTTATTGCTACTTCTTAAAGACACAAAAAGCTTGCAACAACAGACTGCTCTTGCATGGAGCTCTAAAGTCATCTCAATTGACTGGGCTTTTTTTTATTTCTTGAAATATTGCCAACCTTAGATGTACTCCCCCATTCAAAGCATAGTAATTAGATCTTGTGACACTTCCTTCCATTGTTTTCCATGGATTAGAAATTATACCAGCCTGGGGCTAGTAAGGGTACAGTTCTCAGCAGTGAGCAGCCCTATTTCTAATTGGACAGTGTTGTTTGGCGAATGTGGGTTTTGAAACAGCCTGATATAATCTGAAGATACTGAGAAGAAGTGAAGCTCAAATAAAAGGATTTAATTTGGGAGACAAAAGACAAGCTGTAGGAAGCTCATTTGAAAAAAAAATAAGTAAAATATGTTTTTCTCTTTTATTTTATTACTAGTAGTCTGCTCTGTATCTCACTGAGTAGATTCTGTGGGATTACCTGGATATACAATGTTCTTTGTTTAGATTACTTTGTAATGGTCTGCTGCTACATAATTTTCAGAGAAGCAGATAAATAAACCCCAAAGTTATGAGGAGTGCTGTAATGTCTAAACCATTATAGTTTCTGCACATTTAAGTGCATATAGTTAACATACAAGTTACTATGTGTACAAACGATGAAAGTGTAGCCAGATTACACGCTACAAGTTCTGAAAGCACGGACGTGGTGTGCAGTGCCTTTTGTTTTTCATGGATTGTATGCATTTGTTATTTGCTAATTAGCTTGCTTTACTTACCAACTGTCTACAATGGTATACACCTTGATAGCATATGTTAGTTAACCAGGACTCAGCACTAATCTGCATGAGCATTTTTTAGACTCATGCCAGGAGTACTGTCTGGTTAAGTGATATGCCCATAGTCAAACAGACAAATAGAGGTTAAAGGAATCAAGCCCTGCACCACAGAAAGCAGCCCTTTAATAGGTCATAGCCTTATTCCTCTGCACCAACTGCCATACAATGTTTAGTAAAACTCGTATAGGAATAAAAGAAATTTGGCAACAAACTAAGTTGTCCTGGGACATCTTCATGGGGGGTAGGTTAATATTAGGGGGATTTAAGTGGGTTGGGGAGGTGAAAGGGTTAAGTGGAGGCAGGGATGGTTGGGAGGAAATGAGATAATGATGGGGAGGGGCTTAAGAGGTTTAGTCTAGTGTAGTTGGGTTAAGCAATCACATTTTGGCATGACCTTGCTAAAGCAAGCTGTTCATCCGAGACGACCTTTGGGTGTTTCAGAGAACAGGTAGGCCATGGGCAAGAGTAGTGGGACTGTCATAACAGGTGGGTGGTCTATTTATATATAAAAAGGTTACTTGTGACGAGGAAAGTTGGTTCTATGGTCTTGTTGGTCCTGGGTAGAGCAGGTGGTGGTTGATGGGGTAAGGTTATTGGTATGGATGGTATTTGGGGCAAAGGGTCAAATTGGCATTGCAAGGCATGTTGTTTGTGAGGGATTGTGCTTTCTCTTTGGTTGGTGGCTTGGCGCTCTTCATCTAGGACCGGTCTCGCAGTTTATTCCATCAGTGACTGTTCGTATGGCGAGGTGTGTGGCCTCGTGGTAGTTTCTGTCATCCCTGCTGTGTTTTTTTTTTTTTTCTTCAGGCCTCGTCAGCAGGGTGAAACTGGTGATTTGGTAGGCGAGTGGCTTATTTGCACCGGAGTTGAAAGGTGTATTTGTCTCACTGGATGTTTTGCCGCTGTGGCCGTTTTCTGAGGTATTTTCCTCTAGGGAAGCTATGTGTGGCTTTTCACTGCCTCGAGTGAGTTAAAATTGTGGCTCCAACTGCGCATGAGTGGTGTTGGGGTGGCCGCCAGTGGAGAATGGCAGGGGTGCAGCTTTTGAAGACAGACATCATGGTCCTGGTGAGTCTGGTGAGAGGGCGCCATTCTTTTGTACTTCACAGTTGGAATGGGTATACATATTTAAAAAAAAAAGAGAGAGAGAGAGAGAGAGAAGGCTGATATTAGGTAGATCAGTCTTTGGGGGGTGCCTCCGTGTCAGCTTGTACTGAAGTCTTTGGATAGTCGCAACCCTGTTTCGGTTCTGTTTTGAATTTTGAGATTGTTGGTGTTGGGGGTCTGAGGCATGCATCCGCTGAGTCATGTTGGGTGCATTGTTGTGGCGGGTCTGTGTTGCAGTGGTCTTGTTTGCTGGATATGTGGGGAAAAAGAAGAGGAGGATACTAGTCATTGGTGGTGATATGGGTTTTGGTGGAGTTGTTTGATCTCTGTGTTTAATTACTGGGAGTTGATTACTGCATTACTATAGGGGGCAAGTAAGGAAGAGTTAGGTAAGGGGGCCAAAGGGGGAAAACTATTGGGGATGGTTTATGGGGCATGTCGGGTTCCCATGGGATGTGTAGGGTCATGATGTTCATAGGAGCACAGGAACTTATTAGGCTACAGCTCTATGGCTCCTGCAAGCCAGTGAAGTTCAATCCTTGCTTTCTTGGAACCTTGGGTGGTTGTATTCATTCATCCAGTTGTTCGAACTGTATGTGGAGGAAGGGCCAAGGAGGTGTTTGACATGATGCTGGAGTTTATTCCTAACGGGTGGCATCTTGGGGTGGCAAATTTGTCTCTTGAGTAGGTAGTGTTAATGTTACATACCAGGTTAAGGTTTTACAGTATAGCACAAGGAGCATTTCACTTGGGATTTGGGTGAATTTTGTAGATAAGGTTTTAGGAAGCATGGTAGGTAGGTGGCTGTGTTGGGGTAGTTTTGGAAACTGGGTGCGTTGTTACAGAGGAGTTAGAATGTATAAGGAAGCCTGGTTGCAGGATAAGGAAGCTGTAGGATACTAGAGGTATAGGTAACATAAGGAAACATGGGTTAAGAATGGTTTGGTAATGAGTGAATTGGGGGGTGTTTTTGGCTTGGCATGTAGAGTATTTCATTGCTGAGCATAGGTGAGTTTTCAGGAACTAGGTCAAGGGGTGCTGGATTTCTGCCATCTAGGGTTAGGACATTAAAGTTTTGGAGTTAGACTATTCCCTACGGTAATGGAGTTGTTGCACATATAGAACTAGGTCGTGGGGGGCTAAGGTGATATGCTACAGTTAGCACTTGGGTGTGAGACTTGCTACTAGTTGTTTGACTGGGTGCCATCTTGAGTTCGCGAGGTTATAGTTTGTGGTTTTGTTGTGGTTATAGGCTGTCAATACATTCAGGTTGAGTCATGATTTCAGCTTTGAAGGCAGTGGGCTAAAATAGTATGTTTTCTTTTGGTGTGGATGTTCCGGTGTTACAACGGGGTCACAGTAATCCTACTTTATTTAGTTTCATTAGGGTGTGTTTCAGTGATGGTATGGCAAAGGGGTTTATGACGGGATTTTAAGGTGCTTTACCCATGATGGGTACATCAAATGATGTTTGGCTTGACCCTTCCCTTTATGGGAAGTGGATTGAACAATTTTGGGTAGAAGGGAGGGGGAACAGCCTGGTCAGGCTGGTTGGCAGAGAAGAGGGAAAAGCTTGCCCTCTTCTGTTCCCCCTCTGATGTCTGGAGGTTCATTTCAAGGATCTGGGGAAAGGAAATGAGTAGTTGGAGGAAGCTTGCTGAATAGATAAGCAAGCTGAGGTAAGGATGGTGCTTATTTGGTGGAAGGTAATTCAATGGAAGGTGTATGAAGTGAGATGGGATGCTGCTTCATAAGTAAAGTAAGCGAGCAGAGGTATGGACCCTGCTTGTTGGGCAGGGTGAGTAGGTACGCTGCCCTGATTAACATTACAATGAATGGTGTATGAAGTGAGATGGGACGCTGCTTCATAAGTAAAGTAAGTGAGTCAAGGTATGGATGCTGCGTAATGGGGCAGGGTGAGTAGATATGCTGCCCTGATTAACATTACAAGGATGTTATGCTGTATTTAGAATCAATTATATCATGAATAGTTGTAATTAATAAAGTTGGTGATCAAAGCTATGTTATGGAAATTTAATAAAGGTTGTCAAATGCCATTTGGTGTGATGTGTGTTATTGAAGGAGACCGGGACAATTTAATTTTACAGCCATCTTCAAATTTTACTAAAAGCCAGTGTAGGGTAAATATAATTCATCCAGCTATGACTGGGTTAATTTACGCATCTACCATAAAGGTGACAGCTGGAACTGTATGTAATGGCTTTTTTCAAATAAACTGCCTCTCCTGTTCTTTTTAGGTGCTGTTATTTTTTTCATGCTTACTGGGGCAAACTGCCCCACCTAGTGCTGATGTTCAGGATAGCAGAAAGTTGTTCCCTAGACACAGTATCTGGATTTAAACTTGTTATTTGATTAGCTACAGGATTCATATGTTTTTCAAAACTCTCCTATGAGAGTGTGTATAAGATGGGGGGGCACTGTTTCTTTAGTTCTTATGTGTTACTGTAAGAAACTCACTAATATAATAATACAGTACATGTGTTTTCATCACCTATGAGCTTGAGTAATTAGTTCATACAGATGCAAGCAATTTTACATTCAGAGATACTGGCTTTCTTGGTATTATAGTACAACCTTTATAACCACCCATATGTCTGAAATGAACTTCCTTTCTCCAAATGTCTCTGGCTTTAGTCTGAAGAGGAAGACCTTAGCCAGTGCAAAGTGTTACCTCCAGTTATTTATATATAGCTGTAACCATGTTCTGAGGTGACGCCCCCCCTGTAATATAGACCATCACATTCAGTTCCTTCCTACCTAAAACTAAATTAGCAAAGGCTATGGATACTGCTGAACCCATAGCTACCCCTTTGGTCTGTTTGTAAATCTGAATGTTAAATAGAAACTAATTGTTATTTAATAAAACAATTCACAATATAAATCAATATCCTGCCTCCCAATATTACTAAAATGACTTAAAAATTCTTTCACATAATCAACACCTAATTTTTGTGGAATACATGTAAACAGCAGTGAACAAATATCAATTGTCACACACACATTTTTAACTTTTCTAAACTCATAGAAATGACTAAACTGTTGAATTTTGTCCAGAAAGCCCCAAGAATCTCTTATGTAAGAGCTCAATTTTTGAACCAGAGCCTTAAAAACAAAATCCAACACCAGTGAAATCCCCTCAGTAACACAGTGAGGAGCTGACACAATAGGATGAAGGGCTGGTTGTTAGGATCTTTATGGATCTTTGCTATCCCAAACAAAACACCCAACATGGGTTTGTCCACTAACCTAATTCGTATAATTCAACATCAATAATACCATCCATAAGATAGTCATATAAACAAGGAGGAAATACCCTTAAAACTTTTCTGCACATCAGTCATAAACACTTTGGAATATTCATCCTCATTCTTAAGCATGTTCTCCATAGCTTTGAAATACCAACCCCCCCCCCACTCTTATCGGCCTTCATGAATCTCAATTTAGTATTATTTTTTAGCTCATTTAGTGCTTTAGTCTCCTCCTTGGTTAAATTAAAATAACACATTTTCACTTTCTGGCTTAAAAGTTCCTGAATATCTTTCTCGCACATTTTTTCAAAAACATTTAAAGTATTTTTCAAGTTTGGATTAAAGGTGAAAGGTTTAACAAACACTTTCTTAGGCAAACCAATTCCATGCAATACATAATATTTAATTTGTCAGTAAACTGTTTGAAAAATAATAAAGCATGGGTGGCATCTGCCCTTGTAGTAAGGCACAGATTTTAAACCTAATGCTAACATTTTCAGCTGAATAGGCATAAAAACACTACTGGACAAATTAAATACTTTGGTGGAATGCCTCAGTCCATTAATGAACCCGTTATCTTCCTACTTTTGGTGCTGGTCATTTTGTTGTTGCTTAGATGATTCTTTTCTTCCTCCGTGTTTAAGTTTTTTGGATGAGCTCCCAAAGGGTGAATGCAATTAACTGTCTTTTCAGGTGGACAAAAATGTAATTCACGAACCATTCCTGCTCCATCTAAAATATTACTTCTTTCTGGCACCATACTATCTGCAGCCCCTAAAATCACCTCCAGAGAATTGCCCTCTTCATTCACCAAAGTGTCGCCACTTCCCAGTTCGATTCTCAGATCCTCATTGGTCAAACCTGCTCTTTCTTTCACATTTAAGGTGGCTGGTGTATAAATGATTTTACTGATATTATTATTATTATTATTATTATTATTATTATTATTATTATTATTATATGCTGGATCAAAATGAATACATGCAGTTTTCTTATCATACCCAATGCTGTCTCATGATTTTTTTCTATTTTTGTTCAACAACAGTTTACTCAAAACTTTCAACATTATATAGTACTGTTTCATAGTCCTTATGCATGTCAGGCATGTTGCCTCAGAACTGTTGTACTTTCTGGTCTGTCTTAAGCACAGTGGACCAAATTTCTTGAATCAAGGTACTATTATGCTGAACAAACAATCATAAAAACTCAAGCCCACTTTTGTTAAAAAAAAAAAAATCAGTTAATTTAAAGAAAAATGGATCAGAATATTTAATGCCATTAGGGAATTTAAAACATGTAAGCCTTTGGGTACAATATGTAGGCTTAAACATCTCTCAACATATTGATTCTTAATCACTAGACCTCGATATCTTCTTAAATTCTTTTCTAAGTCCCCCATGTCTTTTTTAAGCTCGTTAACATTAAACAAATTAAATTGTAGTTTACCCGTGTTGCAAAAAGGATCATTCTTTAAATCCAGCACAGTCTGAAGGTCCTTAAAGTGTAAATTCTTTTCTGGAAATACATTCATATCAACCAAATGCTGGCTGGAGACATTCTTTTATCTATCAAGTTCAACTCTAAAGGACTCTTGTCTCAACATGATTTTAGAACTCATCTGATCCATAAGTAATGCAATGGACTTTCAAATTTCACCCATAATGACAATTAACAACCTAACAAATAATTATCTTTGCTATTCGGAGTCGGGTATACGGACAAATCCAGTAATTCCTCCTGTAGAGCATTTGCAATGGCAGCGCAGCATAACCACCAAAAAATGCAAACCAGCACAGTAAATATGCAAATACTTCCCACATACACATCTACTGAAAAAAACCTTGTCAAACGTTAAACCCTATAAATAGTGTCAGCACACACATCACAAAATTAAATATCATCTCCAAGACTGCATAATATTAGAGAAGGCACAAAATGTAACCCATCTCTGGTATTCAATGGCTGCACAAAAATACAGACCTTCTGCTTATTTTTATCAAAATACAATTCTGTTTGATGAGTTTACCCATTAGTGAATGCATTAGATAAGAATGATATTCAGCCATGTGGGGTGTTTCCTTATAGACAGATAGATAAATTGATATAAATTACACACATACACACACACACACACACACCTATACATATATATATATATATATATATATATATATATATATATATATATTTATATACATATATATATATATATATATATATATATATATATATATATATATATATATATATATATATATATACATATTATTATTTATTATTTTATTTTATTTAACATTTGTTGACTGGGAATGTCCGACTAGGACAAAGCCTATTTTCAGTGGAGGCCCAGGGAGAAAAGCTCCCGATGTGCTCCGTATTTGTATAAAAATGCATAAAAAAAAAAGAAATAAAGTTATGTAAGAAATACATATATCTAATGCCAATCAGATATTAAAGGCTAATTAAAAGTTTAAATAATTACATTTATATTGGTTATACCTCTGCTATTATTCACAGCATTATAAGATTGATCCTAAGAGCTTAAATACATGAGGTTTGGTAACAAACCCATTTGCCCAGGGACATCTTCAGAGGGGGTTAGATAAGTATATGGGTGGGAGTTAAGAGGGTAAGGGGAAATGAAAGGGTTAAATGGGAATGAAAGATGATTGGGAGGAAATAAGGTATGGGTAAGGAAGGGCTTAAGGGCTTTAGGCAAGTGTAGCTGGGTAAGGAATTACATTTTGGCATGAACTTGCTACCCACCCCCCTCCCCATTTTGATGGAATAGTGTGAATTGTGGTTATTTTATCAGTCTGGTTAGGGTGGGGAAGAGGGACAAGCTTGCCCTGTTCTGTTCCCCCGCTGGTGTTGGATGTTCATTTCAATGAGTTGGGGAAAGGAAAGTAAGCAGCTGGACACTGCTTGGTAAATAAAATAAGCGAGCGGAGGTAAGGAGGCTGCTTATTTGGTTGGAGGTTTAATTCAATAAGTGGTAAATGAAGTGAGTTGATGGGATGCTGATTCATAAGTAAATGGATGTGTAATACAATAAATGGTAAATGAAGTGAGTGGCGGGACGCTACTTCATAAGTAAAGTAAGCGAGTGGAGGTATGGACACTGCTTACCGGGTCAGAATAAGTGAGGTCATTCTGTCCTGATTTAATTTTACATGGATGTTTATGCCATGATTAAAAATAGTATGTTTTAGTTGTAATAAATATTGGTTAACAAAGTTATGTTCATGGAACTTTAATAAAGGTCGTCAAATGTCATTCGGTGTGATGTGTTTATTGAAGGGGATTGGGACAAAAGGCAACTTTAAAGCAGTTGCGAGCCAACATTGATTATTTAGTAAATAAATGGATCAACACACACTACCTTAATTAGTTCTTACTTTTCCTTATCCTTAGAAAGCAATGAAATATACAGGATTAAAATTCCAAAAATGAGAAATCACCCTCACGTGGCTTAATGAATTTTCATGGTATAGTCAGAAAATGTAACAATTTGCAGGAATTTAGATCTCTAGAAACAATTTTAACAAAGAATCCTTTTAAAGTAGAGAATAGTGGTCTAGAAACTATAGGTTTCACTCAAGGAAGGGAAGTGGTATGTTAAACTTGTCTTTATGAGACAGAGCAAGAATACAGGAGCATGATAGGACTTCAGAGGAAACCTCAACCTTCATGAGTTAGAAGTTTTCAATCTTATTCCAAAATTCCTGTTATGAAGGTAATTTGTAGACCATTAGCAAATGTTAACATCAGTCCTATGATTCAATGCTGCTGAACCATGAGTGTATATTTTACATCAAATGTAGACGATCGCTGTAGATTATTGTCTTATAAATGGTGAAGCTCACTCTATTTGTACTGAATTTTGCACTGAAACTATGCAGTATAAAAGACAGACTGCTACTGTTAACTAAGACTTCATTAATATTTTCTACCATGACTGTCTCCAGTCCAGTAACACAGCAGCTAGATAAAAGAATAGGGATACCGGTCTGTATCTTTAAACAAAGGACCAGGATGTTTGGGTAGATGTGCTACAGTGGAATTTTTGTAGTGAACTACATACAACCACTCCAGAGAAAGGTGAAAGCATATTTAAACAGGGGGTTGACTGCTCATCTTCATATGTTTATGCAAGGATTAAGAGCTTTCATAGTCACCAGACATTTTTTTTACTAGTGATGAGCTGTGTATACTGAATTCATGCCTGTAATTTAGTCATAAGTGCATTTCATTTATAACTAAATTGCATTTAGTTAACAACTGAAAATGTAAATGTTTTCTAGCACAAATATGCATTTATGAAGACAAAACATTTAGTATTTTAGCTAATTTAATGTTTATGTACTGCAGAAATGGTGTTCTTTTATGAATATTCTGTTATTTGTCACTAATCATGATGATCCAATTGCAGCACATTATATATCTACTTCAACAGAAAGAAAAAGTCCCTGTATATTAAACTAAATCACTGTCACACCATGCAAGAACACAAACCAAAAAATTGACAACTACCAATGTTCACCAGAAACTTCACTTCTTACATCAAGAATGTCCCAGGTTATAGGAAAGTTTAGTGCTTTGATATTTATTATAAAAAAGACTTCTTCAGAACTAACATCACTTTAACACAAGCCCTTAAAAAATCAACCCCCCCCCCCACACTAAAATGTTTTACACAGTCACATCATCAACACTTAATATTCATTGTCTTATTCAGACTGGGAGGAGTCACTGCATCTATTCTGATTTGCTAATACAATTCCCTTTTTTCTAAAAAGCTATTCAGATCACCTACATACCTACATTAATATTGTTTTTCACTCAATTCAATATAAACACACAAAAAAAATGATTTACATTCTATGAAACATTTATAAAGTGCATTTATTTAACATTTTTTTACCGGGAAAGTCCGATTTGGAACAAAGCCAATTTTCAGTGGAAGCCGAGGGAGAAATGATGCATGTCTTTGTGATGTGGGAAGAAATTGGAACACCCGGGGAAACCCACACAAATGCAGGGAGGACATGCAGACTCCATACAGAAGGCACTCCAGCCTAGAATCGAACTGGAGAACCTCTTGCTGTGAGGTGACAGCGCTACACTGAATCACTGTGCTGTCCATGTGCAGCTGCGTTAGTTTGAGCTTCATTTTTTTATTGCTGTGACATATTGTTTTATTACAATAAACAACTTTTTTGTTTTGTTTTGCCAATGTAAAAAGCATTGCATGAAAAACATACACTTATTTAAACTACTCCTTCTGAATTACATGTATACCTACCTGGTGATACGTTAACAAATCCCTACTCTATCCAAATATAAAAAAACCTTTCCAGAATAAGAAACATGATAATCTTTGCAAAGCTTACACGGTTAGGTCCCAAAACTTTTAAGACTCTGTTCCTGTTTTATTCTTATTGCTACTATATCTTTGTAAAATATGTTTTAAGTTCTCTCTTGTATTACAAAGACTGGATTAAATTCAAAAATTCTAAATAAGTCATCATATTCCTCAATAACTTTCTAATTATTATTACTCATCTGTCTTAACTCTCTACATCAACATTGTCCTTTATGTCACAAGAGAGATTAAGATCTTTACTTTTACATTCCTTCCCTATATTAATTTCTCTTGCCTTTTTATAAAGGGGCTCAGTTAGTATGCCTATCAACCTCTATATTTACAAAACTTTTCTCAATAAAATTGCACATATAATATCTCTTTAAAACATTCTTTTTAACCTGTTTAATTCTACCTTAAATTTCTCATCACCACTAATAAGTCTATAGGCTGTAATAGCCCGAGTCTACTATTCTTCTATTTTTTGCAATATTTGTGTAGCTAACATCCATAAACTGTCACTCCCAATACATTCTGACTGTGACAAAACATTACAGGTTTTCTGAAGGACTCCAGAGTTTTATGGTCAATTGCTCACTTGGATAACTAGTTCCATTTCTCTACTATTTTTATTGAAACATGATCTCTAATGCTTTGGCTGAACTTCATGCTCTATGCCGTACCCTCCCACCCTACTTCTTCATCTTCTGTCTTTCCTTTTGAGCTATATTCCATTGTCTTCTTCTTCTTCTTTCAGCTTTTCCCGGTTAGGGGTCGCCACAGCAGATCACCTGTCCGCTCATGATTAGCAGTAGAGTTTTACTGTGTTGAGTTGCCAGCCTGGTACCCAACCAGAAGGAACACACATGCACACACTCACACCTAGGGCCAATTTAGAGTGTCCAATCCACCTACAGCATGTCTTTGGGATGTGGGAGGAAACCAGAGCACCCAGAGGAAACCCACACGACCACAGGGAGGACATGCAGACTCCGCACAGAAGGCACCCCAGCTGAGGATTGAACCAGAGAACTGCTTGCTGTGAGGTGACAACACTAACTGCTGCACCACCATGGCCGCCCGAGCTATATTCTATTGTACTGAGTCCCAAATGTCCTGTGAACCCATATTACATCACCTTTCTTACCTATCCTTAAATGAGATAGCTCCCATATCCTTTCCTCATATTCTCTTTACTGCACACTTTTTCAAGTTCTCAGTTAGATTGCCTTCTACTTGTTTAGACACCATTAATGAATACAGAGCCATAACTGAGGTCATTTGTAGCATGGAGCCTGCTACAGTTAGGAACAGACTTATTTGTTGGTCTTCCAACTTGAAAAGATTTTCCTTCCTTAAACTTTTGTTGAGAGGTTGTTGACAGGTTGCCTTTTTAGGAACTGAACAGAGTGCCAGATGACACAATTACAATTTTAAATCCAGTACTTTTACTGTGGTCCAGATCTAAAGAGGGGTAATACAACCTCTATGTTACTAAAGTCTATGCACCTAAGGTAGAGCGTGGGTCTTAGCATCTGACTTACTGTAGCTGTAGCATTTTTCTTTTCTTTTTTCTATTTTTCAGTTTCTGAAAGGTGTTTTTGTTATATGGTTTTTAAAAGCTAAGCATTTCCATTTGATATTCCACTTTGAGATTAGTAAAGTGTAGGTAAAGTTCAGGTAAATCATTTTACATATTTCTACATTAAATCGTATTTGCTGCTCCTGCACCAAAGGCATGGGAGGATAAAGCTACGACTTCTGCCGAAGTTTGATTACTGGAAAATAATATGACTCAAACAGCTTCTTCTAAATAAAAACAAAGGAAATTTAATGATTTAGTACTCTCTCTTTGGAAATGACTTCCTCAGAAAGTGGTAAACCATTTGAAAATTCTTTTTTTAGTTGATATTTTTTATGTTGTTTTATTTTGCACAGTTTGATGACCGTTTTATTAGTATTTTCTGTGTGTACCACTGTTTGTCCATTTAATGAGTGGTCTGCATGCTTGATGGTGTTGGTATAGAGGATAAGCATGTACTTCCTATAGAGAAACAATGCACTTGGCAGGGATTTCACTGAACCCTAACAAAGGTCAGCATTCAAAGTGAGAATAAACACCGAGCTGCTCATATGAGAGAGCTAGAAGGCAGGTTGGTCTAAAAGACAGGGGTGGATATGTCCTCAGGACACTTTTTATTGTAGAAAACATGATATCTGCATGCAGGCAGACAAGAAAAGGTTAAGAACTTTTGACCATCCACTGTATAAATGAAGGATCTTGGTGTCTTGTCTCATATGGGTTTGCTCTCTTCCTAAGTGTTACAAGTATGCACCATAAGATAGATTCCACATAAAGGTAGGGGGTCATATGTGATGGGAGAACAATGTCGGAGACAGCATGACAGGATCAACTGGGGACTAGGTATATGGACAAAGGAAGTAGGATAAAAGTCAAAAGGCTAAGCAGGGCCTAGTAACAATACTTTGATTTTGAAAGCAATATTATCTAGATTTATATATATATATATATATATATATATATATATATATATATATAAAATATATATATATATTTATAGATACAGATATGTGTTAACTTATGTGGATACTTCTGTGTTTATTTTATGAACCAATTTCTGGTTTCATGCAATTAAAAACAATGTTTTTTTAATGATTTTTAAACTGAATTTTTATGCAGCTCATATATTTCTTTACGCGTGTATATACATATATATAGTTTTATGCAATTGTGTGATGATAGCAATTTAAATTTTAAGGGTATAATAATTGTATGAGTTCACAGGTAAATAGCATTGGTGTTTGTTATTTAAGGAAAGGAAATTACCTGAATCAATATTCAGATGAAGTTCTGTACGGACAAAGGAACGAAAGCGCTTAGTATTTTTAATGTTAATAAACTAAGGAGTATGGAAAAATGTGTATTTTGTTTTATGCATTTAGATTACACATTTAAGTGGATTGGTTGTTTTGTTCCATTTTTGAAAGCTCCTGAGTTTGTAACTGTTTGGCTTTCTTACTGATACAGATGCTTTCATTTTATTTGTTTACCACTTGTCAGATTACCTATTGAAAAAAAAATAATCTGACACATTCACTTCTGGCCTATGGTAATTTCATTGTAGGTCTCACCACCTTTTTTCTTCATAAACACAATGAATGTTTAATATGTGTTTAATGTATTGCTCTGTCTGTGTGTTCTTGTATTAGGTAAGCAACATCTTCCTAGAATAGTACCTTCATTGTTTCATTCTCTTATCTTGATCTAGTAGCTAGAATGCTCCATTCTCCTTCTAACAGATAACAATCTCCGCCAACACAGCATTCTTTCTCCTCTGACAACATTTTCACTTCCCTTACCAGCTTTTCATCCTTCTTTGCATGTGACAATCACTATATTGCATAAAAATACAGCATTTTTAGATTTACACAATAGACAATTTGAGAGAGATTATGGTTGGGATTTTATTGGTAGGGCTAAGGTTACAGCCTTTGTATTACAAGGGTGAGGAAGAGTGACACAGGGGAGAGCGAGTGACACATAGGAGTTGGACTACAAAATCTGGGCCAGGTTCAGAGAAAGATGTTGATCAGCTGTATTATGTGGTTAAATTTACCACATTTGCTGAAGTGCTTGTTAAGGTTATTAAGAAAAATTGGAATATTTTGCTGTCAGATTCCTGTTTGGCCTACATTCCCAAGTTTTACCTACAGAAGATGTCTTAATTTAGGAGAGCTATTGTCATATAAAATTTCAATGAACAAGACTTTTTGGAGCTCGGGGTACGTATCACTGTGGTAGATATAGGCCCCATTCCAAAAGACTTGTTCTCAGTATAAGTGACCACTTACACTGAGAGCAGGCTGACAGCAGGTATTTTGGAATTTGGTTCCCATTGTAAGCTTGTTTAAAGAAAAGCCTTACAGAGAGGTAGTCACACTAAGAGCAGGTCTTTTGAAATCAGAGCAGATGTACACTGAGAATAACTCATTTGGAATGTAGCCATTAATGTGTGCAAAATTTCATTAATTATTGGGGAGATAGAATTAATGGAAAATTGCTTAAACTAAAGTAGCTGTTTAACTGCCATAGTTTTATGGTAGCTTATGCTATTGGGTACAAATGTTCTACTACAGTTAGTAGATGGTACCTTGGATAGACAAAAATGAAATTAAGTTTAGGATTTAAGAACATATTAGAGATATTAACATTAATCACCAACTTATTAATGTAGCACAGCATATAAAGTAAGCACATGGTGTGAAAACAGACCATTCAAATATTTAGTTTTAGCTACAGTTAATTCTTTAAGAGATTGGGATAACCGTTACTTGATAAATAAGTTAGAAACAAAATATATTTTGAAATGTAATATATGACTTTCTAGAGGGTTAAGTAATGAAGCAAACTGGTCTAGTTTATGTTTAAATGGATTTAATTATATTGTGTTTTTCTCTGTTCCCCTTTAGACTTGTATACATGATTGACTGATTATGTTTAATTTAGTTAAATTAATTGCTCATTTGATGACAGAGAGTATATAAACATGGTGGATGCAATATAATAAAGTTATTTGTCTCCCTGTGAAGGCATTAGCTAAAGAGTTGGGGATTTTTTACTGCTTCTTACTTCCTTAGTTGGGTGGATTTATTTATTTAATTTTCAGAGTTGTGGGTGGATGATATATTGTATTTAATTATCATCAGCTCTCAACCCGGCCCCCCAGAGTCAGACTTCCCGATATGTAATGGTCTTTAAGGTAGCCCTTAGTCTTTCAGTTAGTCCTTCTTCCTTTTTAGCTCTTTTGTCTTCACGTGCCTCTTACTTTATTCTCTGCCTAACATAGATAGCTACCACTTTTCCTCAAGAGCTATTTCTGTTTTGTGTGCACTTTTATCATTTGCCTGCTATCGCTGTTCTGTGCACCCTTTTATCATTTCCCATGTTTCAGTCAGACATACTGCTGTCTCTTTAAGAAGTATCACTGTCTGACATTCCACTATTTCTACCTAAAGACCTGAAATTTGTTGACATGACCCTCCAATTCTTCCTGCAGTTGTCATCAGTGCTACTGCTTTCTGTGCTACCCCCTTCACTTGTTTCTGTATGATTTCTTGCAATAATATATTTTACATCTTTTACTCTTGTATCTTCCCTCTGCCTTCTGCTTCCTGAGTGATTCGTGCACCTGACGTCTCCTCTTGCTTTCCTTTCCCTTCATTCAGCCTATTCTTCGTCTCCTTATATTACATTTTAAAGTAGTACACATAGTGTGAATGGTAACTACAATGCTTATACATTACAACAGGTCTGTGCACCACAACAAGTTGGTCCATCCCACACAGGGACACTTACAGTGACTGCAATTTAGTTGTAATGATGTTGCATTACAACAACCCTATGTACTGGGCTGGTGTTAGGTGAAATGGTGCCTTAGGTGAAAGGCTCCATGATGCCCCCCACTGACTAGTGCCCCCCACTTGTGTCTCATGTGATCCCTCTGTATCCCCCTGCCCTATCCTGACAATCCCCAAACAGGTTACTTTTTCTTCATTTTTTCTCAAATGTTCTCATACTCCAGCATGAGTCACATGAGACATCATAACTGGCAAAGACTATACAGGAATAACTGTGTAGAAAACAATTAAATAAAGCTGTGGGTCTGGGGGGTTAATATTTCCCCAGAAGTTATAGTGTTATAGATGCTCTGAGGTACATTTTAGCAGATTTTCTCCAACATTTGCTCCAGAGATGGCCCAAACAAAACTCGTGAGTAAGGAAAGAAATTCTGTCTCACTATTTTTATTTCAAGGAAGAAATAAGTTGCAACCAAGGCAGTTTAATGTTCATAAATTACAAAATACCAGTTCACAATAAAATAAGAAGACAAATGTCTGCAAGGATACATAAATCATATCTGTGACAATTACCTTTTTCTCTATCCCACTCAATAAAAAGGCCAAAGTAATAAATTACAGCAAGCCTCCTCAATCACTCTCCAAAAGACATATATTGCCTTATTTTATGACTGGGATGAAGCCGAAAAGAAAATAGAGCACAGCATGACCCCAAATTTCAACCAAAAGATAGCTAGCTATATGTATACTGGATTGTGAGAAAAGTGAAAAAATAATGATCACATTAATGTTTCCAGACTGTAAATCCTAGACAGCGCACTTCCCCTACACAAGGTATAGTGACCATCTGCACATCCTTATAAGGTTTTTGAGGAAATCTTAAGCAATAATGACCAGACTTTACCAGCCAAATCCAAGCTATAATGAACTGTGTACAACACTGAGGACTGAGAGGAAAATTAAACAAATAATGACATCTTCTTCATTTCCTGGAGAAGTTTTTGTCTACTAAATTATTTTCTAAAGCTCTGGACTTCTTCAAATCAATCTTCATGCTAGAATAGCTGTGTGCGTACCTTTATTTCTCAAATGAGCAGTGCTAAGCTGAGCTCAAAATACAATCCAGCAGTTTCAACGTCATCAGATTAAGTGGTCACGAAGGTGGATTGGGATCCCCATAAGGGTTGCAAAAATTCAGTAGGTTTATGTAAAGAGCATGGTATGAGCAATGAGAAAGATGCTTAATGAATACATTCCTGTTTATAATACCAGACTCACATCATCCGTTGAGAAACGAAAGAATGCAATCTGCATTAAACTAAATTAAAACCACAGAGTTCAAGTAGGTAAGCAAACTAAGGGAAGTTAGCATAATGGTTAAGGTGTTTACCTTACAAACACAAGGTGCAGTGTTTGATTGACATAGGTGGTAATTGGTTAGGCTTAAAATAGCCCACAAGGGTAGTTAGCCTAGTACTAACCTATGAACCTAAAAAGTGGACAGTGACAAAAATCAACAAACATTTCTAAAATGTGCAAAATATATATATATATATGTTGTTGTTGTCTTTTGGCTTTTTCCCAGTAAGGGGTCACCACAGCGGAACTCTGGTCCGCTAATGATTGGCAGTAGATTTTTATGAAATGCCAAGTTGCAGCTCAACGCCCAGCCTTCAATGAAGGCACGCCCATTTACACACGCATGTCTTTCGAAAGCTACCCAACCGCAGGGAGGACATGCAGACTCCACACAGAAGGCACTCCCAAGCCAAGCCGAGAATCGAACGGGAGAACCTCTTGCTGCGAGATAACATTGCTACCGCCGTACCACCACTGCATCTATATATATAGAAAGTCCCCATAATCCAATAGTACTGAAAATCAAACAGGATGGAAAGAAGTTACAGGCAGAGGAGTGGTGGGGGATACTACGGATATTAGTGGATGTTTAGTGAGAGAAGATAAAAGATCAAACTTAGGGCTTAGATTGCAAGGAAGAGCATAGCCACGCCCCTCTGACCAAGCCATGTAATTTGGTCCTTTCCAAATCCAGATGCCAGAAACAGTTCCCTTGGCTTCTATCATTCCTTAGTTGTCTCCCACCCCCCTGACTGACCCTCCCACAACACAACCTAACTGATAATTGCATAACACTTTTGAGTTAAGGGGTAGGAAGTTCCATTGTATTGAAATTGCTGGACTGTAAATTGAGATTAGCCTTATTCAATTATGAAATACAAGTGGGAAGCACTGTCTCTATGACATGAACAGTGACATGAAGAAGTCTACAGATCCTGAAAATAGTAGACAAAAGCACTTATCTTTCTCTTCAATAGCTTAATAAAGTTTCCTTTTATTTTACCCAAGCAGGATTTTTGTTGGTACTTACAATAAGTACTGCAATATAATAAAATAACATTGTGCCTCACACCTGATTTTTGATTTCCCCTTAATAATCTAGAATCAAAAAGTTATTAATACTCAAATAAATAGTTAACAAAATCAAAAGCAGTCTTAAATTATGACCAGGACTCATACCTCTAAACTGTCTGGAATTTCACAGAGTATCCATATCTTTACCTGTTTCTTTCTCATAACATATTTGGTTTTCTGGCAAATCATTGAGGATTGATGTCAATAAATAATGACACACATTTGAGTTCCATGCTTCATACCCTTCATACCTTTCAGAAGTTGCCTTCTAGTGCAAAACCTAGTATTCTAGCAAATTTCTGTGTGAAACGGCAATAATTGAAATCTGTTCCAGGCTTTATATCTTTTTCCCCATTATTTTTGGCTTTATCTAGAATTCTTGGACTAAGAGATTGAGAGGTATGCCATGACTTTTACAAGCATGTACTTGAGGCTCTAGATTCATGGAAGGCTTGATAATGCTCTGAAAGTCTACTGTCCTCATAAACACGCTTCATATATAAATTGTTTGGAAAGAACTTCATCAGATTTGTCCTTGCATAGTTAATTTTATCATTCTTCTTGAATATAATACTTGTAGGTTTATTTTTTACTTCACATCCATGTAATCAGTATAGTATAGGCCAGCATAACTGTTTCTACTCAGCAGTACTATAATGTTACATTACATTTCAGCCTTAGCGCTGCAGTGAAATACTCATGTTTGCTTAAAGATACTGACTCTATTTTAATATTTGATGTTAATCATGTTTATTTTTCAATGTGAGATACCACAGATGTGTCTTCCATAAGTAATTTGTTAGGTATTGATGTAACTTTGTTAACATATATGTGTGCTGTAATTTGGATGTTGTTGGCATTTTTATTAACAAAGGATGGTACAAATTGAAAAGAAATTTAGGAATTCATATAGTCTTGCCTGGGATAAAGTTGGCTGCTGTTTGGATATTCATGTATGTTGTATATAAAAGTGGATAGAAATTTAAAAAAAGACTTTCTTGAATTCACAAAGACGTGGAAAAGAATTAATTCTAACTAGGATTTTTATGCATTTTTACAGGAAAGCATGACACAAAATTAGGCAAGACTATAGAATTCACACAACCTTGTTTTGTTCAGAACTGGTGGGTGCCATATGATGCAGAAAGCTGGACTGAAAGAACAGTTTGTTCTCAGAGCTTTTAAGTTAAAGATATTCAGAGATGTGTTGAATAATACATAGAGCTAAACAATATCAATTGACTGAAATGGCAATAGTAAATCCTAGTTCTGAAATGTAGTAAAACTTCGATTACATAACATTGTGTTACTAATAAATAAATGATCAACACACTGATACTGTAAGATATGGTAATACAGAAACTCATTGTAAAAAGGCGCAGTGATGCAGCAGTAGAGTTGTCACACAAGATGTTCTCCGGTTCAGTTCTCAGCTGGGGTGCCTTCTGTGTGGAGTCTGCATGTCCTCCTTGCATTCGTGTGGGTTTCCTCTGGGTGGTCCAGTTTCCTCCCACATACAAAGACATGTATCTGGGGCATTTCTCTCCGGGCTTCCACTTAAAATTGTCTTTGTTCCAAGTAGGACTTTCCCGGTAAACAAATGTTAAATAAAATAAATAAATAAAACAGAGAGTAGATACTTTGTAAATGTGCAAACAGACTTACAGACTGCATAGGTATTGCAAAACATGCTCTGGTGACAGCAAAATATATGTACAATATTAACCTAGCTACTAAGTATGTATACCCTGATAAAAAAAATGGCAGTCTATTTTCTGGGGTCAACAATGATCTTGAAAGGTTTGTCTTCAGAAAGACATACACATACACACATGTGCACACACTGCGCATACCCATGCACACATATACAATACAGAACATCTATTACACACTGCACATACAAAGGAAATAATCATTACCAAACACAAGAAAGAATGACAGTTTGATAAATCATCTCCAAATTAAATATAATAACAGCAGCATTGGGAAAGCTACATTCAGACAGCAGGCTATGAGCAAGATAAAGCAGACATGTCAAAAGATTAAATGTGTAGTGCTTAGAGAAAATTAATGAGAAAACCAATAAGAGTGTGTTTCAAGATGACAGGGAGTTGAAACATAGTCTGTGGTTATCCACAGCCCATAAAGGAATCTATGATGGAAAGGTCTTGCAGTATATTATGAAACTGATATATTTGTGGTGGGTGGAAGTTCTAATTAGGCAGGAAATCTATAGCAGCACAAGGCATTGTTTCATCTTCACTATTAGTGCAAATCTGAAGAGTCTGCAAACAAACATGTATTATCTTACCCTGGTCTTCTCCTGTGCTGTTTGTCCTGATATAAATGACATATTGCTAAATAAAACTTTGCACAACTGCAAATACATCAGGTAGATGACAGAAAGATAGATAGACAGACAATAAAATAAACAACTAAATAAATAAATAAATACACAACATATTCACTGAAAAATCAAACACAAAATGTGATTCTGCACTGCACCACACTGTCTACTAACCAAACAAATAATCACCATTCTTATTTTTAGTTTCCTGGTCTAATATAGTTTAAGAAGTAAATTTTAGTTTTCTCATACTTATTTTTACCAATTTATATTCTAGTTATCATCTGCAATGATAGATTTTCTATTATGCTGCCCACTGATGACATTATAGGTACATTTTATTTTATTCTCGTGGAGAGTACTCATGCTAATATTTCCTTTTTTATTGTTTTTATTTATGTATTTTACTTACATATTTTTGTTTACCAAGGTAGAACACTGATCTGAAATGACCAGCTACAGTCTAGCCAGGGTCACATGGTACAAAAACAACAAATTCCATAACAAATGCTTTCAGACATATTAGAGACAAGGGCATTTTTACAAAAATAATTGGCATTACATAACACTGTTGCAAAAAATAACTGGCGATATATAATACAGGATGAAATAAATAACAGTGTATAACAGCTGAATTAATGTTCACAGGTTCATAGGCATCTACTAGGCTATTGATCTGTCAGGATCTTTAGCAGTCTAGCCATGCATTTGTAAAGAATTGTAAGATCGTAGGAGGTTACTAGGCTTTTGGCCCTTAGGCCCTTACAGGCCTAGCCAAGAGTTTAGCCCATGTTTAGACAAGTCAGCACCCAGAGCCCCTGTCCAGCAGGGACACAGGTGGAATCCGAGGAGTGTATTTTCTGTTTCTCATCCAGTTATCCAGGTTACACTTAAAAAGGGATAATGACGTACTCCGCTTGACATGGAGAGGGAGTCTATTCCACAGATGGGGGAGTCTCTGGGACACAAATCTGCCCCGCCAACAAGTCCTATTGATATCACAGACCAGGTTGAGGTTGTGCATATGGGTTTCTTGAGTGGAGCTTGATATGCTGATATGCAGCAGTCCCATCAAGGCGGGATATGAGAATGCTTTGTATGCCAGACAGAGGTCACATCTGAGGAGTCTGTATGAAACTGAGTAGAGGGACATAGCTTTTAGCCTGTCTATGTAGGGTAGGTGTTTGAGGCCCTGGATTCTCTTGGTGAGGAACCTCTGTTGTCTCTCCAGCTGCTGCATGTGATTTGTGAGGTGCATGCCGAAGGGGGCGTTGTAATCAATAATTGGCCTTATAAGGGAAGAATACAGGGATCTTATAACCTCTTTGTCCCTGGATGAGATACCCTTACTTATGAGGTAGGCCATGTAGAAAGCTTGCTGTGCAACGGAAGCAACATGGTGGCCAAAAGTCAAGTTGCTATCAACCTGGGTGCCCAAATCCCTCACTGCTGATTGTGTACTTAGCACGTTGTTATTAATGTGATATGTGGGAACCTCAATCTCCCCAAAGGGGATGATAATGCATTTTTTGGCATTCAGCTTGAGGCCATGTGTCTTGCACTGGTCATTCATTTGGGTGAGACCCTCTTGGAGGATATCCACATCACTTGGGTATTTGATGACTGCGCTCAGCTTGCAATCATCTGCAAACTTGGTCAGCCATAGCCCACTGGTTTTGGCCTGCACCTCAGAGAAGTATATCTGAAATAACAGAGGCCCTAAGACCAATCCCTGGGGTAAGCTGCTCGCTACAGGTCTACTGCTTGAGGTGGCTTCTGCTATATTGATCAGGTGGGTTCTATCAGTGAGCCAGTTTGCTACCCAGCTGGTAACATATAGATTGATGACTAGTTGAGAGAGTTTATCTACTATGCCCGAGTGGGGAATAGTGTCGAAGGCTTTGGCCAGGTCAAGGTAGGTGGTGTGCACAGTCTTCCTCTCATCCATGGGTTTGGTGACTGTCTTAAAGAAGTTGACCAGATTTAACAGACATGATCTCCCCTTGACAAAGCCAAACTATGGGGGTCAAGTGTTTGGAGGTTGCCAATGTCCTTGTTAATGAGGTCCATGATATTCCATTCTATGGCCTTGCAGATCAGGCTAGTTAGGTTGATGCATCTATAATTTCCTGGATTGGTAGACACTCCACCTTTGTGTAAAGGGATGACAATGGCTGTCCTCCACTCAACTGGGACAATGCCAGTACTCAAGCTTTGGTTGAATTGGGTGCCTTATGGTGCTGCAAGTTCATGCCTGGGATCATGTAGGATGCAGTCTGGGATGTCATCGGGTCCCATGGAGGCTGTATTATTTGCCTTTGAGAGGTAAGTGATGACCTGTTCCTTAGAGATAAGGGGTTGGGGGCAGGTACTGTGGATGTGCTGATTTACTGATGGGGGAACAGAGGGGAGAAGTTTTTGCTGAATCTGTCAGCTAATAGATTGACTATATCTACAGCATTTGTGTATGTGGTGTCCTTGACCACCAGTTCTAAACAGATCTGGGTGCTTCCATTGAGATTGTGGGCATATGTGAAGAAGGCCTTATGACTGTCTCTAGTAGATGTGACCAATTTGGCCTCAAAGTTGGATGTACAGGATTTCACTAGTGCTCTTATTTGCTTGTTCTGGCTAAGGAGAGATTGCCTCCAATTGGGCACCTGCTCCTTCTTGGTCCTGGACAGCATTTTTTTCCTTTTGTTATATAGTTTATTTATTGCAGATGTCCACCAGACAGGTTTACTCTTCCTTGCAAAGGATGATTTTGTCCTTTCGGGTATTCCTGATTCCATGCGTGTATATAAATGCTTGTATAGCACTTTGGTGTAGATTTGGACATTGGTGCTAGTTCTTGCAGTGGGGGAGGGGCTGTGAAGCTGTTTATACCATCCCTCAAGGAGGTTGTAATCAGCTTTGGAGAAGTTTTTTTGTTTGACCCTAGCTAGCAGGTGGTCAGGGGAGATGGCGACTTTGAAAGAGACCACTTTATAGTCGGATCTTGCCAGGGAGGATGATACCATAGTGGTGCAGCAGTGGTTACTCATGTTGGTTAATACCAAGTCCAGGATATTATCACCTCTTGGGGGGGTATCAACTAGGTGTTCCAAGGCATTTGCAATGATAAAATCGAGGAATCTCTGGGCATTTGTGTTCTGGCATGAGTAGTTTTTTTTCCAGTCTATGGTTGGGTAATTCAAATCACCCAGGATCAGGGTAAAGGGTTGAATCTTGATAGATTTGAAGAGATCCAGATCGGTGGAGTGGGCATCTTGAATCAAATTTGGGGGCCTGTAGCTAGCAATAATTTGAATAGGGGTCTTGTCAAAGGTTAACTGCACCTGCAGTAAGTGTCTCCTGTGCATCATACTGTCTGTCCAGCCTGGAGATGTGTATGTCTTTAATATATTTTGAAACTCCATCTCCTTTGGTTTTGCTGCACACATTTTGGGGTCTGAATATATGATAGGATGGGTAACCAGGTAAGGCTGGAGTGCTCTTCGCAGCTTTGAACCAGGTTTCTGTGACTGCACAAATGTCAGCATCTTCCAGGGTTAAGAATGCTTGCAATGAGTGCAGTTTCATGTTTAGACTCCTAGCGTTTTGCAGCATGTCCTTTAATTTGTGTTTTGTTGAGATTTTTATGTTGGTAGTATCGACCTCATAACTTTTCCTAAAAAAGGCACTCTTGGGGAGGCAAGGGCCTTTGCCAGAAGTCTGAAGCCCAAGTGAGACAGATGCAGGCCATCTCTAGCAAAGCATCCTGGTCTGTTGATCATATCTTCCCAGGCTGTCAGGCACTGGATTCCCCTGGAATGACACCAGAAACTACGCCAATTGTTAAAGTCAATCATTTTCTGTTTGTACTCAGGCATCATTCTGGGTGATGGTAGAATGCTGCTTAAGGCTAGGGACATACTTGCCTGGGACACATGTTCAGTGAGATCAATCATGTCTCTATTCATATAGTCCAGGGAGGTATGTCTCACGTCGTTCATACCAAATGGACTATGACAGAGTCATGACAGTACCTGGTGTTGAGAGACTTGACTGCGTGTGTGATATAGTGGATTCTGGCATCTGACAAACAACTAACCGTGACTTTCTCCTTATACAGACTGGTGAGAGGCACATCTGTGTGTCTCACAATAGAGTCGCCTATGACTAATATGTTGGGTTTATGGTTAGGCGTTAGTGGTTGTGAGACACTGGTGTGTGGACTATGCATGGTATGTGATGTGGAGGGATGTGGAGTTCTTATGTATTTTTTCCTCTAAGGTCTCGTTTGTTTGGGTTTGTTTTTGTTGAGAAACTCTGCATATGTGGATGTGTGTTGTGTAGCTGTTGGTGGTGCCTGAGGTGTAGTGATCGTGGTGACAACCTTCTCAGTGCCAGATATGCTGGCTTGTGAGAGAGAGAGCATAGCCTGTAGCTTCTTTATGTAATTGCACCTCTCACAAATTGTGTTCCTAGGTGGTAGTAGTAGATGGTTGTCTGTGTGCATGAGGCAGTTGCTACACTGTCTCAGGATGCCCATATCAAACAAGCTGGCAGGAGAAACCATAGGAAATTGTCCATCCATATTTGTCAGAATCTGAGGGAGAGAGGCCAGAGAGCACTAAGGGGTAGGCCTAAAGCCCAAGTGCTTAAACCAAAACTAAGAGGCTTAGAATAACACTTAAAATTTAAACAAGCTAAAAACAAGCAGTAATAAATGCAGCAGAGAAGATGCAATTGAACACATTAGAGAACAAGTAGCAGAAAAAACAAGATGAAGTGATAGAGTTGGAGGAGGAAACACAAATACTGTAAAAACAGCTGAATAAAGTTTTTTGTTCTTTTTTTTTAAGAAGTGCAATTCAATGAAATAAATGTAAGAAAAAACTTATTCTGCTCTTGGTGCCTCAGGATTCGCTGTAAAAGTACAACTACAAGCATTAAGAAGTAATGAATCACCACTTCCCAGCTGGTAAAAGCAAGCACAGCACCCCTGCAGACACAGTGTTTAAATACCAGAAAAGATGGAAGAACCTGGAAGCTTGAATTATTGCCCAATTCTGCTAGCCCTTGCTCTTTCAACCACTCACTCATGCTAGAGAAGGTCAGGCAACCCTGTTACTCTCACTAAGAGTGAAGACAAGACACTATCAGCAGAAGATGGATGCCAGAAACACAGAAAACTCAACAAGCAAAACAACCAGGCCTGGATAACAGCAGGCCTCTATCCAGACTATGTTACCTAACTAGAACACAGAAATCTCACAAAAAATGCACAGAAAAGCACAGATAGAACACCCACAAACAGAAAACACAACTCTCAGTATGAAAAAGCAGTTTACGGTTAAGTAATTAAATAAAAATGCAATTACAGTAATGAAACACTATCTATCAATGAAAATACAGTTAAAACAGTATAAAACAGTACAAAAATGCAGTGAAACAGTAAAGAAAAAGCTTTATAACAGTGCAGAATGTAGTAGATTAGCTGCATAGAACAACTATAAGCATTAAGAAGTGCAATTCAATGAAATAAATGTAAGAAAAAACTTATTCTCCTCTTGGAGCCCCAGGGAATTTCTGCTTTTTCACAGTGGTGAATCACCACTCCTCAGCCTGGTGAAAACAAGCACAGCTCTTGCAAACACTGGGTTTAAATACCAGAAAAGATGGAAGAATCTAGAAGCTCGAATTATTACCCAATCCTAATAGCCCCTGCTCTTTCAACCAATTACTCATGCTAGAGAAGGTCAGGCAACCCTGTTACGCTCACCATCAGCAAAGACAAGACACTACCAGCAGAAGATGGCTGCCAGAGACACAGGAAACTCAACAAGCAAAATAACTAGGCCTGGATAAACCACTGAGTTTCTAGCATTTGTAGTTTAGTACAATGGCCTGAGACAAATCCAACACTAGGTGACCTATGTAGTTGCCTGGGGGGTGGGCGGGTGGGGACACTTGCCAGGAGGCTGCCACAACATTTAATTTTCAATTACACAAAGACAATTTATTTTTTGATCTGTGTGATTTCTTCTACAAAAACACATGCTGCATGTATCTTTAGTATGATGCATACACAAAAAACAAGACAAACATCCATCCTTTCCCTTCCTTTGGTAAGTGTGGGTAATGCCTTAGTTAGGGATGTCAGGTTAGCTAATTAACTTGTTTAAGATCAAACCCTGTACCTTGGGTCTATTAAACAAGAGCTTGAATCCACCACACCAACTACCAGACTCTTCAAGGAATTGTGATTTTCAGTGCATTTTCAAAGAATTGTGGATTTCAAGGGAAGAAAATTTTACTGTTGCCCATGCTGTCTGTTTTCAATGTGCAACTGTTTTGTTTAGCAAATGGCCATCAGTGCTTCTGCTAGGGAATTTGAAAGCAGTATTAGCAGCACAGCCTGCAGCATACTGCTTTTGATGTAGAAGCCAGTAGGTTCTACTCCCACACCATGTAGATGCATTAATGATACTGTGCTGCATTGGATTGGTGTATTCCACACCTGTGTGTTTTATCCTTTTGATGAGATGCTTAGTAAGTATGAACCTGCTGTCAGTTTGCCAATCATTCTCCATTGCAATATTAGCAGCTTACCTTTTAGTTTGCTTTTTTTTGGTTTAATGCAACATAGTCCGTGTATTCTTCAAGAGCAGCAGGCACTGACTTTTTAGATAAAACTCTGAACTGTTGTTTACCAGCACAAACCTCTTTATTAGTTATAGATCTCTTTAAAATGGAATTACTCCAATAACTTTTACTTCTGTAAGATTGTGCTTACTGACTGATGCTGGTAGATTGTAATGACAGAAGTCTGTGTGTTCTTTTATGGTTGAAGTGTTCAGAAATGGGTAGTTTTGTCATTACTGGTTCATACATTTTCTTCCATTGCTTACTGGGAAAAATGTTCAAAACTATAAAGTTAAAAACACACTCTAGTAAATGATGTTGTATTATACAGGTGAATATAATTTAAAATAGTCGAGAAGGTGAATCAAAGAACACACATATGCATGCATGGCCATAAAAACATGTGCAATGGTATATGGTTTGAAAACAACTCAAAGTTAAAGTTAATCCACTGCTGGCCAGATCCATTTTCTTTGAATGTGGGTTTTAATGCCATTTCAATGTATGTGTGTTTCAAGGGCAATGAAGTTTACTGCTCATGCTAAGTCTGTTTTTACTGTGAGACTGTATAGTTATTTAGCAAATGGCTATCAGTGTTTGTCCTAAAAAAATTTTGAAATAAAACTTTTAAATTCAATTTAAATATCTGTAATCATTGTAGAAGTAAAAAATAAAATAGCAAGCGCAATAACATATTTGAACAGTGTTTATGATAACTGGAGAAAAATAGCCAAGAACTGGGAGACTGGAATGACTGAGTAGGGGGGTGCTGCTGGGATGGCCCTAATCCATTACCCTTTATAGGGCACCATTTGACCATGGTTCAGCTCTGACCATGACCCCTGTATTTTGTGGAAATCTTCTACAATTCTGGTGAGATAACACTTTAGCACAGTGTGGAAACCCTTCGTATAGTAAGTATGAATAACCTAACTATACAACTGTACTTTTTTTCTTGTGTGTTATAGCTGTATATCTCTCAGTGTTTGACCTCAGTTGTAGTGAAATCCTTTGTCTGGAGGCCTTGTCTGTTTTCTTAGTGGCAGTAAGTTTTCAGAACTAGTTTCATCCGGCCAAAGTATTCCTGCATCTGTATTGTTTGGTTTCTGTCCTGTGTTTTAAATCAGATATACCTGTTGCTCAGGCTGCTGCAGAGAGATTGACCTACTGCCAGCTGTGATATTGAGAAAAGATAAGTGTTTATTCCCATTTTTGTCTGCATTTTGATTTAATATCTCTGTAATCTGTACAACTGTACTTATTCTTCTTCTTGTGTGTTATAGCTGTATATCTCTCAGTGTTGACCTCTGTTGTAGTGAAATCCTTTGTCTGAAGGCCATGTCTGTTTTCTTAGTGGCAGTAAGTTTTCATTACTAGCTTCATCAGGCTGCTGCAGAGAGATTGACCTACTGCCAGCTGTGATATTGAGAAAAGATGTGTTTATTCTCATTTTTTTGTCTGCATTTTGATTTACTATCTCTGTAATCTGTACAACTGAACTTATTCTTCTTCTTGTTTATCCCCATCCACCCTCCCTGTACTTGTTTTGGTGTTAGTGTTGGTGGCTCTGGAATTGCCCGCCCCTCCTGTAAGTCTGTATTTGAGCACTCCTCCTGAGGCCATCTCATTTGCTCACTTAACCGAATACAGTGAGATCATGTTCTGAGTCTAGTGTTCACTCCATATAATACAGAGAAAAGATTTGAGAAGGCCAACCCACGTAGGTTCTTCCTTTCTCTCTCTTTCCACTTTACTAACACAAAAATCATCTGTTTTTACTGTATTTGTGTTTCCTCCTACATTATTTTGCTCTTGCCTCTTCTTAAAAGTACTCAATTTTATTTATTCTGCTGCACTTACTGCTGCTTGGTAGTAGCCTGATTAAATTGTAACTGTTATTCTAAGTCTGGTTTAAGCACTTGGGCTTCATACTGGTTGTTTTACATTAAGAAGGTTTGTGGTCTGCACTGTTGTGGCAGGACAGGTAGCTTACATCCTTCTAAGCTGAGAATTGCTGATTGAAAGCTCAGTGTCTGCTATTCTAAAAGTGTATTAGTTCTGGTTTAAGCACTTGGGCTTCAAGACAGTTATTCTACATTAAGAAGGTTTGTGGTCTGCAATCTTGTGGGAGGAGAGGATGGATTCTGACCTTCTGAGCTGGGAATTTCTGGTCACATGCTTATTGTGCCTGCTTATTCACACTGTTTCTTTCTGAAATTGGTGCACCTTGTTGCTGTAGCATAGGACCAGATTCAGGGCTGCTGAATCTAGCTTTGTTTGTATAACTTGAGCACTGATCCCAGGCCATCTTTTTTGGAGAAGGTTCCCCTGCACCCTAGTGGCAGGAGTGTGCAGTTCGAACTTGTCTGATTGAAGACTGCTAGAACAGAGCTCAGTTTTGAGTTTTTTTCTGGTTAGTTGTATAACTTGTTTAAATCAGATTGTTTGTTTTCTATTGTTTTATATATATATATATAAAAATTGCACTTTATTCATCTGCTTTTACTGTATTTGTGTTTCTTCCTACTTTATTACTAGGGGCATCGACTACAACTTTGAACTGAGATATATAACAATAAGCATATTTTTATGTGCATTTAAAGTGTTTTTTTGATTGTATCTGCTTTATTTTCTGAAAAAAATATATACTTGTTTCCCGCCTTTCTAAGCTAGTATAGTCCAGTTTTCAGGTTAGTGCTGAATTCAGGGCTGTGTTACAAATCTCTGTGTTTGCCCATACCTTACTTGGATAGAAGGAATTTTCTCTGTTCACCTGTGAGAGAGGGGAGCTTTGAACAGCCTATCTGTCCCTGGAGGAGTGGTTTCAGCCCAGAAAGTAGTTTATTGGCCATTTTGGGCTTATTTCTATCTCTTTCATTTCCCTGCTATAAAGCTGGCAGTGCCAGTTAGCTAGGGTATAACTATTCCCGGCTCCACAAAGTGTGCTCTTCAATTTTTCCCTTGGAACTAGACAAACTTTCAACTTAAGCACTCAAGCCATTCCTTTCTCAGCCCGGCACTTACTCAAAGCTCATAGCAAGCACTTATCAACCCTAACACTACAGAAGGACAAGATTTGACTTTACCAGCCATTCAGTAAAACAGTTTACTGTACCTATCCAGGCAAATCCAAAGGGCAGTTTCAGGTGTACTCTCCAGTCCAACCGGTGAATCTGGACATTCTGAGGCAATGTTACAACTGCTCTAAATATACAAAGCTGGAACACAATCACTGTGCGTTTGAAAAGTTTTTTAATTCTGGTACCTCGGCCTTCGCCTTCTCCTGGAATACAATTTGCAATATCAAACACCACCCTTTTTATACTACATTTAATTGAATTATTAGTCACGCGTCGATGTTAGAAAATTGTATGTGAAAAATCCCAAGGTAGCTAGATTTTTTATCATTCCTAAAACACATAAAGACATCAGGAATCCACCAGGACGTCCCATAGTTTCAGGTAAGGGAGGCTATTTGCAAAATGTAGGAATATTCCTGGATTCCTTGTTAAAATGTTATCTGGAAAGGGTACAGTCACATGTAAAAAATACTAATGAAGTGTGCATTAAGGTAAACAACATTATATGGGAAGAAGACTTTTATTGGGCTAGTGTGGATGTCAAATCCCTATACACTAGCATCAATAGACATCATGGTTTAAAAGCAGTAGAAAAAATGTTGGGGGATGGACCAAAGACATATTTCATTCTCAGTTTATTGGATTTCTGCCTAACACATAATTGTTTTGAATTTGAAGGGAGGCATTTTTTGCAAAAGGAGGGCACAGCTATGGGGGCAGCATTTGCGCCCTCATATGCTATTTTGTTTATGGCCCATTTTGAGAACTGTTACATTTACCCCTCAGAATTTTATAAGAACAAGGTAGCAAAATATGTGAGATTTATTGATGATTTGTTATTCTTGTGCAAGGGTAATCCAGAAGATTTTGACAAATTTGTCTTGGAGATCAAGGAAAATTCTTGGGGATTAGATTTCACTTATACCATAGGGGGCAGAAGTATCCAATACTTGGATGTGGAGATGTATTTGAGTTCAGACAATAAAATACAATATAAACCATACCAGAAGAGGATAGCAGCCGAGAATTTTCTCCATGCATCTAGTATGCATAGTGATTCTCTGCTCAAATCTTTACCATTTGTTGAATTCAAACGTATAGGAATGCACACTTCAGAAAGTAATATGATTTCCAGTGAATTTAACAAGGTTGAAAGAAAATTGATAGGGAGGAGATATTCCAAAGCTAATATTAGTGAAGCTAGAGAAAAGGTAGAATGTGAGTTAGGATTAGGTAAGTCTTCTGGGACTAGGGGCAAGTCTTGGTATGGCAGGAATGAGAGTGACCTTGGGAAAGCTAGGTCTGGTGACAACATGTTTTTTGTCACCAGATATTCACAATTTTCAGATACATTAAGGGAGGCAGTGATAAGATTCTGGCCCATCATCAGTGAAGATGATAAAATAGGAAAACTTTTTCCATCAAGGGTGATTTTATCCTATAGGAGATATTCCAACTTAAAGGAAATGTTGAATTTCAGAAAAAATAGCATAGTTAGTTAGAAAGGGAACATTTAGATGTGGAAATTGTAAGATTTGTAGCAGGGTCAAAAGTTTGGATGGCACCAAAATCAATGATGTCAAATACAGGGCCCTAGAACACTACGACTGCAATTCCACAGGGGTAGTATACATCATAGGATGTGGATGTGTGAAACCGAAATGGTATGTGGGACAAACAACAAGAAAAGTGAAACTTAGGATTCTTGAACATCTTGGTGATATAAAACACAAAAGAATGGAAAGTTCAGTAGGGAAACATTTTTGTGAAGAACATAGGGGGGTTCCAGAGGGATTTGTATTTTGTGTGTTGGGCAGGCCCAATGTATTTGGAAATGAGGCTGTATTTCGTGAAAAATTGTTACAAATGGAATCTAGGTTCATTTATAATTTTAAAACTTTGTTTCCAAATGGAATGAATATGGAAGCTTAGTTAATTTTCTCATACACTTTTCCACATATCTCTTAGAAGTGATGATTTTGAAGAAATTTAGTTTTAAAAGAATGTATGTAGAATGTATTATGTAATAGCAGTAACATTTGGTTAGGAAAATATTTACAAATGTGCTGATTTAATAGCATTATTTATACAAAAGTATTTATGCATGAATATATGTATTTATAATATGTTTATAACATATTTTTCATATATATTTAATGAAGCAGAAGTAATTATAAATGAATGAAGTCCAAAAAAATGCTTTTTTCAAAATAATGCTTTTATAAAGTTTTCCTTAATGCTGGGCATCTGGTTGTGTTTAATAATGAAGGGAATTTAATTGTGAAACAAGGGGAATGGTGCACTAATAATTCAATTAAATGTAGTATAAAAAGGGTGGTGTTTGATATTGCAAATTGTATTCCAGGAGAAGGCGAAGGCCGAGGTACCAGAATTAAAAAACTTTTCAAACGCACAGTGATTGTGTTCCAGCTTTGTATATTTAGAGATTTTGGAGTATTGAAGGAGTGGAGGTGTTGTATTTTATACTGCAATGTTACAACTGCCTCATGTACACACACAACCCTCTCCTCCTACCACTAAACACTAATACATGCGAGAGATGCAATTATACAGCCAAACTGGAGGCTAAGCTCTCTCAACCCAACACTGGATCAGACGGTCAAGAGGAGAAGGGAAATACTGGCATTACATCACCAGTCTCACATATACCCATTAAACCAGCACCGGCAAAAAACACATGTAAATACACAAAAACATACTCAGAGGCTCTAAATAAAAATCTGCAAAAGCAACAGAGCCCTCCAAAGCAGACATCCAAGCAACCTCCACCCCCCAACACAAACCATGAAATACATACTTCACAAAACCAGTATGCCATGCAATCACAGCCCTCAAGGCAAAATAACATACCCAACATACTAGTAATAGGTGACTCTATAGTCAGGCACACTGATGTCCCACTCACTAGGCTGAATAAGGAGAAGGTTACTGTTAGCTGCCTGTCAGGTGCCAGGATCCACCACATAACACAAGCACTCAGGTCACTCCAGAAAAAGGGCAAATATGACTCTGTCATTGTCCACGATGGTGTGAATGACCTGAGCCGTACCTCCCTGGACTACATGAAAAGAGACATGGAAGAGCTCTCTAATCACATAGTCCAGGCTGATATGACCCTGACCCTGAGTAGCTTCCTGCCCTCACCAAGAATGATACCACGGTATAAAGAAAAAATTGTCAATTTCAACAATTGGCTAAGTTTCTGGTGTCATTCAAAGGAGATCCAGTGTCTGTCATGCTCGACAAGCCACAATGCTTCGCTAGAGACGGTTTGCACCTGTCACCCTTAGGCTTTCGAATACTGGCCAAGGCTCTTGCCACCCCCATAGTGCCTTTTTTAGGCAAGGCTCAAAAGACAAACCCACAGCCATAAATAGCACAAGTAACAAAAATCTGAGGGTAATACTACTCAATGCCAGAAGTCTAAACCTCAAAATGCACGCACTCGAGGCACTCCTCAGTATGGAGAAAATCAATATATGTGCAGTAACACAAACCTGGTTTAAGGCTCCAGAGAGCCCCCCAGCACTACCAGGCTACAACACATACCATACATTTTGACCACAGAACCCAGACTAAAATACAAAAGTTGGGGGAGTATCCATATTCATCAAGGATACCCACACATCCAGGTTAGTGGCACAGCACGATACTTCAGAGATTATCCACATGCAACTAACAACAGGCAAAACTGCAATTCAAATTGTAGCTAGCTACAGATCACGCACCATGTCCCAGGACCCCCATTCCACATTTCTGGAAACGCTGGGTAACATAAAGGTCCTACCAAACACCCTAATATTGGGTGATTTCAACTACCCAAGCATTAACTGGGAGAACTACTCAAGTACTAACTCCCTTACCCACCATTTCCTAGAATTTGTAAACTAAAATGCCCTGGAATAACTGGTCAACACTTCCACCAGAGGCGACAACATATTAGACCTGGTCATCACCAACATGGGCGACTGGTGTTCCACACTGGAGGTCAACCCCTCACTAGTTAGATCTGACCATAAACAAATCACTTTGGATATCCACATTCTGCCCCCACCCCCAGAAAAGGAAACCACCGTGAAAAACTTTTCAAAAGCAAACTTCACGTTACTTAAGACAGAGGTGGAAAGTTTCAAAGCCCCAATGCTATAGGATAACACTGTCCAAGCTTCAAAATCCTTTACTAATGCATTCTACAGGCACCTACAAGAATGCATGGATCATGCTATCCCAAGCAAAACCAAGACTCACTCTTCTAAGAAAAGGAAACCAGTCTGGTGGACCCCTGCCATAAACAAGCTATACAATAGAAGGAGGGAACTAGTACAGAATAGAGTAAAATCCCAAGAAGGGAAGATATCCCTGATCAGTATCAGCAAGAAACTACAATCCCTCATAAAATCGTCCAAGGCGAGCTTTGAAAGAAAACTTGCCAAGGACTCCAAAGATAACCACAAGGCAGTCTTTAGCTATGTCAAGAATCTAAGTGGCAATGTTCAGATCTGCTCTGTGTTAGTGCACAATGGCACAAAATACACTGAACCAACTGATATTGTCAACATCCTGGCAGACAGGTTCAGTGCAAACGTCACCCTCATCTCACCCCCCAAAAGGGCCCATAACCATACCAGAAGAATGTACAGCCCCTGAAATCACAGATGCTCAGGTTAAAATAGCCCTCTCCAAAGCCAAAAGCATAGCATCAATGGGACAGGACGGTGTCCCAGGCTGCATCCTACATGAGCTCAAAGACGAACTAACCCCTCATCTAAACACACTGTTCAAACTCATCCTCTTCACAAGCTACATACCCATAGAGTGGTGCACAACAACGGTTATTCCGCTCCACTAAGGTGGAGCCACAACATACCCCGGGAACTATCACCCTATAAGCCTGACTAGCTTGGTCTGCAAGGCTATGGAGTGCATCATCATGGAACTCATTAACAGAGACATTGGGAACCTCCAAACACTGGACCCTACCCAGTTCAACTTTGTTAAGGGCAAATCATGCCTCCTAAACCTGGTGGACTTCTTTGAGACAGTTACCAAGGCTATAGACAAGGGAAAGGTGGTACACACAGCATACCTAGACCTCGCAAAGGCCTTCAACACCATTCCCCATTCTGGTATTATAGACAAGCTCACCAGCCTGAACATAAACCCCTATTTCACAAGATGGGTTGCCAATTGGCTCACGGACAGAACCCACATGGTAAGAGTTGTGGGAGCTAGGTCTGACTCTAAACCAGTTACAAGTGGTGTTCCCCAGGGCTCAGTCCTAGGACCCCTCCTGTTCTGCATATACTTCTCAGAAGTACAGACAAGCACAGGAGGACTATGGCTGACCAAGTTTGCAGACAACTGCAAACTAGGGGCTATAATTGACTCACCGGCTGACACAGACATCCTCCAAAAGGGTATCACTGAGACGAATACCTGGTGTCAAAATCATGGCCTCAAGCTAAATGCCAAAAAGTGCATAGTTATTCCCTTTGGAAATAACAAAGTACCCACAAACTACCACATAGGTGGTAGTCCCCTAAATACAGAAAATGTAATAAGGGATCTGGGGACCCAAGTAGATAGTAATCTCTCCTTTAATAATCATATTGCCAAAGTGTAAAATCCTTCTTTGTGGCCCACCTAATCAAAAAAGGATTTGCATCCCAATCAAAAGAGGTCATTGTGCCCCTCTACTCTTCACTCATCAGACCCATCATAGAGTACAATGCCCCATTTGGGATGTACCTTACAAGACACCTGCAACAGCTGAAAAGACCACAGAAGTACCTCACCAAGAGGATCACTGGCCTCAGAACAGATGCCCTATGCAGCTCGACTGAAGAAACTCCAGCTGTACTCGGTTGCATACCGCCTGCTCAGAGGTGATCTCTGCCTGACATATAAGACCATGTCCAACCCAGAATTGATGGACAAGCTCCACCTAAAGAAAACCTTATCCCCTCGAGCGACACACTCTAGGGATCTAAACCTCACCACAACAATAAATAGGACATGCTGGAGAGATAGATTCCTGTCCCAGAGACTTCCCATGCTTTGGAACAAGATTCCAATCTACATTAGGCAGAGCTCCTCGCTAGCACTCTTCATGAGAACCCTTGACGAGTGGATGGGAAACAGAAAGTTTACCCCGGGGATCACTTCAGTGGCTCTGCTAGACAGAGGCACAGAGAACTAATCTAAGGGAGTGGCAAAAGCCAACACATTCTGGCTAGGCTTATAAATGCCTTCAGGCAGACTGCCTAGTACCTACCAATGAACCTATAACCATAAAGCAGGATTTTATATGGTCCCCTGTCCCTATGGGACAAGGGTGTCCATAAAGGTGTGAACCTATGGTTTCTCATTCAGGCATCCATGCTGTGCTTCAATAAATAAATGAGATGTCATTTAACTTCACATGGAGAGGAAGACAGTTCCAGAAAAGTGAAATTCTCTGTGAGACACAGTGATCCTTCCAGCATGTTCTATTTAAGTTGCTCTAGAGAGTGGGATTTCTAGATTGGGTGTTTCTGCCACTATTAGACTTATGGATTTGTAAAAGATCTGAATGGATGGCCTAAGCAGAGACCCTTTGTGCGAGTCAGAGATCTCCCTTTAGCTGCCTGTAGGACACTAAGAAGAGGAACAGGGCTTTAAAATGATCAGAGTAGCTTTTGTTATTAGTCTCTTGATTTTCTTGGTGAGAAAACATTGTGTTCAAGAGTTGAGTTAGGTGTTTGGACAGGTACATGCCAAATGGGGTATTATATTGAATTGACTCACCGGATGACACAGACATCCTCCAAAAGGGTATCACTGAGACGAATACCTGGCCTAATGACCTAATGAGTCCAGTATACAGTGAAATGATCACCTCCTTAGATTTGGATGCCATACCCCTTGCTAATAAGTTGAGCTGTAAAGAAGGACTTGCTTAGAATAGTTAACACATGTTGGTCAAACAACAGGTCATTGTCTATGGTCATTCCCAGGTCATTCACTACTCAGCCAGTTTTTCAGGAGAGTACTGTTAATGTGATAGCTGCAGGGGACACTGCCGAATGATGCAATTATGTACTTCTTGTCATTTAGTTTCAAGCCATAGCTTTGACACAAGCTGATTGTTTATGACAGTCTTGTAACAACATTATACGCATATCTACATATGAGGTACTTGCATTGCACCCCAGTTATCCATTTTTGACCTTGTTCATTTCAACAGTCTTGCTACAAATTAAACTATGTTTCTTTTCTAATATACACATTAATGCATCATGAAACCTGCACACACGCTGTATAAACTCCACCAATATTCAAGCCTCAAAAGTTTGTCCTCAATTTGCCCTATGTGTTGAGTGCTCAGAGATGTGAATCAATCAGCAAGGTTTGGAAGGTGCAAGGAAACAGGTATACAAAATGAAAGGATACACAGTCCCAGAAAAAGCAAGCAATCTACACAGAGAATAAGCAGATGTCAATATCACATGTTAGGCATTAGAACTGTGAAGCAAAAGTGATTCCTCAAAGCAATTCATCCAAGAAATGTGTTTCTCCCATTTGACAAAGTCAGTACACTAGCACAAATGCAGTACTATTGCACTGTACAATTGTGTTACCATTTATGTTACCCACTTAACAGCTCTGCTCGATCCTTCTTACTTCTTAAATGAGAGCTATCGCTGTGACTCCTACTTGTTCTGTAAAGCATATGCCCTCATTAGAGGAATCACTACCAATACTTAGCATGATATTTCTCTTTAAAACAAAAATTCCTTATTAAAGTAAATATCTTTTTTTAATCCTTCAACTAACATAATATGCATGTGTGTTATCACAAGATCAAAGTTATAATCTGAGTTTTCAAATTAATCCTCAACAGACTTTCTCTCTATTTATTTGTTTTTGTTTATCTATTGAAGCTTTCAGCTATTTTTCTGGCTTTCAGTACATAGTGCTATATTTTCATACAGATGATTTAAATAAAGTGAAGAATGTACAGCCGTATGAGCAGAATTATAGTAACTATAGAAGTTTAAATAGGATCATTGTTCTAGTATGATTCCTCATCCCTTGACATTAGCTGAAGCTGCAAGTTCACACCTGTAAAGGCATCCCTACATAAAACTAACCTCCTTCCATATCAGTTGGAGTTATATGCAGGTGGACATTGTTGTTCAGTTCTGACTTCAGAACTCCACATCCTCTACAAAAAGCTGACCTCCTACCTTAGCTCAGGATATTCACTTGATACACAGTTAAGAGGCTGAGCACCATGCACCATTTTCAATTCTTTTTGCTACTAGCATGCACCACATCCTTTTGCTACTAGCATGCACCATTCTCAATTCTTTTTGCTACTAGCATGCATCATTTTCAATTATTTTTACTACTTGCATGCACCATTTCAATTCCTTTTGGTAGAAAGCCTTTCTACAGATCTGTCCTCATTTAGGAGAAGCTAGTGCGTCCTAGCCCTCAGTCTGGATAGACCTCATTGTTTTACGGTCATTTAGTTAGCATAGTTAGGCCAGCAAACTCCACTGTAGCTCATGACTAGGTGTCTCCAGGAAGTACACAGGAGTACTGATTACGGTTCTTTTTTCTTACTTAAGGTGCAGCTTATACTGCAGCAGTAACTCTTCATGAACATCTGTTGCAATGGTGAGTGTGTTTATACAACCATACTGCTTTTGTTTTTGAGGGAAGTCACCACTGTAGTATGTTTCCTTACTATGCGATGTATACTACATTGGTTACATGCTCCATGAGGGGGGAGTCACCACTGTAGTATGATTCCTTACCATGGGATGTATACTACAACATTTACATGCTTCATGAGGGAGAGTCACCACTGCAGTAGGATTCCTTACCATGGGACATATACTACAACAGTTACATGTTCCATGAGGTGGGGAGTCACTACTGTAGTATGATTCCTTATTATGGGATGTATACTACAACAGTTACATGCTCCATGAGATGCAGTCACCACTGTAGTATGATTCCTTACCATGGGACATATACTACAGCAGTTACATGCTCCATGAGGGGCTCATTACTATAGTATGATTCCTTACTATGGGACAAATACTACAACAGTTACATGCTCCATGAGGTGGAGAGTCACTACTGTAGTATGATTCCTTACCATGGGATGTATACTACAACAGTTAAATGCTCCATGAGGTGGGGAGTCACCACTGTAGTATGATTCCTTACCATGGGATGTATATTATAACAGTTACATGTTCCATGAGATGCAGTCACTACTGTAGTATGATTCCTTACCATGGGATGTATACTACAACAGTTACATGCTCCAGGAGGTGGGGAGTCACCACTGTAGTATGATTCCTTACCATGGGATGTATATTATAACAGTTACATGCTCCATGAGATGCAGTCACCACTGTAGTATGATTCCTTACCATGGGATGTATATTATAACAATTACATGCTCCATGAGATGTAGTCACCACTGTAGTATGATTCCTTACCATGGGATGTATACTACAACAGTTGCATGCTCCACAAGGTGGGGAGTCACCACTGTAGTATGATTCCTTACCATGGGATGTATATTATAACAGTTACATGCTCCATGAGATGCAGTCACCACTGTAGTATGATACCTTACCATGGGATGTATGTTATAACAGTTACACTTTGTGTACTGTGTATTTTTCTAGCTAGTTTCACTGTGTGTGAGGTATTAACTGCAAATTGTCCACTTTTATTAAGCATCTGTTGGGTTGTTTGTTTCTGATAACTTGTTGCAGTTAAACTCTTTTTTCTAGAGGCTCCTTAACTGTTTAAAACTTTCATTTAAAGGCTCACTGCTGCTTTTCAGCTGTGAGAAAGATTTCTGCAGTTTGTTTCTAAGTAGTGGCGATATTTGTAGCATTTCCATATTCAGGCTTGTATTTGGGCTGAGTGTTTCAACTTTCTGTTACCTAAGAAGTTCAGTTGTGAGTGTTCTGCCATTTCACACTGAGCTAATCGATGGAAGGACTCTGAGCAAACTCGGAGCTAAAATATATAACATTAAGTATCCTGTTTTTTGTTTATTTTGTTCTTTATTTCTTTGTTATTTATAGCACTTTGTGTACTGTGTATTTTTCTAGCTAGTTTCACTGTGTGTGATGTATTAACTGGAAATTGTCCACTTTTATTAAGCATCGGTTGGGTTGTTTGTTTCTGATAACTTGTTGCAGTTAAACTCTTTTTTCTAGAGACTCTTTTAGCTGTTTAAACCTTTCATTGTGAGAAACATTTCTGCAGTCTATTTCTAAGTAGTGGGGATATTTGTAACATTTCCATTTTCAGGCTTGTATTTGGGCATACTGTTTGTGGAGGCTGTGTGTCTGAGCACATATTCAGGGACATCTTGGTTTAGCCAAACCCATCAGGCATTTCAGTGAGAGAGAACTGTTTGAGGTCATTGGCTGACTGAGGTCACCTGGACTACAGCTTAGACTAAGCAGCTAATTGGTTCTTTTGTGATATCTTACTTAAAAGCTGTCTCAGGTTAAAACTTTCTGTTACCTAAGAAGTTCAGTTGTGAGTGTTCTGCTATTTCACACTGAGCTAATCGAAGGATTGAAACTGAGCAAACTCGGAGCTATAATATATAACATTAAGTATCCTGTTTTTTGTTTATTTTGTTCTTTATTTCTTTGTTATTTACAGCACTTTGTGTACTGTGTATTTTTCTAGCTAATTTCACTGTGTGTGAGGTATTAACTGGAAAATGTCCACTTTTACTAAGCATCTGTTGGGTTGTTTGTTTCTGATAACTTGTTGCAGTTAAACTCTTTTTTCTACATGCTCCTTTAGCTGTTTTAAACTTTCATTTAAAGGCTCAATGTTGCTTTTCAGCTGTGAGAAACATTTCTGCAGTTTGTTTCTAAGTAGTGCGCATATTTGTAGCATTTCCATATTCAGGCTTGTATTTGGGCCGAGTGTTTGTGGAGGCTGTTTGTCTGAGCACATATTCAGGGACATCTTGGTTTAGCCAAAGCCATCAGGTATTTCAGTGAGAGAGAGAGAATTTTTTGAGGTCATTGGCTGACTGAGGTCTCCTGGACTTTATCTTAGACTAAGCACCTCATTGGTTCTTTCGCGATTTCTTTCTTAAAAGCTGTCTAGGGTTTCAACTTTCTGTTACCTAAGAAGTTCAGTTGTGAGTGTTCTGCCATTTCACACTGAGCTAATCGAAGGAAGGACACTCAGCAAACTTGAAGCTATAATATATAACATTAAGTATCCTTTTTTTTGTTTATTTTGTTATTTATTTCTTTGTTATTTATAGCACTTTGTGTACTGTGTATTTTTCTAGCTAGTTTAACTGTATGTGAAGTATTAACTGGAAATTGTCCACTTTTATTAACCATCTGTTGGGTTTTTTGTTTCTGATAACTTGTTGCAGTTAAACTCTTTTTTCTAGAGGCTCCTTTAGCTGTTTAAAACTTTCATTTAAAGGCTCACTGCTGCTTTTCAGCTGTGAGAAACATTTCTGCAGTTTGTTTCTAAGTTGTGGGGATATTTGTAGCATATCCATATTCAGGCTTGTATTTGGGCCGAGTGTTTGTGGAGGCTGTGTGTCTGAGCACAATTTCAGGGACATCTTAGTTTAGCCAAAGCCATCAGGCATTCAGTGAGAGAGAATTGTTTGAGGTCATTGGCTGACTGAGGTCACCTGGACTACAGCTTAGACTAAGCACATCATTGGTTCTTTTGAGATTTCTTTCTTAAAAGCTGTCTCAGGTTTCAACTTTCTGTTACCTAAGAAGTTCAGTTGTGAGTGTTCTGCCATTTCACACTGAGCTAATCGAAGGAAGGACACTGAGCAAACTCGGAGCTATAATATATAACATTAAGTATCCTGTTTTTTGTTTAGTTTGTTCTTTATTTCGTTGTTATTTATAGCACTTTGTGTACTGTCTATTTTTCTAGCTAGTTTCACTGTGTGAGAGGTATTAACTGGAAATTGTCCATCTTTATGAAGCATCTGTTGGGATGTTTGTTTCTGATAACTTGTTGCAGTTAAACTCTTTTTTCTAGGGGCTCCTTTAGCTGTTTAAAACTTTCATTTAAAGGCTCACTGCTGCTTTTCAGCTGTGAGAAACATTTCTGCAGTTTGTTTCTAAGTTGTGGGGATATTTGTAGCATATCCATATTCAGGCTTGTATTTGGGCCAAGTGTTTGTGGAGGCTGTGTGTCTGAGCACATATTCAGGGACATCTTAGTTTATCCAAAGCCATCAGGCATTCAGTGAGAGAGAATTGTTTGAGGTCATTGGCTGACTGAGGTCACCTGGACTACAGATTAGACTAAGCACCTCATTGGTTCTTTTGAGATTTCTTTCTTAAAAGCTGTCTCAGGTTTCAACTTTCTGTTACCTAAGAAGTTCAGTTGTGAGTGTTCTGCCATTTCACACTGAGCTAATCGAAGGAAGGGCACTGAGCAAACTCGGAGCTATAATATATAACATTAAATATCCTGCTTTTTTATTTATTTTGTTCTTTATTTCTTTATTTATAGCACTTTGTGTACTGTGTATTTTTCTAGCTAGGTTCACTGTGTGTGAGGTTGAGGTATTAACTGGAAATTTTCTGCTTTTATTAAGCATCTGTTGGGTTGTTTGTTTCTGATAACTTGTTGCAGTTAAACTCTTTTTTTCTAGTGGCTCCTTTAGATGTTTAAAACTTTCATTTAAAGGCTCACTGCTGCTTTTCAGCTGTAAGAAACATTTCTGCAGTTTGTTTCTAAGTAGTGTGGATATTTGTAGCATTTCCATATTCAGGCTTGTATTTGGGCCGAGTGTTTGTGGAGGCTGTGTGTCTGAGCACATATTCAGGGACATCTTGGTTTAGCCAAAGCCATCAGGCATTTCAGTGAGAGAGAATTGTTTGAAGTCATTGGCTGACTGAGGTCACGTGGACTACAGCTAAGACTAAGCACCTCATTGGTTCTTTTGCGATTTCTTTCTTAAAAGCTGTCTCAGGTTTCAACTTTCTGTTACCTAAGAAGTTCAGTTGTGAGTGTTCTGCCATTTCACACTGAGCTAATCGAAGGAAGGACACTGAGCAAACTCGGAGCTATAATATATAACATTAAGTATCCTGCTTTTTGTTTATTTTGTTCTTTATTTCTTTGTTATTTATAGCACTTTGTGTACTGTGTATTTTTCTAGCTAGTTTCACTTTGTGTGAGGTATTAACTGGAAATTGTCCACTGTTATTAAACTTCTGTTGGGTTGTTTGTTTCTGATAATTTGTTGCAGTTAAACTCTTTTTTCTAGAGGCTCCTTTGTCTGTTTAAAACTTTCATTTAAATGCTCACTGCTGCTTTTCAGCTGTGAGAAACATTTCTGCAGTTTGTTTCTAAGTAGTGGGGATATTTGTAGCATTTCCATATTCACGTTGTATTTGGGCCTACTGTTTAAGGAGGCTGTGTGTCTGAACACATATTCAGGGACATCTTGGTTTAGCCAAAGCTATCAGGCATTTCAGTGAGAGAGAATTGTTTGAGGTCATTGGCTGACTGAAGTCACCTGGACTACAGCTTAGACTAAGCACCTCATTGGTTCTTTAGAGATTTCTTTCTTAAAAGCTGTCTCAGGTTTCAACTTTCTGTTACCTAAGAAGTTCAGTTGTGAGTGTTCTGCTATTTCACACTGAGGTAATTGAAGGAAGGACACTGAGCAAACTCGGAGCTATAACATATAACATTAAGTATCATGTTTTTTGTTTATTTTGTTCTTTATTTCTTTGTTATTTATTGCACTTTGTGTACTGTGTATTTTTTCTATCTAGTTTCAATGTGTGTGAGGTATTAACTGGAAATTGTCCACTTTTAATAAGCATCTGTTGGGTTGTTTGTTTCTGATAACTTGTTGCAGTTAAACTCTTTTTTCTAGAGGCTCCTTTAGCTGTTTAAAACTTTCATTTAAAGGCTCACTGCTGCTGTTCAGCTGTGAGAAACATTTTTTGCAGTTTGTTTCTAAGTAGTGGGGATATTTGTAGCATTTCAATATTCAGGTTGTATTTGGGCCTAGTGTTTGAGGAGGCTGTGTGTCTGAGCACATATTCAGGGACATCTTGGTTTAGCCAAAGCTATCAGGCATTTCAGTGAGAGAGAATTGTTTGAGGTCATTGGCTGACTGAGGTCACCTGGACTACAGCTTAGACTAAGCACCTCATTGGTTCCTTTGAGATTTCTTTCTTAAAAGCTGTCTCAGGTTTCAACTTTCTGTTACCTAAGAAATTGAGTTGTTAGTGTTCTGCCATTTCACACTGAGCTAATCGAAGGAAGGACACTGAGCAAACTCGGAGCTATAATATATAACATTAGGTATCCTGTTTTTCATTTATTTTGTTCTTAATTTCTTTGTTATTTATAACACTTTGTGTACTGTGTATTTTTCTAGCTAGTTTCACTGTGTGTGAGTTATTAACTGGAAATTGTCCACTTTTATTAAGCATCTGTTGGGTTGTTTGTTTCTGATAACTTGTTGCAGTTAAACTCTTTTTTCTAGAGGCTCCTTTAGCTGTTTAAAACTTTCATTTAAAGGCTCACTGCTGCTTTTCAGCTGTGAGAAACATTTCTGCAGTTTGTTTCTAAGTAGTGGGGATATTTGTAGCATTTCCATATTCAGGCTTGTATTTGGGCCTAGTGTTTGTTGAGGCTGTGTGTCTGAGCACATATTCAGGGACATCTTGGTTTAGCCAGGGCCATCAGGCATTTCAGTGAGAGACAATTGTTTGAGGTCACTGACTGACTGAGGTCACCTGGACTACAGCTTAGACTAAGCACCACATTGGTTCCTTTGAGATTTCTTTCTTAAAAGCTGTCTCAGGTTTCAACTTTCTGTTACCTAATAAGTTCAGTTGTGAGTGTTCTGCCATTTCACACTGAGCTAATCGAAGGAAGGACACTGAGCAAACTTGGAGCTATAATATATAACATTAAGTATCCTGTTTTTTGTTTATTTTGTTCTTTATTTCTTTGTTATTTATAGCACTTTTTGTACTGTGTATTTTTCTAGCTAGTTTCACTGTGTGTGAGATATTAACTGGAAATTGTCCACTTTTGTTAAGCATCTTTTGGGTTGTTTGTTTCTGATAACTTGTTGCAGTTAAACTCTTTTTTCTAGAGGCTCCTTTAGCTATTTAAAACTTTCATTTAAAGGCTCACTGCTGCTTTTCAGCTGTGAGAAACATTTCTGCAGTTTGTTTCTAAGTAGTGGGGATATTTGTATCATTTCCATATTCAGGGTTGTATTTGGGCCGAGTGTTTGTAGAGGCTGTGTGTCTGAGCACATATTCAGGTACATCTTGGTTTAGCCAATGCCATCAGGCATTTCAGTGAGAGAGAATTGTTTGAGGTCAATGGCTGACTGAGGTCACCTGGACTACAACTTAGACTAAGCACCTCATTGGTTCTTTTGAGATTTCTTTCTTAAAAGCTGTCTCAGGTTTCAACTTTCTGTTACCTAAGAAGTTCAGTTGTGAGTGTTCTGCCATTTCACTCTGAGCTAATCGAAGGAAGGACACTGAGCAAACACGGACCTATAATATACAACATTAAGTATCCTGTTTTTTGTTTATTTTGTTCTTTATTTCTTTGTTCATAGGTTCATAGGTTCATAGGTTGGTACTAGGCTATCAGCCCTAGGGCCTATACAAGCCTAGCCATAACAATTCCCTGGCTATTTCTTCCCACATTATTTACTTTCCTGGACCCCTGTCTAGCAGGGCGACTGACGTGATCCCTGGGGTGAGTTTCCTTTCTCCCATCCAATCGTCAAGGTTCCTCTTGAAGAGGTCCAAAGAGGCACTCTGCTTGACATGTATGGGCAATCTATTCCAGAGTCTGGGGAGTCTCTGGGTCAGGAACCTATCCCTCCAGCATGTTTTGTTTATTGTGATGACAAGGTTTAGATCCCTGGAGCGTGTAGCTCTGAGGGACTGAGATTTCTTTAAGTGTAGCATGTCCACCAGCTCTGGGTTTGACATGGCCTTGTATGTTAAGCAGAGATCGCCTCTGAGCAGACGATATGCGACAGAGTATAGCTGGAGTTTTTTAAGGCGGTCAGTGTAGGGCATCTGCTTTAGGCCTGTGATTCTTTTACTGAGGTATTTCTGAGGCCTTTCCAGTTGTTGCTGATGTCTTGAGAGGTACATACCAAATGGGGCATTGTATTCTATAATGGGTCTAATGAGGGATGAGTACAGTGGGACAATGACCTCCTTTTTTCTGGATGAAAAGCCCTTCGTGATGAGGTGTGCTACATAGAAGGATTTCCTGACTGTTGTGGTGATGTGGTTATCGAAGGTGAGACCACTGTCCACCTGTGTCCCTAAGTCTCTTATCACACTTTCTGTGTTTAGTGTACTGCCACCTATATAGTAATTCATGGATACATGTTTTTTCCCAAAGGGATAACAATACATTTCTTGGCATTGAGCTTGAGCCCATGGCTCTGGCACCAAGCATCTGTTTCTGTAAGGCCCTTTTGTAGAGTATCCACATCATTTGGGGATTCAATAATGGCTCCCAATTTGCAGTCATCTGCAAACTTTGTTAGCCAGAGTCCCTTAGTGTTGACCTGTACTTCAGAGAAGTAGATGCCAAACAAGAGCGGCCCCAGGACTGAACCCTAAGGTACTCCACTTGTCACTTGTCTGGAGCTGGATTTGGAGTCGGCTACTTTTACAGTGTGGGTTCTATCAGTAAGCCATTTAGCAAGCCATTGGGTGACATAGGGATTAATGCCGAACTTAGTAAGTTTATCTATGATTCCAGAGTGGGGGATAGTGTCAAAGGCCTTGGCAAGGTCTAGATAGGCTGTGTGGACCACCTTACCCTTGTCCATGGCTCTGGAGACTGATTCAAAGAAGTCAATCAGGTTCAGGAGACAAGATTGGCCCTTCACAAACCCAAACTGGGTGGGGTCCAGTGTTTGAAGGTTGCCAATGTCTTTGTTTATAAGTTCCATGATAATACGCTCCATGGCCTTGCAGATAAGGCTTGTCAGACTGATGGGACGGTAGTTTCTGGGATCCAAGGTGGATCCCCCCTTGTGGATTGGGATAACTGTAGCTCTGCGCCACTCAGTGGGCACAAAACCTGAGGTGAGGCTATGATTAAGCATGACACTTAAGTGAGCTGCCAGTTCATAGTGTAGTTCATGTAGTACACAGCCCGGGATGTCATCTGGTCCCATGGATGCTGTATTCCTGGCTTTAGAGAGTGGGTTTTGTACCTTTGTGGCCGTTATTACTGGAATTTGGCAATCTTCCGGTATTGAGATGGGCCATTTAGGGGGTGAGAGAGGGGTGAAGTTGGCACTGAATCGATCTGCCAGGATATTGGCAATATCCTTCGGATCAGTATATTTAATGCCATTCTGTTTTAGCTCAGAGCAGATCTGAGCATTGCCATTTAGATTCTTGACATAGTTATAGAATGCTTTGTGGTTGTCTTTGGAATCTTTGGCAATTTTATTTTCGTAACTAGCTTTGGAGGATTTTATGAGACATCTCAGTTTCTTACTGAGGCTAGTAAGGGAGTTTTTGCATCCTGGGATTTTCCTCTTTTCTGCAAAAGTTTCTTCTTTTGTTGTAAAGTTTGTTTATGGCAGGGGACCACCAGATTGGCTTCCTTTTTGGATGAGAGCATTTTGGTTCTATTTGGGATGGCACGATTCATGCATGAGTGGATGTGCTCGTACAGTGCCTTAGTGTAGGATTCAGCAGTTGAACTTTCAGTTCCGTCTGCATGGGTGTCATGAAGTTTGTCACTTCTGACTTGAGTAGCATGAAGTTGGCTTTGGAGAAGTTTTTATGGTGGTTTCTTTACTGGGGGTGGGAGTGGGATGTGGATGTTAAGGGTGATTAGCTTATGGTCAGACCTGACTAATGAGGGGTGACCATAGGTATGGAGCATTGATTTCCCATGTTGGTAATGACCAGGTCTAGGATATTGGAGCCCCTGGTGGGACTATGGATTAGTTGATCCAGGGCGTTGGAATTTATGAATTCCAAGAACCGTTAGCAAAGGTGTTGGGACATGAGTAGTTTTCCCAATTAATGGCAGGGTAGTTAAAATCACCCAGTATTAGGGTGTTTGGTTCTATCTTAATATTTTCCAGTATGTTTAGAAAGGTGTAGTGAGAATCTTGGGGTATGGTGGGGGATCTGTAGCAAGCTACAATTTGGATTGCAGTCTTACCTAGTGTTAGTTGCACTTGGAGAATTTCAGACACATTGTGTTGGCCAACTAGCCTGGTGGTGTGAATATCCTTGGTGAATATTGACACTCCTCCACCTTTAGTGTTTCGGTCCTGGTTTGGTGGCCGAAAAGTGTGGTAAGAGTTGTAGCCTGGTATTGTAGGGGTGCTCTCTGGAGCCTTGAACCAGGTCTCAGTTACTGCACAGATATCGATGTTCTCCATTTTTATGAGTGCCTCAAGAGAGTGCATTTTGAGGTTTAGACTTCTAGCATTGAGTAGCATTACCTTCAGATTTTGCATGCTTGTACCTGTTACGGTGAATATTTATAGCTTTATTGTTATTTATAGCACTTTGTGTACTGTGTATTTTTCTAGTTAGTTTCACTGTTTGTGAGGTATTAACTTGAAATTGTCCACTGTTATTAAGCATCTGTTGGGTTGTTTGTTTCTGATAACTTGTTGCAGTTAAACTCTTTTTTCTAGAGGCTCCTTTAGCTGTTTAAAACTTTCATTTAAAGGCTCACTGCTGCTTTTCAACTGTGAGAAACATTTCTGCAGTTTGTTTCTAAGTAGTGGGGATATTTGTAGCATTTCCATATTCAGGCTTGTATTTGGGTAGTGTTTGTGGAGGCTGTGTGGCTGAGCACATATTCAGGGACATCTTGGTTTAGCCAAAGCCATCAGGCATTTCAGGGAGCGAGAATTGTTTGAGGTCATTGGCTGACTGAGGTCACCTGGACTAGAGCTTAGACTAAGCACCTCACTGGTTCTTTTGAGATTTCTTTCTTAAAAGCTGTCTCAGGTTTCAACTTTCTGTTACCTAAGAAGTTCAGTTGTGAGTGTTCTGCCATTTCACACTGAGCTAATCGAAGGAAGGACACTGAGCAAACTCGGAGCTATAATATATAACATTAAGTATCCTGTTTTTTTGTTTATTTTGTTTTTTATTTCTTTGTTATTTATAGCACTTTGTGTACTGTGTATTTTTCTAGCTAGGTTCACTGTGTGTGAGGCTGAGGTATTAACTGGAAATTGTCCACTTTTATTAAGCATCTGTTGGGTTGTTTGTTTCTGATAACTTGTTGCAGTTAATCTCTTTTTTCTAGTGGCTCCTTTAGCTGTTTAAAACTTTCATTTAAAGGCTCACTGCTGCTTTTAAGCTGTGAGAAACATTTCTGCAGTTTGTTTCTAAGTAGTGGGGATATTTGTAGCATTTCCATATTCAGGCTTGTATTTGGGCTGAGTGTTTGTGGAGGCTGTGTGTCTGAGCACATATTCAGGAACATCTTGGTTTAGCCAAAGCCTTCAGGCATTTCAGTGAGAGATAATTGTTTGAGGTCATTGGCTGACTGAGGTCACCTGGACTACAGCTAAGACTAAGCACCTCATTGGTTCTTTTGTGATTTCTTTCTTAAAAGCTGTCTCAGGTTTCAACTTTCTGTTACCTAAGAATTTCAGTTGTGAGTGTTCTGCCATTTCACATTGAGCTAATCGAAGGCAAACTCGGAGCTATAATATATAACATTAAGTATCCTGTTTCTTGTTTATTTTGTTCTTTATTTCTTTGTTATTTACAGCACTTTGTGTATTGTGTATTTTTCTAGATAGTTTCACTGTGTGTGAGGTATTAACTGGAAATTGTCCACTGTTATTAAGCATCTGTTGGTTGGTTGGTTGTTTGTTTATTATAACTTGTTGCAGTTAAACTCTTTTTTCTAGAGGCTCCTTTAGCTGTTTAAAACTTTCATTTAAAGGCTCACTGCTGCTTTTCAGCTGTGAGAAACCTTTCTGCAGTTTTTTTCCCACCCTCCCTCACCGTTAGTATAGTGTTTTTATAGTTGGTGGCTTTGCAGTTGCCCGCCCCTAGTGTAAATTTGATCTGGGACCCTCCTCCCAGTCTAGTGTCATTACGTCATTCTATCCAGTACAGGGAGAACATTTGAGAAGGCCAATCAGCTTAGTTTATGCTACTCCTTTCTCTCTTTCCACTAATAAAAAAAAAAAAAAAAAAAAAACGTTTTCTAAGCTTGTTTCCTGCCTTTCCTGTGGGTAGTCTAGCCTGGATATAAATTTGCTGTGTCCAGGACTATTTGTAGGCTTCTAGGGCCCCAGCCTTTCTGTGTTGGAGGGAAGCCTTCTAGCTTAATTTTGTTTCTTAGAACTAGCCAGTTCTTTTGTTTCAGCACTTATTCAGAACTTATTGTAAGCACTAAATAAGCTACAAATTACTACATCACTCAACTTTCCTCGCTGTCTAGAGGAAAACATTTTCTAGTACTTAACAAATAAGCACCTATCCAGGCATGTCTAAGGGACAGCCCCCGGTGTTTTCTCCTGTCTACCTGATGAATCTGGGCATCTTGGAGCAATGCAGTAATTGTCTCATGTACACAGACAACCCTCTCTTCCTACCACCCAACACTACAACCTGTGAGAGATGCACTTATATAGCTAAACTGGAAGCAAAGCTCTCTTCACCCAAGACTGGACTAGACAGTCAAGAGGAGAAGGTAAACACTTGCACCACACCACACTCAGCACATAGTCCTTCAAAACCTACACCACCAAAACACACACATAGAAACACAAAACACACACCTACATTCGCGGAGGCTCTCAGTAAAAACCTGCCCAAGCAACAGGGACCTCCAAAGCAGAAACTCAAGCAACCTCCACCCCCCAACACAACCCAAATGACGCATAGCCCACAAACTCAGTGTGCCACTCAACCACAGCCCATAAGGCATAACAACGTACCCAACACTCTAGTCATAGGTGACTCTATAGTCAGGCACAATGATGTTCTACTCACCAGGCTAAACAAGGAGAAAATTTCTGTCAGCTGCCTGTCCGGTGCCAGGATCCACCACATAATGCATGCACTCAGGTCACTCCACAAAAAGTACAAATATGACTCTGTCATTGTCCATGTTGGTGTGAATGACATGAGATGTACCTCCTTGGACTACATGAAAAGGGACATGGAGGAGCTGTCCGATCTTGTAGCCCACACAGGTATGACCCTAGCCCTGAGTAGCAACCTGCCATCACCCAGAATGATACCATAGTACAAGGACAAAATGATTAACTTCAACAATTGGCTAAGCTTTTGGTGTCATTCTAAGGGGATCCAGTATCTGTCTGCCTGGGATGACATGATCGACAAAGCATGATGCTTTGCCAGAGATGGCCTGCACCTGTCGCCCCTGGGATTCCGGATACTGGCTAAGGCTCTAGCTGCCCCTATAGTGCCTTTTTTAGGCAATGTTCAAATGCCAAATTCACCACCATAACAAGTACAAGCAAGAAGAATCTGAGGGTATTGCTACTCAATGCTAGAAGTCTAAACCTCAAAATGCACTCACTCGAGGCACTCCTTAAAATGGAGAACATCGACATCTGTGCAGTGACAGAGACGTGGTTCAAGGCTCCAGAGAGTACCCCTGCATTACCAGGCTATAATTCATGCCACACCTTTCGGCCACCTAACCTGGACCGAAACACTAAAGGCGGAGGCGTGTCCATATTCATTAAGGATATCCACACCTCCAGGCTAGTTGCTCAGCATAATGCATCCGAGATTATCCAAGTGCAACTAACTCTGGGCAAGACCGCAGTTCAAATTGTAGCTTGCTACAGATCCCCCGCCATGCCCCAGGACTACCACTCCTCATTTCTTAATACACTGGAAAATATTAGGGTACAACCTAACACCCTAATAATGGGCGATTTCAACTACCCTACCATTAACTGGGAAAACTACTCATGTACCAACTCTTGTGCTCAACGTTTTCTGGAATTCATAAATTCCAATGCCATGGATCAACTTATCCACACCCCCACCAGGGGCAGCAATATCCTAGACCTGGTTATTACCAACATGGGAAACCGGTGCTCCACACTACAGGTCAATTCCTCGTTGGTCAGATCCGACCATAAGCTAATCACCCTAGACATCCCTCCCCCACCCCCCACCCCCCATTAGGGAGACCACAGTAAAAAATTTCTCCAAAGCCAACTTCACGCTTCTTAAGACAGAAGTGGCAAACTTCACAACACCCATGCTGACGGAGAATAGAGGTATGACTGCTGAATCCTACACAAATGCACTTTATAAGCACTTACATGAGTGCACGGATCATGCAATCCCTAACAGAACCAAGATGCTATCCTCCAAAAAAAAGGAAGCCAATCTGGTGGTCCCCTGCCATAAACAAACTCTACAACAGAAGAAAGAAACTGTCGCAAAAAAGAGTAAAATTCCATGATTGGAGAAACTCCTTGGTCAGCTTCAATAAGAAGCTGAGATCCCTCATAAAATCCTCCAAAGCTAGTTATGAAAACAAAATTGCCACGGACTCTAAAGACAACCACAAAGCATTCTATAGCTATGTCAAGAATCTCAATGGCAACACTCAGATCTGCTCTGAGTTACAGCACAATGGCACTAAATATACAGAACCAACGGATACTGCCAACATCCTGGCAGATAGGTTCAGTGCTAACTTTACCCCTTTGTCATCCCCTAAAGGTCCCATCTCTATACCAGAAGAATTCAAAGTTCCTGTAATCACGGCTGCACAGGTAAAAAACACACTATCCAAAGCCAAGAACACAGCATCCATGGGACCTGACGACATCCCAGGCTGTGTTCTACATGAACTACAGAATGAACTGGTACCCCACCTAAGTACCATGTTCAATCATAGCCTCACCTCAGGCTATGTGCCCACTGAATGGCGCACATTGACAGTTATCCCACTCCACAAAGGCAGAGCCACCACAGACCCCAGAAACTACCTCCCCATTAGCCTAACAAGCCTGGTCTGCAAGGCTATGGAGCGTATCATCTTGGAACTTATAAACAATGACACTGGTAATCTCCAAACTCAGGACCCCACCCAGTTCGGGTTTGTAAAAGGCAGATAATGTCTCCTAAACCTGATAGACTTCTTTGAAGCAGTCACCAAAGCCATAGATGAGGGTAAGGTGGTTCACATAGCCTGTCTAGATCTCGCCAAGGCTTTTGACACCATCCCCCACTCTGGAATTATAGATAAACTCACTAAACTAGGTATAAATCCCTATGTCACAAGATGGGTTGCCAACTGGCTCACTGACAGAACCCACACTGTGAAAGTAGCAGACTCCAAATCCAGCCTCAGACCAGTGACAAGTGGAGTACCACAGGGTTCAGTCCTGGGTCCTCTCCTGTTTTGTATCTATTTCTCTGAAGTACAGGCCAACACAGAAGGTCTTTGGCTAACGAAGTTCGCAGATGACTGCAAACTAGGAGCCATAATCAAAACTCCAAAAGATGTGGACATCCTACAAAAGGGCCTTGCTGAGACAGATGCCTGGTGTCAAAGCCATGGCCTCAAGTTCAATGCCAAAAAGTGCATTGTCATTCCTTTTGGTTAAAACTCAGTACCCATGAACTACCACATAGGTGGTAGTCTACTTAACACTGAAAGTGTGATAAGAGACCTTGGGACACAGGTGGACAGTAGCCTCTCCTTTGATAATCACATCGCCACAGTAGTCAGGAAATCCTTCTATGTGGCACACCTCATCACAAAAGGTTTCTCATCCAGGAAAAAAGAGGTCATTGTTCCCCTCTACTCATCACTCATTAGACCCATTATAGAGTACAATGCCACTTTTGATATGTACCTCACAAGACATCTACAACAACTGGAAAGGCCACAGAAATAGCTCACAAAGAGGATTACCGGCCTCAAAGAGATGCCCTATGCAGACCGTCTCAAAAAACTGCAGCTTTACTCCTTTGCATATCGCCTACTCAGAGGCGATCTCTGCCTAACACACAAAGCTATGTCAAACCCAGAGCTTTTAGACATGCTCCACTTAAAGAAATCCCAGTCCCTACAAGCGACACGCTCTAGGGACCTAAACCTCGTCACCACAATAAACAGAACATGCTGGAGGGATAGATTCCTGTCCCAGAGACTTCCCATACTCTGGAACAAACTACCTATCTATATCAAACAAAGCTCCTCATTAGCACTGTTCAAGAAAAATCTTGATGATTGAATGGGAGATAGGAAATTCACCCCGGGGATCACTTCTGTGGCTCTGCTCGACAGTGGCACAGGAAAATAATTTTCTTGGGTGGCGAAAGCCAGGGTACCTTTGGCTAGGCTTATATAGGCCCTAGGGCCAATAGCCTAGTACCTACCTATGAACATGCTCCATGAGATGCAGTCACCACTATAGTATGATTCCTTACCATGGGATGTATACTACAACAGTTACATGCTCCACAAGGTGGGGAGTCACCACTGTAGTATGATTCCTTACCATGGGATGTATATTATAACAGTTACATGCTCCATGAGATGCAGTCACCACTGTAGTATGATTCCTTACTGTGGGATGTATATTATAACAGTTACATGCTCCATGAGATGCAGTCACCACTGTAGTATGATTCCTTACTGTGGGATGTATACTGCAACAGTCACATGCTCCACGAGGTGGGGAGTCACCACTGTAGTATGATTCCTTACCATGGGACATATACTACAACAATTACATGCCCCATGTGGGAGGACTCACCACTGTAGTATGATTCCTTACCATGGGACATATATTGCAACAGCTGCATACTCCATGAGGGGGTAGTCACCACTGTAGTATGATTCCTTACCATGGAACATATAATGCCACAGTTACATACTCCATGAGGGTGTAATCACCACTGTAATATGATTCCTTACCATTGGACATATATTACAATAGTTACATGCTCTATGGAGGGGGTAGATGTATCTTGATTCACAGAAAAGTAGTAATGAATCCTGCTTTGCATTCATAATGACGCTCCAGCTTGTAGTGTCATGAGTAGCTATGGACATGGTGTCCACTTAGCTGCCTTGCAAATAACGTCAGATACAATATTTATTAACAAATTTGTTGAATTGGTTGCTGCCCTGATGGAGTGAACCTTAATGACCATACCTCCCAGTTTTTTTCTTTTTTAACATAACAGAGTGTAACATTGATTTCCAAACTTTTGTGCAAACTATGTTTGTAGACTGGTTTCCATTATATTTCAGCTATAAAGATCCCAAAAAGCTGGCATGATTGCCTGCCAGCCAGGTCCTACAGATGTAACATCCCAGCTATTCATGCACATCAGGTAGGTATACATTCTTTCCACTTCATTTAGTGAGTTAGAACAGTAAAAAAGCAGGTGTAAAGTCATGTTATCTGCTTACTAAGATGCCACCTTGGACATGAAAGAGGTGTTAGTCCTTGGGTTCATTCTGTTTCTATAAACGATGATGTATAGCTTCTGTGCATATTATGGCATTAATCACCAAAGTTCTTTTGCAACTGTAACAGTCACCCAGCAGCATGTCTTCAGTGATAGAAACTTCAGAGACATTAAGCAGAGAGGATATTAAGCAGATACATCAGGACACCCACTCTGCCTGTTTGGATCAACTTGAATCTATCAAGAGACATCTGAACAACATGGTTTTGGGCGACTTTAACTACCCTAACATTGACCGGGTGAATTACTCATTCTTAAACTCACCTGCCAAAAGATTAATCGACTTTTGTCAGCTTCAATGCTCTGGACCAGCTGGTTGACAACCCCACTAGGGGTGCCAACATCCTGGATCTGGTCACTATAAATATGGGAGACCAATGCACCCCCACTGTGAGTTCATCCCTGGTGAGATCTGACCACAGATCAGTCTCATTTTAAGTAACTATCACAACGCACCCAGCAGCAATTAGACTAAAAAACTTCTCCAAACCAGATTATAACCTCTTACGGGATGGTATAAATATCTTCACTGCACCTCCCCCCCCAGACAGAAGCAGTAACTATGTTGAGCTCTACACCAATGCCCTGTATAACTCCATTGACTTGGCAGTACCTGTTGGACCAAAACAAGCTCCTCAAGGAAGAGCAAACCTGTCTGGTAGACAACCACCATTAACAGACTTTACAATTAAAGGAATAAACTGCTGTCTAAGAGTAAGAAGGAGTGGGCTTTAAACTGGAGGCACTCTGTCCTCAGCTTAAATAAGTAAATAAAATTTCTTGTGAAGTCCTCCAAGGTAAATTTTGAATCCAAGTTAGCGTCATCAACAAAGGACAACCATAAGGCATTCTTTAGGTACATCCGTAACATAAAAGGTAAGGCCCAAATTTGTGCTGAACTGGTAGTCAGTGATAACAGATATACTGAGCCAGTGGACATAGCTAACCTATTAGCTGACAGGTTTGGTGAAAACTTCATTCCCCTGTCCCCACCACAAGTAGATCCCTACCACCTGTCCCCTACTTTCTATCTCTAAAGAGCAGGTTGTAAACACCCTCTCTAAGGCCAAAAACACAGCATCAATGGGACATGATAACATCCCTGGGTGCGTCCTACATGGGCTCAAACAAGAATTAGGATCACCATTGGGTACTCTTTATAATCACAGTCTAAGCACCAGCTTCATCTCAAGCTGAATGTAAAACAGCAACCATTATCTCCTTGCACAAATATGGTATTTATACTGACTCCTGGAACTACAAACATATTAGCCTGACTAGCCTTATCTGCAATGCCATGAAGAGAATCATCATGGACCTCTTCAACAAAGATATAGGTAATCTCCAAACACTAGATCCTACCCAGTTTGGATTTGTCAAGGGGAGATCATGCCTGTTAAACCTGGTGGACTTTTTTGAGACAGTCACCAGGGTCCTGGACAAGGGGACATCTGTGCCTACAGCCTATCTAGACCTAGCCAAGGCATTTTATACTATCCCTCACTCAGACATCATTGACAAATTCTCCCAGCTAGATATCAATCCTTATATCATAAGGTGGGTTGTGAACTGACTCACTGATAGAACCCATACAGTTAAAATAACAGACAACAGACTCACAACCAGTGACATTCCACAGGGATCGATCCTGGGACCTCTACTGTTCAGAATCTATTTCTCCAAAGTACAAGCTAAAAGCAAAGGAGTCTGGCTGACAAAGTTTGCTGATGACTGCAAACTGGGTGCAGTCATATAATCTCTAAACGACGTCAACATCCTTCAAGAAGGTCTTATGCAAGCAAATCACTGGTGCCAAAGTCATGGCCTCAAACTCAATACAAAAAAATGCATCATCATCCCTTTCAGTAAGATTGATGCTCCTGCAAATTACCACATTGATGGCAATATGCTAAGTATGCACTCAGTGGTGACAGAGCTGGGCACTCAGGTTGACAACAACCTTGCCTTTCATCACCATGTTTCCACAGTGGTAAGAATGGTATTCTACATAGCTCATCTCATAAGTAAGGGCATTTCCTCAAGAAAAGGAGAAGTTATCACCTCCCTGTACTCTTCACTCATTAGGCCAATAATTGAGTACAACACCCCATTTGGTATGTACCTTTCAAAGCACCTGCAATTCAAGGTCTTCAGCAGCTATCCTATATGGATCAGCTGATATCAGAGGCAATCTCAGCCTTGCATATCTCTGACTTGATTTATTGGAAATGCTGCATATCCGCAAGTCAAATGTCACACTGGCTACTCACTCTATGGACCTAAACCTGGTATGTGACATTAAGAGATCCTGCGGGAGGGACAGATTTGTCTCCCAGAGGTCACCACACCTTTGGAATAGACTCCCACTTCATGTCAAACAAAGCAACCTATTAGCCCTCTTCAAATGCAGTCTGGACAATTGGATGGGTAACCAAAAATTCACCCCAGGGGTTCCACCTGTGTCCCTCTTGGACATGGGCAATAGGTGCTGATCGTGGTAACAAGCATAAATTGGATAGGCTTGTAAGGGCCCTCAGGCCGTTAGCCTAGTAACTTCCTATGATTCTATCATCCTATAGCCTCAAATAAGACAAACATGGGCTCTTTAAGCACAATCTTTAAGTTCCAAGAGGGCGGTATTGACTTTATGTGTGGCTTTATGCTCAGAACTTTATGTGTGGCTTTATGCACAGAACCACCTTCAGGAATTAATTAACAGCAGAAATGTAGAATTATGGGGTTGCAAACTAAAGCAATCTGCAACTGGTTACAGCTGGATTTTGATGGAAGCATAGGAGAGATCCTTTTGGAACAAACCATGCATAACACCACCTCTTACTCAATGGTTACATTTTGAAATATGTCTTTGTCCTTACACAATAACATAAATCTCTCCAACAATAACATTTACTAGTGCTGAATTTTCTTGCCTTCTTCTTAACAAGTAGTACCTCCCCTATAAAATGATCCATAAAGGAGACCAGTTTGTGAGAATCTATGCCACTACTCTAAGTAATTTTAAACTGCGGTGCATTAGTTACCCCTTTCCTGGGTCCTGAAGGAACATTTTATTTGAATGTGCCATGGAACACCATGGCTTAAATGGAGTAATAGGTAGAACAAAAGCTGTGTTGGCCACAGAGATGCTGCTAATATCAACCCTGTTCTGTTCTTCCATGCTTTGTGCATAACAATGAATATCAGGGAAATAGATGGAAAGATAGAAAAGCTCCCCACTTTAACATATAGAAAATGCATTTACAGCACATAACTCATCATAAGGATATATTTGCAATAGAATATCCTGATCTGGCTGCTTTCCTTTATATCACTCAAGTCCCTCCATGAGATTTGTCATTTCAATATGTCAGGTCATGAAAATGTGTGTGTGTGTGTGTGTGTGTGTGTGTGTGTGTGTGTGTGTGTGTGTGTGTGTGTGTGTGTGTGTGTGTGTGCATGTGCGTGCATGTGCGTGTGTGTGTGTGTGTGTGTGTGTGTGTGTGTGTGTGTGTGCGCGTGCGTGTGTGTGTGCGTGTGCATGTGTGCGTGTGTGTAAGAGAGAGATGAGCAGTGATGTCACATATGCCATTTATTAAGTCATACTTCTCAAACTAAAAATATTACCGATTCTTCCAGCATTGCTGTAGAATGTTTCATTAATCTAACCAGAAAATAGATTTGTGAGTGTTCTTTTTTTATGAATCTCAACCTGTAAGACATGGTAATTGTTTATTTGGAAAATTCTCTTGTAATGTATTGCATTATTATTTTTCAAGTCAAGGCATGATATCTTTGTCCATGATAAGAAAACAGTAATTTAGATGATCAAGCATTCGCACCAATGTTCACCATTTCTCTTTGCTTGTATGTAGGGCAAATGGTCACAGCAGGATTTGTATAAGCCTTTACTTGTGACTTCTGTACTTTCTGTTGTGGAGGGAATTGCTTTTTGATGCTTGCAGAGGTTTTGGAGTGAGCAGGCTGCAGCTACAATGAGTAAGAAATGTTCAACAAAGCCAGCTTCAACTAATCCCACACCAGTCAACTAAACACTTCACAGACTCTTCTGTGCTACAATTTATATTAGGACGCTAATACTTCCAGCATAGATCAACCTTCCATCTCCAAAATGAGGAACACTAACTCTCATAATGTGGAACAAGTGGGCAAAATGTGTAATGATTTTTAACAACTTACTAACAACTTCAACTAGGAAGCTCATGGGATAGTTAAAATGTATTACCTTTTACTTATAAAAAGTTCTTTACTGGATTACTATAATTCATTTCTACTTATTATAGACATCAGTTAAAAAATCCTAACACTGAATGTGTGACAGACTATTTCAGTGTGGAACTTTGAGGAGCATGAACTTTTTAAGCCCCCAAAATGAGAAGCACTCCTCTTAATGAGATGCACTTGACAGATATGACTTCCAGTGTTTTCAGCCACTACCAACCCTTCAGACTGTGTTAGAGCAGCTTATTGGTGAACAGGGTGGTACTGTCAATGCAGCCACATACTGTAGGGAGGTAAATGGTACATAGTAGTGGGAAGATATACTGAAAAGCAGCCTTCTAAACTTATCATGGACTATTTTAATACACTGATAGATAAACATCCAGACTCTTTATGGATATATCTTAATACACCAATCATGACCGGCCTTTGGTCAACTAGTGCCCTAGGCAAAAGGTCTCGACAACACTCCCCAACATCACCATGTGCCCCCATTCTGGTGTATCTACACCGTCCAAATGACTGGAAAAGCCCCCTAGATAGAATGGTGCCCTAAGCAGCCGCCTAGCCGGCCGATGCCTACTGCCAGCTATGACACCAGTACATACAATTTTAGATAGCATGATCCAGGTGGCTTATAACAACTATGTCTACAAAATTACTGTAGCAACTTGGTTTGTATTTATATCTCTAGGCCCAGCCAAATAACTGAATAATTGTATTAGTTCTTTTACTTAGGAAAAGTTTGTAAGCTTTGTCTCATAAATGTGGAGAAGTGACTGATTTAGAACAGTAGAGCAGGTTCAAATTAAATACATTTCAGTTTGTGGGTAAAACTAGTTTATAATAGTTATCCTGGGCACCATTTTACTGCAGTTTACACCTGTACACTTACTGAGGGAGATAAATTATATGAAGAAGACTGCATTATTCGTGCTCTTTTCAAGAATTTTTTTTTCAGAAAACTGATGTGTATAATCAGTTGTTTAGCCATGAAAAGAAAAGCATTATTCCTTGTCTTCTTTCTAGAAAATGAATGCATATTATCAGTTACATTAGAACTGTTTAAACTTTGAGTATGCAGATGAAAATGGTGCTAAGCATGAAATACATTTTAATCTATCAAGTCTTATTTAGGATCAGCTTACTAACTACGTAGAATTATAAGGTAAGGATATGCAGGACTAAAAGTTCCCATCACACTACAGCTTCTGAATTTTAAGTAGTATATGAGAATGCTTTTAGACTAATTAACACAAAACAGATGCGAAACTACCAATTAAATTACTATTCAGTTATTCATCAATTAAGCACACAGACGCAAAAATGTATCACTTCTCAAAATAAGACAGAAGCTGTTTATAAAATAATGAACTAAAAAAATATCTGTCTCCATTAATTTATGCATTGTTCTCAAGACAATTCTAGCTCTAGTGTATTACAGGCCAGCCTTTGTAACTGCAGAGTTCAAAATGTGGGCCATTTTGGTGGGGTCCCTGACCTCACTGATTTAAGATTATTTCAACTTAGGTATATCAAATATATGATGTTACGCTGTATTAAAAACAAAACAATGTTTACTTTTTAGCTTATAATTTAATATAAAACACATTAAAACAAAACAATACTTATAAACAACATACAAAAATGATGTTTTGTAATACACTGTTTCATTTTTAACTGCTGGACAGGCCAGAACTTGACTGAACTATTTACCATTTCTCACTAAACTCTGTGGGAGATCAGTCCTGACCAGAAAGTGTGTGAATCCCAATGAGACAGATATTTAAATAATTCTATTCCTTAAATACATGCTATAACTGAAAAAAAACTTTACTAGCAAGTATTGTTTTTCCCATAATAGTTGAGAGAATTTCTGTCTACCTTTCTCACATCCACATGGCTGGCAGTTAGCACAGAGGATTAAGGTTGTGAGGTCTAGTTTCTGTTGTACAGAGTTTGATTCCTTCAGCCCTTGCTTGCCTAGTGCATGGCCTTGAACAAGTCTCTTAACCATGTAGTGCTTAGGGGCCTCTGAGAAATTTGGCCTAGGGTTCTCAATGGTCCCCTGGACTGGAAGGCTAGTAACGACCTATGAACTTACTTGTATAAGTTCTAAAAAAAAATACATCTTGCCTTTCCATTGTTATGCTGCAAAGATAATAACACATACATATAACCTAAAAGCTGAAAGGTTCAAGACATAGTTGGCACTTCAGGAGAAAACCTGTACCAGCCCTGTGGTAATAAGTACGGGTCTATATCACTTTGTTGAAACAGAAGTACAAGCACCATATGTTCAAACTTCTAACCTTGAAGTGCAAAACCATCGAAGGCTTAGAACAGCGATTTTTTTCCCCAGGGAAAAAAAAAATCGCTGTTCCAAAAAACACACACACAACACAAGCACACCAAGAAACAGCAATCCACACACATACACTTAAAATCCTACATCTAACCCTACACTAAACTGTACATACACTACTATCTATCCACTTACCTTAATACAAACCCTAACACTAAGGTCCGTCACTATCACACACTCACCTGACCCACGCCCTAACCCTAACTCACCTAACCCACGCCCTAACGTCCACACAATTGCACACTTATCTGAACCCGACCCGTAACTTTCCACCACAGTGCTGAAAATCGTGAAGCCACAGAAATGGCCCACCGAATTCTTTCCCTGGGAAAGAATTTGGTGTTCCGCAGCTTTGCGATAATCAGTTTTCGAACTTCACAGTTTGAACATATGGTGTTCGAACTACTGAAGTTTCGACAAACTGATATGAGCCCAATAAGTACAACTGTAAAATACTTAAAGCTGTATTTCTCTGAATGGATCTGCTTGAGGAGCAGGGAGTCCCAAACAAGACTAACATGTTTTTTTATTGTACCTTACAGCAGTAGTTTTATGGCTAGGGCTGTGCAATCTGCTTTACATTTTATGATGGAATACATACTGTTACTAAAACACTTCAGTGATTATAGACTGCATTCTGAAATATACAAATTGTCCAATAACAGGAGATGTGACATGGGGGGAGTCATGTTTCTTTATGCTTAAATGCAAAAATGTTTACTTCTGATGTAACAGCTCAACAACTCTGTAGAGAATTATTCTAGTCCAGCACTGTGTTCTACCAACTGAGCGGATGTTCAAAACAACGCTATCAGTGGAAGCCAAACATAATACATAATGTCAGACTGAGAAAATGAATTGATATCAGACTAGAAACTAAAGGGAAACAATACCTGTGTACAAAACGACAAATGTCAGTCCCTGAGATTTTATTATCAAAGCTTCATTCAGTACCATCAGGGTGTTTTCCTACTAAATTTGTAAAAGACTGCTACTCTGTAAGAATTCAAATGCTATAAAATACTCAGTTTATTCCCAGGGTTTTTCCTTGCTCCAGAAAAAGGCATTTTAGCTACAGCGTAATGCAAATTAAAAAAAAACAAAACATTCTTCTTCTGAACATTATATTGGATATTTACATTTTTTCTGATTTAAAGACAACTTAGTGCACATATACTGTGGACACAATTTTCACCTTGTCTTTTCAGCAGAGATTAGCTTGTTTTCAGTGGAAACTGAGTATAATACCTAACTGAGACAATGAGCTTTTCTTCTGAAAACTGGATTTGCTAGCTCTATATAAAATGTCATTCAAAAAAAACATTCAGGCAATTCTAATGTGGTGCTGTCTGAGGTATAAAACATACTCAAGAATGATCTTCTGTCTGTTTTTTGAGAATCCTGAGGAATGTGAAGATGCCTAGCTATAATTTAATGTTGCATTATGTAGCTGAGATACTTTCTGAAAGCTAATGACGTGAACGCAGAAGTCAATGAGTTACCGCTTATTGGAGGAAATAAGGTGTTTGGTTACTGAGCTAGTACATGGAGAAAAGGAACAGCAAATGAGAGAGGGGTGCAGAATGAATGGCTGCCTTTTTTCAACATATACTCTCATATATTCTCAAACATTCTCTTCTTTCAAGGTATATGATATACTCCATGGTTCACATACCTGTTTACTTACATTTTCTCCCTAGCTTATCCATAACAGGATACATTCCACATAAAATAAACCAAGTGGTTTCTTTCTGTGTAAAATTATGACACTGATCTGAGTCACTGTCTTTTTAGAAAGTCTATGTAATCATAAAAAAGTATAATTTTTACTCTCTTACTCTGACTTGTGATAACTGTAAGCTGCTGAAATGTTGCTCATGATGCAGTGCAGTTGTTTCAAAACAGCTAAACTACACATTTTTGTTGTGTATTCATAGGTGTAGTTACTACCATGCACGTAAGCCAATGATCTGTACTGTCTTACTCAAACGTCAGGTCCTGCCATACCTCTCAACTGTACTTGTATGAGGAAGGTTCCTCATTTTGAGTCTTAAAAAGTTCATTTTCTTCACAGTTCAATACTGACAAGTCATGCTACTCATTCAGTGTTGACTTTTTTAACTAATATCTATAGTAAATAAAACTGAATCATATTCATAAAAAATGCTTTGTAAGTATAAAGTAACACATTATCCTGTGAGTTTCTTAGCAGAAATTGTTAATAACTTATTAGTAGATGTTCACATTTTTGCTCATTTGTTCCACATTATGAGAGGCAGCATTCCAGATTTTGGAGGTGGGAGTTGAGACCTATGAGTCATGCAGCCTCAGTCATGCATTGCTGAGAGTAGATACTTCATGGCCTGGTAAATTAGCTATAGTGTATGAATGTGTGTGTATGTTACAGACAGATTAATTTGAATTTTTATGTCTATATCTATGTGTGTGTGTGTGTGTGTGTGTGTGTGTGTGTGTGTGTGTGTGTGTGTGTGTGTGCACGCGTGCGTGTATATATACATATACATACATATCATACCTCTCAACCTCTTAGTGCAAGAAATCTGGACAAAGCCTGACAAAATGGGGGGACAAAGGCCCAAAATAGGGACATATTTTAAATATTGCTCTCATAAATTTAGAAAGTTGCTAGAGTAACAGTAACATGATTTGTGTTAACATATATTTTCTGAAGGATTTGAAATCTGAAACTCATAAATTTATGTCATTATTTACTGACTTCAATCCTCAGATCATTCCAGTGATTTGGGAGGAAACCACAAATTTTATAGGGAATAGACCAAAATTATTAAGCAAAATCTGGACAGTTGAGAGGTATTTACATGCATATATATATATATATATATATATATATATATATATATATATATATATATATATATATATGTATATATAATGCAATGTATTACTCTTTCCTGTAGAAATATTCAGAACAGAACCTTATGGAGGTTAGAAGTATATCGACAATGTATGCATCGTGTAATGACAACAACATTCTATCTAACAGTAAAACTTTACATTGTTTCACAAGTGAAGTAATGCATGTGTTTTGGAGAGTTAGTCTCTAAAGTAAAGAACTATGATTTCAGAAGTAAATCCAACCAGTCTTCCACGGCAGTTGCTGTATGAAATCATGGTGCTTCATCAGATCTAAAAGCTGTTACAAACAAACTATCTTTTAAACACAGTTGCTTCACCAAGTCACGTGTAGGGTTGCCACCTTTTCAAATACCCAAAGTGGGACTTTTTGGTACAAACGTCAGATTTTGCAGAGAAAAACATACCCACGGCCAATACAAAGGACAGAACTTCACTTTTTTGCCTAAATAAAAGCTTATTCTTGTAGCATTTTAGTTGCTTATTCTGTTTCTTATAACATTTAGGTGTTTCAGATACAGAATAACTGTTTTATGCAACTATTACATAAAATACAGGAAATATGTGTGTCCTAAAATCTCAGGACATTTGCCATTTTTTCGATTTCTTTGCAGGACACAACTGCCCAAAAAGGGACTGTCCCTTGCAAAGTGGGGCAGGTGGTAACCCTAGTCACATGAGCTATGAATTGGTCATAAACGGACAGTTCCATTAATGGAAAACTCCACCTTAGAACTCAAAATACATATTTTTTCATTGTATCTTTGTTTTTGAGCTATTTTAATGCCTCAAAATCACTCCAAGTGCTTCTTTTACAATTGTAATGTCTTTCTCACAAAATGGTGGATGATTGGGCCTGCCTTGGTAACATGATCTTATTTTCTTGCTTTCCTTACTTCTTCCCAGAATACATTTCAAGTCCTTTTTATATGACTCATGCCAGACATAAGGAAGTGGTGCTGTTTTCTCATGTCATTAAAATATGATGGCAGGACTGTGAAGCACTGTCATCTAAACACACCTTCTGTAAAAGAGCTGCTTCTCTGTTTACCTGACTGAGCCTCATTTATCTGTCTGCCAGAGCTTGTTCTATGCTATAAATAGCTGTTAGTTACTTCCAGCAAAAGAAAGCAGATAAAAAAGTTTTTTGTAAGTGGAGTTGTTTGTAGTCCTAACAAACTTGATAAACCCACCCCATACTCTCATGCAGAGGTGTGAAAATACTCACTGCAGTAAATAATCCTTACTGTATACAAGTGACAAGCAGTAGGACTCTAAACTTATTCTGTCTGCTACTTGCCAATGCCTTCAGTGGGAGGATTTTTCTCTCTCATGAATGATGCAGACCTAAAATGTGCTTTACTAATTTCTCAATTATTTCTGTCATGTTCCCCCTCCTTTTTTCTATTTCATATTTATTTATACTTTGGTAACCAGGAAAGTGCACTGGTCCCAGACCCTTTTCAGCCACAACATAAGCTACACTGGCAAAGATAACAATTATTAAATGCACTTTTCAATACAAATAAAAAAATACTGACAGAAAGACATTAACCAAGATTGCATGTGGAACACATAGCCAATGTGTGACAGTGACCAAGTAAATCATTGAGCAACATTTACTAGAATGTATATATTAATAATGCTTAACTATACTATGCCGTTTATTATAAATAATTAATTGTATGCACACATATTGCACGCATTCCGCGCGCGCGCGCACACACACACACACACACACACACACACACACACACACACACACACACACACACACAGTGTGTGTGTATGTACGTGTTTCTCCATATGTGTATGTATATAAAGTATGTGTACAAAAGCGTGTGCGTGTGTGTGTGTGTGTGTGTGTGTGTGTGTGTGTGTGTGTGTGTGTGTGTTGGGGGGGCTTGAAAATGGCAAATGCATTTATACTTTACAAGAAAAAATATTTACTGACTTTTCTCTAAATGTCACAGAAATCTTTGTTACTACTCTTAAGTCATCTTAACACAAACTATTATGAATAACATTTGAAGCTTAAAATTTCAATATTGTGTTGCTGCTTATGTAAATTTGTCAAAAGAGTTGACAATTGCCTTAAACCCCTGACTGATCTAATTGCTTTGTTTTGCTATGAAAGGAGAGTGTTAAGTTCTGCTCAATTCTACATTAAAAACAGTGGAAACAATTCCACAGCTTTCTGTCTTTTTTTTTTATCAGCTGCTGTGTTCCTGACATTAGCAGGATTAATTTCCCATCTAAAATTGACAGCAGTACCTGACAGGGTAAACTACAGATTTAACTATGATTATGATATGTTATGCAGGTGAAGACAAATTTCTCTGCAAAGTACATGAGAAGTTGAGTATTAAAAAAAGTAGGTGGGCTTTCCCCTTCTTTGACGCCAATACAAGGAAATAAAAGTTTTAAAAACTACAAGCAGATTTCTGGTACATACACAATGCTGGAACCATACTGTAGGGAGAAAAGAAACCTAATGATTGAGTTAAACTGTATGAGAGGGTGGAGTTTTCCTTTAAGTCCCTTCCTACCATCTGCATGTAATTTTAGAATCCACTTCATCTCTTTACATTCTGTTTTATTCTTTAGATCACCTTTTCTATTGCTAGGTGCAATTAAATCCAATAATAAAAACTTAAAAGTATGACTGGTGTCATTCTCTAGAACGTTTATACAGTGCATTATGCATGTCATTCTTCATGATGTCATTCAAATGTTCTCTGATTCTGTCTTTCAAATATCTGTTTGTCTTACCTACATAGTAGGATTCACATCTCACACAGAATGACAAATATACTAGATTCTGACTTCAGCAATTTGCATAAAAATGAAAGACATCACTTTTCTTATTCACTGGATATACATAGGAATCACTGTCATACTTTTAAGTAGGAAGGGATTGAATGGAACTGTCCCTTTAAGACCAATTCTTGAATCATATGACTTGGTGAGGTAGCTGTGTTTAAAAGATGGTTTGTTTGTAACAGTTTTATTTTCCTTCTTTGAATAAAATTCATGATTTTATACAGCAGCTGCCATGGCTGACTGGTTGGATTTGCTTCTGTTCTTACCTTTTCATATTTAACCAGTCTTAATCCGAGTTTACATTTTTCTTTACAAAGAACTATAACTTACCTTACCAAAAATGATCCATTAGAAACTACCAATAATTCTCTTACAGGAAAGTATGTTAGCAAAACGATTTGAACTTTGGAGCCATAGTTTGAATTATTCCCCAGTGTGAGAAGAGGGTTGGGAAGCCTAAAAAGAAAAACTGTGCCACGCTACTACATGTTACTTGGGAAGAAGCCAACCACTGGCAGAACCCACACTGTAAAAGTTGCAAACTCCAAATCTGACTTCAAACCAGTGACAAGTGGAGTAACACAGGGTTCAGTCCTGGTACATCTCCTGTTTGGTATCTACTTCTCTAAAGTACAGGCTAACACAGAAGGCCTCTGGCTAATGAAGTTCACAGATGACTGCAAACTAGGAGCTATAGTCGAGTCCTGAAATGATGTGGACATCCTACAGAAGCGCCTCACTGAGACAGATGCCTGGTGTCAGAGGCATGGCCTCAAGCTCAATGCCAAAAGTGCATTGTCATCCCCTTTGGTAAAAACTCTGTACCCATGAACTACCACATAAACGACAGTCTACTTAATGCCGAATGTGTGATAAGAGACCTTGGGACCCAGGTGGACAGTAATCTCTCCTTTGATAATCACATCACCACAGTAGTCAGGAAATCCTTCTATGTGGCACACCTCATCACAAAAGGGTTCTCGTCCAGGAAAAAAGAGGTCATTGTTCCCCTCTACTCATCACTAATTAGACCCATTATAGAGTACAACGCCCCTTTTGGAATGTACCTCACAAGACATCTGCAGCAGCTGGAAAGGCCACAGAGAAGTACCTCACAAAGAGGATTACTGGCCTCAAACAGATGCCCTACACTGACCGTCTCAAAAAAGTCCAGCTTTACTCTGTAGCATATCATCTACTCCGAGGTGATTTCTGCCTAACATATAAAGCTATGTCAAACCCAGAGCTGTTGGACATGCTATACCTAAAGAAATCCCAATCCCTCCTAAGCTACACACTCTAGGGACCTAAACCTTATCACCACAATAAACAGGACATGCTGGAGGGATAGATTCCTGTCCCAGAGACTTCCTATACTCTGGAACAAGCTACCCATCTATGTCAAGCAAAGTTCCTCATTAGCACTCTTCAAGAAAGATCTTGATGAGTGGATGGAAAATAGGAAATACACCCCGGGGATTACTTCTGTGTCTCTGCTCGACAGTGGCACAGGAAATTAACTTTCTTGGGTGGCGTAAACCAGGGAACCTTGTTGGCTAGGCTTACTCAGGCCTTTGGACTGATAGCCTAGTACCTACCTATGAACCTATAAAGGCATACGTCAGTTTTACATTTCAAGGAGAACAAAAAGGTAAGACAGCAACAATTAATGAAACATTTATGAATTATTTCAAGCCTCTAAAAACTTGTTTGTTGGAAATTTTTTCATACAAGATAATATTTCCCAAAAAGGCTACAGATGTTTCTGTTCTTTAGCTGAAAAATTAAGATAATGATTTTGAATATAAGTTACATGACTTAGTTTGAGGTACAGGAAATTATCCACTATGAGCACAGTATAAAGAGGAGGAGCTATGGTCCTTTAAGCTGCAGATGAATGCTGAGTAAAAGAAAATAAAAGAAAACATTTAAGGTAATTAATTGAAAAATATTAGTGAAAGATATAATATGAAACCAGTAAAACATGAATGTTAAAAGAAATTAAAATACATTATAGTTGTAATAGCAAGGACAGAGAGAGAGAGAGAGAGAGAGAGAGCAGTATGCATGGGAAGTATGGCACAGCTGAATTTCAGGAGCCCAGTGTACTAGGAGTGTGCATGGGAAGTATGGCACAGCTGAATTTCAGGAGCCCCGTGTACTAGGAGTGTGCATGGGAAGTATGGCACAGCTGAATTTCAGGAGCCCCGTGTACTAGGAGTGAGCATGGGAAGTATGGCACAGCTGAATTTCAGGAGCCCCATGTACTAGGAGTGTGCATGGGAAGTATGGCACAGCTGAATTTCAGGAGCCCCGTGTACTAGGAGTGTGCATGGGAAGTATGGCACAGCTGAATTTCAGGAGCCCCGTGTACTAGGAGTGTGCATGGGAAGTATGGCACAGCTGAATTTCCGGAGCCCCATGTACTAGGAGTGTGCATGGGAAGTATGGCACAGCTGAATTTCAGGAGCCCCATGTACTAGGAGTGACAGTAAACAGGAAGAGAAGAATTGTCCATCATTTAAATAGTTTTGTAGAAGCTGAGCTATAAACGCTAATTTTCCAAATATGTGCATAACAGGGAAAAATGCATTTCAATGAATTTGCATTTTGATGAACAAAGCATAGAAAACATGCTGTTTTACCTATACTAAAAAGGTTGACCCACTGAAGTCTCAAAATGCATCAGGGAAAATGAGACAACACTCCCAAGTCAAACTTTTGGTAAGAAATGATGAGAATTAATATGCAAAATGGCAACTTTAAATGAAACATGGGTAGAGTTATGTTATACCCAGTAGTGTAACCCATACATAAACTGGTTCGGTTTTAAAGAATCTATATGTCTCATTATCATTTCATGTTGTCAGAAATGATGAAACTGAATGAAGTCAGAAACGGCACTACCACAGTGCTTCATCTGGAAGAGGTGCAGCACTGTATGGACTTGTCACTCTGGCCTACACTAAACGCTTGCTGTCCCAAGAAATGTTTGTGAAAAGAGCTTTACGTAGACGAACAATTCACAGAATTGCTTGGCTGCATAAATCCTTACTGCCACCTACAGTAATTCACTCAGACAATATGTAGGATTCACACACTATTTCATTAGGTAAGATCCTGTCAGAGATTAAGTACTGTAAAGTTTAGCAGACAGACAGCACTAGGGTGTGTGTGAGTGCATTGTATGTGCATGGCTGCATGTATGAGTGTGCAGATGTGTGTGTGTGTGTGTGTGTGTGTGTGTGTGTGTGTGTGTGTGTGTGTGTGTGTGTGTGTGTGTGTGTGTGTGTGTGTGTGTTATGTTTGGCTGAATGGTAATAGTAGGGGGGGTTAGTTAGAGAATAGGTAGGGTACGGATGTGTGTTTCTGTGAGTGTGAGTCAGTGGGTATGTGTGTGAATGATATCGAATGACTAAGTGATGTACAGAGACAGACTGTGTGTGTGTGTGTGTGTGTGTGTGTGTGTGTGTGTGTGTGTGTGTGTGTGTGTGTGTGTGTGTGTGTGTGTGTGTGGCGGGGGGGTGTTGCCATAACACTTAACTCTCCCTAGTCTAATGAACACTGGATGAAATACAGGGAAGATGGACATCAGACACCTGAGAAACGTTTCAAATAATACTGAAAGCACTAGAAATGTCAGTAGAGCAACACGTTGAATATGAGTAAGCTGCAAGTGGGAATGATCAAGGCATTACACTCTGTCTGACATTATTCATTGAATGTAAGGATCCATGACTTCTGAGGACTGTGTGAAATTCTTCCAGAAAAAGCCAAGGTAGAACGCAGGACAACATCAGACAGTCTTTCAAAATATTACTCCACGCTACTTAAAAAAAAGTTAATATTGGAACAAGCCTAGATTCTGGATGCATTTATTGAGCAATGTGTTATAATATACAAGATGCTATCCTACAAAAAAAGGAAGCCTATCTGGTCGTCCCCCTGCCATAAGCAAACTCTACAACAGAAGAAAGAAACTGTTGCAAAAAATAGTAAAATACCATGACTGGAAGAACTCCCTGGTCAGCCTTAGTAAGAAGCTGTGATCCCTCATAAAATCCTCTAAAGCTAGTTATGAAAACAAAATCGCCACTGATTCTAAAGGCAACCACAAAGCATTCTATAGCTATGTCAAGAATCTCAATGGCAAAACATAGATCTGCTCTGAGTTACAGCACAATAGCACTAAATATACAGAAAAAACCGGAACAAAGTTCTAAACCAATAAGTATGAAAATCCAAAGCTGAAAGAATAGCGAACCAGTCCAACAGTAGCTCACTGATAAATCTATTCAAAATAAAAAAATGAAAATGTATAATCAAGCGCTTTTGCCTGGATAATACCAGGTTTTTTCAAGATGAACTTGCACTCAACAAATCACAGGTTTATATAATCCAAATAGTGAATTTCCCAATAGAGGGGGTGACTGGGAGGCTCGGCTTGAGTACAAGGAATTGTTGTGGCAACTCAAACTGAATGCCACTAAGCCCCCAGGCCTAAATGACTGTGTTAGTATTGCGAGTGTTCTAAAATTAAGAAGGGCTAGATTATAGTTTAATGTTAGAGTCTTTCTTAAACACATACAGTGGTATTATCATCATTTTTTAACCAAGAATTTTTTATTCTAAGTATTTTTATACAAAGAGTATTGAATACAAATATATTGTGCTTTTACAGTGGTCATTTATTCATTTATTTATTTTGTTGAAGGACTTCTATGGGTGTTCAATGAGGTGTCTTAATATTTTAACATTTTGTCGTCTCAAAAAGTTTTTATTGTGATGTTTATAATTCATTTACAAACATGTTTTATTTAGGTTGGTTGCATCAGTTTAACAACCTTTTTGCATATTTATTCAAACATTTACTTAATTAATTAATTTATTAACTCATTGATCATGTGATTTCACTATTTGGATTATATAAACCTGTGATTTGTTGAGTGCAAGTTCATCTTGAAAAAGCCTGGTATTATCCAGGCGAAAGCGCTTGATTATACATTTTCGTTTTTTTATTTTGAATAAATTTATCAGTGAGCTACTGTTGGACTGGTTCGCTATTCTTTTCAGCTTTGGATTTTTATACTAAATATACAGAACCAAATGATATTGCCAACATCCTGGCTGATAGGTTCAGTGCTAACTTTACCCCCCCCCCCCCCCACCCAGTAAAGGGCCCATCTCTATACCGGAAGAATGCAAAGTTCCTGTAATCACGGCTGTACAGGTAAAAATCACACTCTCCAAAGCCAAGAACACAGCATCCATGGGACCTGACAACATCCCAGGCTGCGATCTGCATTTATTTATTTATTTATTTATTTATTTCCAGTTTGATGACAAAGGAGGTCCACTGGGCTCAAGTAGTCTGTTTTCAATGGAGGCCCAAGGAGAAAAGCTCCATAATACACAGTAACAATAATCAAAAAAGTAATATTACACATCCATAATACACAGTAACAATAAGCAAAAAAGTAATATTACATAGTAAAACTTAGTCGGGTACAATCAAAAAATAGTGGAACATGCATTACATGCATACATATATACGAGAATTGGGACAAGTTGAACATAAATTAGTTGCACTGAGGAAGTAGATTAAGTGAGCAAGGTTATAAAATAACAATTGTAATATTTGAATGTAGTTATTCATTTGACATGAACTACAGAATGAACTGGCACCCCACCTAAGCACAATGTTCAATCATAGCCTCACCTCAGGCTTTGTGCCCACTAAATGGCGCACAGTGATGGTTATCCCACTCCACAAAAGGGGAGCCACCACAGACCCCGGGAACTACCGCCCCATTAGGCTAATGAGCCTGGTCTGCAAGGCCATGTAACATATCATCATGGAACTTATAAACAAAGACATTAGTAATCTCCAGACTCTGGACCCCACCCAGTTCAGGTTTGTAAAAGGCAGATCATGTCTCCTAAACCTGCTTGACTTCTTTGAAGCATTCACCAAAGCAGTAGACGAGGGTAAGGTGGTTCACACAGCCTATCTAGATCTCACCAAGGCTTTTGACACCATCCTCCACTCTAGAATTATAGATAAACTCACTAAACTTGGTATAAATCCCTATGTCACAAGATGGGTTGCCAACTGGCTCACTGACAGACCCCACACTGTGAAAGTAGCAGATTCCAAATCCGACTTCAGACCAATGACAAGTGGAGTACCACAGGGTTCAGTCCTGGGTCCTCCCCTGTTTGGTATCTACTTTTCTGAAGTACAGGCTAACACAGAAGGTCTTTGGGTAACAAAGTTCACAGATGACTGCAAACTAGGAGCCATAATTGAAACTCCTAACGATGTGGACATCCTACAAAAGGGCCTCATTGAGACAGATGCCTGGTGTCAAAGCCATGGCCTCAAGCTCAATGCCAAAAATGCATTGTCATCCCCTTTGGTAAAAACTCTGTACCCATGAGCTACCACATAGGTGGTAGTCTGCTTAACACCGAAAGTGTGGTAAGAGACCTTGAGACACAGGTGGACAGTAGTCTCTCCTTTGATAATCACATTGCCACAATAGTCAGGAAAACGTTCTACGTGGCACACCTCATCACAAAAGGGTTGTCAACCAGGAAAAAAGAAGTCATTGTCCCCCTCTACTTGTCACTCATTAGACCCATAATAGAGTACAACGCCCCTTTTGGTATGTACCTCACAAGACATCTACAACAACTGGAAAGGCTGCAGAAATACCTCACAAAGAGTATTACCGGCCTCAAACAGATGCCCTACACTGACAGTCTCAAAAAAGTCCAGCTTTACTCTGTAGCATATCGTCTACTCCGAGGTGATCTCTGCCTAACATATAAAGCTATGTCAAACCCAGAGCTGTTGGACATGCTATACCTAAAGAAATCCCAATCCCTCCGAGCTACATGCTCTAGGGACCTAAACCTTATCACCACAATAAACAGGACATGCTGGAGGGATAGATTCCTGTCCCAGAGACTTCCTTTACTCTGGAACAAGCTACCCATCTATGTCAAGCAAAGTTCCTCATTAGCACTCTTCAAGAAGAATCTTGATGAGTGGATGGGAAATAGGAAATACACCCCGGGGATCACTTCTGTGGCTCTGCTCGACAGTGGCACAGGAAATTAACTTTCTTGGGTGGTGTAAGCCAGGGAACCTTGTTGGCTAGGCTTACTCAGGCCCTTGGACTGATAGCCTAGTACCTACCTATGAACCTATAAAGCCATACATCAGTTTTACATTTCAAGGAGAACAAAAAGGTAAGACAGCAACAATTAATGAAACGTTTATGAATTATTTCAAGCCTCTAAAACTTGTTTGTTGGAAATTTTTTCATACAAGATAATATTTCCCAAAGAGGCTACAGATGTTTCTGTTCTTTAGCTGAAAAATTAAGATAATGATTTTGAATATAAGTTACATGACTTAGTTTGAGGTACAGGAAATTATCCACTATGAGCACAGTATAAAGAGGAGGAGCTATGGTCCGTTAAGCTGCAGATGAATATGCAGAAAATAAAAGAAAACATTTAAGGTAATTAATTGAAAAATATTAGTGAAAGATATAATATGAAACCAGTAAAACATGAATGTTAAAAGAAATTAAAATACATTATAGTTGTAATAGCAAGGACAGAGAGAGAGAGAGAGAGAAAACAGTATGCATGGGAAGTATGGCACAGCTGAATTTCAGGAGCCCCGTGTACTAGGAGTGTGCATGGGAAGTATGGCACAGCTGAATTTCAGGAGCCCCGTGTACTAGGAGTGAGCATGGGAAGTATGGCACAGCTGAATTTCAGGAGCCCCATGTACTAGGAGCGTGCATGGGAAGTATGGCACAGCTGAATTTCAGGAGCCCCATGTACTAGGAGTGTGCATGGGAAGTATGGCACAGCTGAATTTCCGGAGCCCCATGTACTAGGAGTGTGCTTGGGAAGTATGGCACAGCTGAATTTCCGGAGCCCCATGTACTAGGAGTGTGCATGGGAAGTATGGCACAGCTGAATTTCAGGAGCCCCGTGTACTAGGAGTGTGCATGGGAAGTATGGCACAGCTGAATTTCCGGAGCCCCATGTACTAGGAGTGTGCATGGGAAGTATGGCACAGCTGAATTTCAGGAGCCCCATGTACTAGGAGTGACAGTAAACAGGAAGAGAAGAATTGTCCATCATTTAAATAGTTTTATAGAAGCTGAGCTATAAACGCTAATTTTCCAAATATGTGCATAACAGGGAAAAATGCATTTCAATGAATTTGCATTTTGATGAACAAAGCATAGAAAACATGCTGTTTTACCTATACTAAAAAGGTTGACCCACTGAAATCTCAAAATGCATCAGGGAAAATGAGACAACACTCCCAAGTCAAACTTTTGGTAAGAAATGATGAGAATTAATATGCAAAATGGCAACTTTAAATGAAACATGGGTAGAGTTATGTTATACCCAGTAGTGTAACCCATACATAAACTGGTTCGGTTTTAAAGAATCTATATGTCTCATTATCATTTCATGTTGTCAGAAATGATGAAACTGAATGAAGTCAGAAACGGCACTACCACAGTGCTTCATCTGGAAGAGGTGCAGCACTGTATGGACTTGTCACTCTGGCCTACACCAAATGCTTGCTGTCCCAAGAAATGTTTGTTGAAAGAGCTTTACGTGGACGAACGATTCACAGAATTGCTTGGCTGCATAAATCCTTACTGCCACCTACAGTAATTCACTCAGACAATACGTAGGATTCACACACTATTTCATTAGGTAAGATCATGTCAGAGATTAAGTATTGTAAAGTTTAGCAGACAGACAGCACTAGGGTGTGTGTGAGTGCATTGTATGTGCATGGCTGCATGTATGAGTGTGCAGATGTGTGTGTGTGTGTGTGTGTGTGTGTGTGTGTGTGTGTGTGTGTGTGTGTGTGTGTGTGTGTGTGTGTGTGTGTGTGTGTTATGTCTGGCTGAATGGTAATAGTAGGGGGGGTTAGTTAGAGAATAGGTAGTGTACGGATGTGTGTTTCTGTGAGTGTGAGTCAGTGGGTATGTGTGTGAATGATATCGAATGACTGAGTGTTTGATGTACAGAGACAGACTGTGTGTGTGTGTGTGTGTGTGTGTGTGTGTGTGTGTGTGTGTGTGTGTGTGTTGTGTGGCGGGGGGGTGTTGCCAAAACACTTAACTCTCCCTAGTCTAATGAACACTGGATGAAATACAGGGAAGATGGACATCAGACACCTGAGAAACGTTTCAAATAATACTGAAAGCACTAGAAATGTCAGTAGAGCAACACGTTGAATATGAGTAAGCTGCAAGTGGGAATGATCAAGGCATTACACTCTGTCTGACATTATTCATTGAATGTAAGGATCCATGACTTCTGAGGACTGTGTGAAATTCTTCCAGAAAAAGCCAAGGTAGAACGCAGGACAACATCAGACAGTCTTTCAAAATATTACTCCACGCTACTTAAAAAAAAGTTAATATTGGAACAAGCCTAAATTTTGGATGCATTTATTGAGCAATGTGTTATAATATACAAGATGCTATCCTACAAAAAAAGGAAGCCTATCTGGTGGTCCCCCTGCCATAAACAAACTCTACAACAGAAGAAAGAAACTGTTGCAAAAAATAGTAAAATCCCATGACTGGAAGAACTCCCTGGTCAGCCTTAGTAAAAAGCTGTGATCCCTCATAAAATCCTCTAAAGCTAGTTATGAAAACAAAGTGGCCACTGATTCTAAAGGCAACCACAAAGCATTCTATAGCTATGTCAAGATTCTCAATGGCAAAACTTAGATCTGCTCTGAGTTACAGCACAATAGCACTAAATATACAGAAAAACCAGGAACAAAGTTCTAAACCAATAAGTATAAAAATCCAAAGCTGAAAGAATAGCGAACCAGTCCAACAGTAGCTCACTGATAAATTTATTCAAAATAAAAAAAAAATGAAAATGTATAATCAAGCGCTTTTGCCTGGATAATACCAGGCTTTTTCAAGATGAACTTGCACTCAACAAATCACAGGTTTATATAATCGAAATAGTGAATTTCCCAATAGAGGGGGTGACTGGGAGGCTCGGCTTGAGTACAAGGAATTGTTGTGGCAACTCAAACTGAATGCCACTAAGCCCCCAGGCCTAAATGACGGTGTTAGTATTGCGAGTGTTCTAAAATTAAGAAGGGCTAGATTATAGTTTAATGTTAGAGTCTTTCTTAAACACATACAGTGGTATTATCATCATTTTTTAACCAAGAATTTTTTATTCTAAGTATTTTATACAAAGAGTATTGAATACAAATATATTGTGCTTTTACAGTGGTCATTTATTCATTTATTTATTTTGTTGAAGGACTTCTATGGGTGTTCAATGAGGTGTCTTAATATTTTAACATTTTGTCGTCTCAAAAAGTTTTTATTGTGATGTTGTTTATAATTCATTTGCAAACATGTTTTATTTAGGTTGGTTGCATCAGTTTAACAACCTTTTTGCATATTTATTCAAACATTTACTTAATTAATTAATTTATTAACTCATTGATCATGTGATTTCACTATTTGGATTATATAAACCTTTGATTTGTTGAGTGCAAGTTCATCTTGAAAAAGCCTGGTATTATTCATGCGAAAGCACTTGATTATACATTTTCATTTTTTTATTTTGAATAAATTTATCAGTGAGCTACTGTTGGACTGGTTCGCTATTCTTTTCAGCTTTGGATTTTTATACTAAATATACAGAACCAAATGATATTGCCAACATCCTGGCAGATAGGTTCAGTGCTAACTTTACCCCCACCCCACCCAGGAAAAGGCCCATCTCTATACCGGAAGAATGCAAAGTTCCTGTAATCACGGCTTCACAGGTAAAAATCACACTCTCCAAAGCCAAGAACACAGCATCCATGGGACCTGACAACATCCCAGGCTGCGATCTGCATTCATTAATTTATTTATTTATTTCCAGTTTGATGACAAAGGAGGTCCACTGGGCTCAAGTAGTCTGTTTTCAATGGAGGCCCGAGGAGAAAAGCTCCATAAAACACAGTAAGAATAAGCAAAAAAGTAATATTACACATCCATAATACACAGTAACAATAAGAAAAAAGTAATATTACATAGTAAAACTTAGTCGGGTACAATCAAAAAATAGTGGAACATGCATTACATGCATACATATATACGAGAATTGGGACAAGTTGAACATAAATTAGTTGCACTGAGGAAGTAGATTAAGTGAGCAAGGTTATAAAATAACAATTGTAATAGTTGAATGTAGTTATTCATTTGACATGAACTACAGAATGAACTGGCACCCCACCTAAGCACAATGTTCAATCATAGCCTCACCTCAGGCTTTGTGCCCACTAAATGGCGCACAGTGACGGTTATCCCACTCCACAAAAGGGGAGCCACCACAGACCCCGGGAACTACCGCCCCATTAGCCTAATGAGCCTGGTCTGCAAGGCCATGTAACATATCATCATGGAACTTATAAACAAAGACATTAGTAATCTCCAGACTCTGGACCCCACCCAGTTCAGGTTTGTAAAAGGCAGATCATGTCTCCTAAACCTGCTTGACTTCTTTGAAGCATTCACCAAAGCAATAGACGAGGGTAAGGTGGTTCACACAGCCTATCTAGATCTCACCAAGGCTTTTGACACCATCCTCCACTCTAGAATTATAGATAAACTCACTAAACTTGGTATAAATCCCTATGTCATAAGATGGGTTGCCAACTGGCTCACTGACAGACCCCACACTGTGAAAGTAGCAGATTCCAAATCCGACTTCAGACCAATGACAAGTGGAGTACCACAGAGCTCAGTCCTGGGTCCTCTCCTGCTTGGTATCTACTTTTCTGAAGTACAGGCTAACACAGAAGGTCTTTGGGTAACAAAGTTCACAGATGACTGCAAACTAGGAGCCATAATTGAAACTCCTAACGATGTGGACATCCTACAAAAGGGCCTCACTGAGACAGATGCCTGGTGTCAAAGCCATGGCCTCAAGCTCAATGCCAAAAATGCATTGTCATCCCCTTTGGTAAAAACTCTGTACCCATGAGCTACCACATAGGTGGTAGTCTGCTTAACACCGAAAGTGTGGTAAGAGACCTTGAGACACAGGTGGACAGTAGTCTCTCCTTTGATAATCACATTGCACAATAGTCAGGAAAATGTTCTACGTGACACATCTCATCACAAAAGGGTTGTCAACCAGGAAAAAAGAAGTCATTGTCCCCCTCTACTTGTCAATCATTAGACCCATTATAGAGTACAACGCCCCTTTTGGTATGTACTTCACAAGATATCTACAACAACTGGAAAGGCTGCAGAAATACCTCACAAAGAGGATTACTGGCCTCAAACAGATGCCCTACGCAGACCATCTCATAAAACTCCAGCTTTACTCTGTCACATATCGCCTATTCAGAGGCGATCTCTGCCTAACATACAAAGCTATGTCAAACCCAGAGCTGTTGGACATGCTTTACTTAAAGAAATCCCAATCCCTCAGAGCTACACGCTCTAGGGACCTAAACCTTGTCACCACAATAAACAGAACATGCTGAAGGTATAGATTCCTGTCTCAGTGACTTCCCATACTCTGGAACAAACTACCTATCTATATCAAACAAAGCTCCTCATTAGCACTCTTCAAGAAAACTCTTGATGATTGGATGGGAAATAGGAAATTCACCTCGGGGATCACCTCTGTGGATCTGCTCGACAGGGGCAGAGGAAAATAATTTTCTTGGGTGGCAAAAGCCAGGGTACCTTTTTGACTAGGCTTGTATATGCCCTAGGGCTGATAGCCTAGCACCTACATATAAACCTATGAAACTTATGTCTGGCATTATTGGCCTGCCATAATAATAGGTGACTTATGAGGGATAAGGAAAAATAATAGGCAATATTAATGACATCCTTTTAAATCAGATACAGATAAGAAGTATGGCACTGCCTCCATGTGTGCATAGGGGGATGAATAAGGGTGCCTGTGCTAACATAATACATTGGGTGCGAGCAGTAATAACTGCAAGTTTTGGCTGTGGTAACCACCAAACAAGTCTGAGACATGCATATTAGCTGACCATTTGGTCTTTCATCAGTGACCCTAACATATGTCTGAATCACTGCTTTCAGTGATCATGTAAACAGGCCCAGTCAGCTTGTCTTTGAATCCTGCCCAACATGTCTAATGCTGTGCAACATATAATGCAAGTATCAATGACAATTTTCTTTACTGTCATTTAAAGTTTCACCTAATGCAGTGCTAGGGTATGGGAATATTTCAAGCCTTCATAATTACTAACAAACAGCTGCCAACATTAATGGCATAGTATGTTACACATAGACATTGACAATGTATTTTTCTGTCTCCTGCTATTACATTTCACAGTATGCCCCTCAATAACAGTTCACTCAGTTATACAATTTAAATGGAAGTATGTCATATTGAATAACAAGTGATAAACAGTAGTTTATATAACCTTGCCCTTTTGTATGCTCATTGTTGTTAATTGGAAAGTCACTTAATAAAGGAATGAAACCCAAAATATGTAAGGAAACCACTAGAAGGTATGGGTGTTAAAAGGAAATATACAAAAACACGTGTTCACCCAGTTACAGTTTATATGTATATCCACCCAGTTACAGTGTGTTTGTGTGTGTGTGTGTGTGTGTGTGTGTGTGTGTGTGTGTGTGTGTGTTTGTGTGTCTCTCTCTCTCTGTATTGTTTGTGTCTTTCAGCTTTTCCCGGTTAGGGGTCGCCACAGAGGAACTCTGGTCCGCTAATGATTGGCAGTAGATTTGTACGTGCCGAGTTGCTGGCCCTGACGCACAACCTTCAAAGAAGGTATGCCCATTCATGCATGGCTCCACACAGAAGACGCTCTAGCTGAGAATCGAACAGGACAACGTCTTACTGTGAGGCGACAACGCTACCGCAGCACCACCACCGCAGTCTCTCTCTCTCTCTCTGTATGTATATATATATATATATATATATATATATATATATATATATATGTATATAAATACATATGTGTGTGTGTGTGTATATATAGGTAGACACAGAAAGAGATTTAATTTTGTATCTTGCAATGCAATTTTAATGAATGCTTTTTGTTGATGCACATTTCATCAACTATAAATTAAGGCTGGAATTCATTTGGGAAAGGTAGAGTAACCTTTTCCTCATTGCTTTATACTCTCTGAATTGGTGTACATAAATAGCAGTGGGAGGGGTTGTAAGGGGACTTGCTTCAGTGAATTTTTTTTTTTTTTTTGATCAAGTGTTAGCTCGATGATTTGTTTCTTTTTTTTTTTTTTTTGTTAAACAAAACAAATTCGATCCTTATATCTATACTTATCTATATGATATATATTTTATATATATATATATATATATATATATATATATATATATAGACAGATACAAAAGCACATACATTATATCTATATTTATATATATCTACATCTATATATATATATATATATATATATATATATATATATATATATATATATATATATATATATATATATATATATACACACACACACACACACACACACACACACACACACATATACATATACATTTAGTATTGCAAAGTCAAAGGATTACATTCTCAGGGCTAGAGTTTCTGTAGACACTGACAGATAATTCAGATACTGTAAAGAATATTAACTCAGTCTCTGCTGGTAATAGTTTGATAGTTAAAGAAATTCTGTTCCTGTAAACAGCTTTCGATCCGTCTATAAGAATGGCTTTATAATGGTCAATGATTACTTTTATGAAGAAAATGAAGGCCAGACATGGGCATTAGAAAAAATGAGTGATGTTATTACTGGGACTGATGTTCTTATGCACAAGTGTACATCAGGAAGTACATTTAGAAAATAGGCATTATAATGTGTCATCTCCTACAGTAATGACTTAATATTCTGTGTAATTTATGTAGCACAGAGTGCTGTCTGAAGGAGTTCCAAAGTGAACATTTTCTGTTGGAAAAGCTGAAGGTGACATAAGTGTGGATCAGAATTACTGTGCAGAAATCTGGTACCAATATGATACTGAAGGCATGGTGCTGGATGCTTGTATTAATGCTGCCATTGGACTATGGTAAAGAATCAATCTGTCCTGAGCATCACTGGTATACCCAGTAACTGAAATGTTATATTGATTAAGAAATTAGAAATAAAAGTCTGATTTTTAATTATTTATTTTTGTGTCCTCTGCCTCCTAGAAAGACAACATTTTTAGTTATTTGATATGTTTTATTTAATTGCAGTTTATATCACCTTAATCTTTGTAGCATTTAAACGTCTGTCCCCTCCCTGTTATTGGAGGGCCTCTTCAATCTACTTTGACAAGTTTGATTTACTGTGTTAATAGGACAGCATAAGTGTCATCCATAATTGGTACCCTAATGGTTATGGTTCATTTCCCCTAAATCCCTAGGTATTCACTATGTTAACTGAACATGCAGGCTCCCAAACACTCCTAAGATACATATCTATGTGTATGTTTTGTTGATACCATCTGCTACTGCCTCCCTTTGACTGGGTTAGAGTTTAACTTATTATTAAACCAGGATAGGTGTGTAAGCTAGTGTTACAGCAGAACCCATTTCTCCTTCCAGCTTCTCCATCACATAGCCCTGTAATCAAACATGGGTTATTGGACCAGTCAGCATATAAATTGTGTGGGATTAAAAAAAAGGATCTGTGCAGGACAGGTTATGAGTAATTTTTATATTATTAGAAAGGTATCTACTCCATATCTGTAAATCATTGAAATTAGCAACACAAGTTATTTTCCATGTATAAAATACTAAGCAGTGTCTAAGGAGGATGTTTACAATGCACTTTAACAGGTATAAATGAGACATTTCAGTGTTCTGGGGAACAAGTAAACATGATGTGTAAAGTATGAGAGTAGCTGGTTTACAGAAGAAGACAATTTTTAGGTGTGTTTTGTTTTTAGTTTGACTGAAACAATTAGGCTAGCTAAGAAAACAATGCTGCAGGTGTTAAGTGAGAAGGAACTCAACTGTAATACAAATATTCTGAGAATAAAGACTGGTGACAATCTGACAATCAAAACTGAATAGTCCCTTCCAAGTTTGAAATTATTTGTCAGGTAAAGAGGTAGCTGATCTTAACTGTCGCTTTTCAGTGTTACCAGATCTGGAGAGTCCTGAAGGATTTTCTCCATGAAGCAATGAAACAAGTGCTAATTTGTTAATTTACTTACTCACTTAAAAATTCCTCTAACGAGTAAGAAATGTGAAAATGATAGAAAATTAATATTTTAACCATGTGGCACAATAGAAGCCAGCTAGGATCATAGGATCATAGTATTAAAGGAAGTTACTAGGCTAATGGCCCTAAAGTCCTGTGATGCCCCACCACTGGCTCAGTAATCAAGGAGCCTCAGTCCTCAACACTGGCAACAGCGGTGGACGTACACTGGGAGGATGACAGGTACACACACACACACACACACACACACACACACACACACACACACACACACACACGTGCGTGCACACACACACACACACACACACACACACACACACACACACACACACACACACACACACACACACACACACACAGTATTTCCAGATGCAGCTCACTGCGTCAAGTGCAATTTCCATAAGAGCACACAGAGGCCACAGTCAGTCCGGGGCTGTTTCTCTATCTTTCTCCAGATCCTCAGTAAGATTCCCCACTGGCACAGCTATAGAGTTGAGATCTCAGCTGAGTAGCCAAGCCAAGACCTCAAGCAACCTCTCTGTCCAACCAGTGCTTCATGTCCCTGCCCAGATAGCTGACACACACACACACACACACACACACACACACACACACACACACACACACACACACACACACACACACACACACACTTTGAGGTTTGATTTATACACAGATACACACACCTGGGAAAGACTGGCACAGGTTTACTAGCTATGCCCCCCTTCTGCCCAGATTTTAAGGTAGTTTTCACCACCAACCAGCTCCTTATCAACTACTTTAAGGTCCTTAACAAAGGGTGTCCAATCCTACTGTGTAATGTTACTGTTAATACAAATGGCAGTTTGACAATGAGCAAAGCTATTAGGAGTGGCCTACAATGTCACCAAACAAATCAGCCACAGTGAAATATTTAAATATATTTAATAATAAATAATAAAAGAACAAGAAAATACTAAGTATATAATGAGAGTAACATCAGAGTCCAAAATCACATGAAATATTTAAAACAACATTGCAGGACAGTCTGAAATAAAGAAACACATCTAAATTGAGCTTTGCTATATTCATGACTATATCTAGACAATTACTATATCCTAGTTAACTTACTTACAGAGTAAGCAAGGCAGATGTGGTGAGTGGGTCTTCCAGCTGATGTTGTCAGGTGAAAGAAAAATACAGAATACTCAATCTCTCTGAAAGAGTTCTTACATTAATATCTCAAATATTGTTGCTGGGATAGCTGGCAGAAAGACATACTTTCTTGTCATCTGACTCTAACCCAGGTAAAACCCCACTGATGCAGCTAGTAACATTTAGCATCTACCTGCGAAAATACATAAACAAGGGCTTTTCTTAGATCTAATGCAGATCCTGGAAGTCATAGAACATTAAAGACTTCAAAGACAATACAAAGAACTTCTAGTTCTAGACATTGTGTCTGTTACTGCACTGAAACTGAAAGATTACATCCTTTTATTACATGGCCATAAAGTAATTTAATTTAAGCTATTTTTCTGAATTTAACCTCTTTTGTTTCAGTTTCCATTGTTAATATATATATATATATATATATATATATATATATATATATATATATATATATATATGTATACACAGTTACTATAGTGCAGGTACATTTCTGTTCTATTCCAACAGGTCATGCTGTGGTTACATTTTAGCTCAGTACTTTACAAAATATCTTTTCAGCACATTTGTCTGCACAAACCATCTTATATGACACACAGTTCTAATACATTTGTAACACAAGCATATGAATCATGTTGATATTCAGAAATGACATATAGTTATTTACAAAATTCCAGATAGCTGGGCTGGCAGTATCTCCTTTCGTGACAAGCTCTTGCAAGCCTAGCCAAGTTCTTACCCTTATTTCCATGATCAGCACCTACTGCCCCTGTCCAAGAGGGACACAAGGTGGAACCCCAGGGTGAAATTACGGTCACCCATTCAATCGTCCAGATTGCATTTGCAGAGGGTCAATGAGGTTCTCTGTTTGACATAAAGTTGGAGTCTGTTCCAAAGGTGTGGTAATCTCTGGGAGACACATCTATCCCTCCAGCAAGTTTTATTAATGTCACATACTAGGACACATAGAGGATATGTGAATATAGTGTTTTAAATGTAACATGTGCACCCTTTACTTTAAGCACAGCACCTTCCAGCACCTTGCTAAGAGGAGATTGGCAAGTACACCAACTGCCCACCTCATCATGTTGCCATGGCCACAGCACTGGTCATCCCCATATCCTCCTTGATGTAAAGTATCCGACAGTGATTAGGTAGAAGAAATCTGTTATCCCTCTACCCCTTGAAATCATATCCACAGTGGTACACATAGAATAAATCAGTGCATTACAATTCTGTACATCCTGAGATGTATTTTGACCTCCAGCCCATCTCTGAAAATTGTGTTCCCAGGAGTGTATATATAGCAACATTAACAATGTGTACCCTAGCTGTTGTGTTTTCAGTAGCATTCTGACAATAGAAGAAACAAGGACCACTAGCGGTAATGTCCCCAGCAGAAGATTAGCATAAATGATTAGTCTGACATACCTACCCCTCTATTATTATTCATCATGAAAAACTATAAATGTAATAGTCTCCATGAACAGCTATTATATTCTTAGCTTCCATCATACTTTCCTCTATGACATGTCAATGTTGCATCAGAATACATTTATTCAAGGTACCCAACTATTTCACCATTTGCTTGTCTCTAAAAGCATATTTTTGAGGCTGTACCCAACTCCATCCAACACCTACTGCTTCTTGTGTTCCCAAGAGCAGAATCATAAAAGTTTGGCTCACTCCCTATAGTCCCATGACCATCAATGTTAAATTAATAATTTTGCTAGACTTAACTTAATGAAAACAGGACATTCAAAAACAGAAGAATTTGCATCCCTCTGTAGCTACAACAACAACATTCTTCTTCTTCTTCTTATAAATACTACTACTGATAATAATGTTATACTACATAAATATGGCATATAGTCTCTTTAGTAAAATGCTGTTTATGTAGTAGACGGGATGTGAAGAGACACACCTGCAATGCAACGCTACTGTAACATGCTTGTGATTTGGCAGGTTGCAAAGTACCGAAATCAAGACTGAAATAATTTTTAATGTATATTGGCTCTGCTGTGTATAATGGCAGATTAAGAATCACATAATGGATTAGCAGAGGAGGAATTTTAGGCTCCCTTTTAAATCCCAAAAGTTTGGAGAAGTATATGGTAACAAATGTGCATTTTATGGTTATGCAACTGAAACATTACTTCTGAAAGTTAAGAGCCATTCCAGAATTTCATCCAGAATTTCTACTCCAAAGTAAATATACCACACAAACCATACATGCAAGCATCTGGAATACTGTTAACTACAAATGTATGGGTTAAAAGAGGTTCCAGTTCAGAAATTACAATAGGTTTAGAGAATCTGCATTAAACAGTACAAACATATACGTTAGCAAAGAGTAGGAGAATGCCAATGTGCTTCTGTTAAGTACTGTCACGTAGTTAGTGCTGTGTATTATAGGGCAGCATTTATTACAGCTGCAGCTGCACACTTGCATTACACACTAAATCTATGATCCTTCACTTAGCACTGTGCACTTTATGATATGTGGCTGCTTTCAGTTCTCGCACTCTCTGTGCAGAGTTGTAACTTAGTTTTCCAGCTACCTTTTGCAGTATACACTTGTATAATCCCATGCCGTTATTGACCAGTTTAACTTAAAATATACATCTGGACTTAGTTTCTGTATGGTACACTGAAGGATGCTACTGCTGTTCAAGAGCAACTTGTCATGCCCTTAATTGGCTTCTGTGCTATAAGGGAGTACTGTGGACAGAACATATATATTAGTATAATACACAAACACACACACACACACACACACACACACACACACACGTATACATATATGCACAGCTACACTTCTACATGTATACATATTTACCTACCTGCCAACCTACAGGTTCTATATATCTGTTAATGTATATAGAGAGGTAAATGCAGATATAGACATGCATGCACATGCCCATAGCTACAAACATATATACTGTCTTCTCAGTATATTGACCAATTAGGTTTGCACTCTGGACTAGCTGGCATTCTTTAAAAAAAACTGCTAGTGTCAAATTTTAAGACGTTGGCAAAAAGCTTAATTTAACTACTGCTTTCTGAAGCACTAAAGCATATAAAACAGAAGTGATCTTCCATCTATCAGTAGTTTTTTTCTACACCTTGTGTATATTTGTTATCCCAAATGATGGGATATTAAACACCTCATTAACACTCAATTAGCAAGAATCACTGGAGATGTGAAGGGGGGCTCACACCTTCCTTTCCTCAATCAGGAGAAGGTCGTTAGACATCATAAAGGAAAAGGATCCTGCATCCAATAGATGGCACAAAGGAGGGATATAGGATATCTGACAATTTAAGTCACTAGCAGCACAGCCTTTTTTTCTAAAACCGTTTCTGGTGAGATGCACTACTGATAGGTAATTTATTTTCCTATCCTACATTGGCTTTTTAATACATGGATATTGTTTCTTGGATACAGCTTGTACAATGACATCAATCACACAATTAAACATGCTGACCAAGTGCATGTTTGTTTTGCTTTTACTAAATGACTATATGAATATGCTGTTATTTTTTGGAAATAACAGCGGTGACCACATAATGTCTAAGATATTCTGACATTGTATATTCTTGCTGCTACCTCTTCAATCCCTCACTGAGCAACAAAGACAGCAGCATATGTTTGTAAATGAAGTATCTGACTTTTTAGAGAAATTATTGCATTGATATGTAATATTACATTACTACAAACTACAATATTTATAAGAAAATGAGTATAAACTCCAGTAATGTATCATAAAGATGATGCAAAGATGCATAGTGATGTAATTGGTGAAAAACATTGGCTGGGGAAGGGAACAGGGGGAATGACCAAAGAAATGCTGTTTTACTCTGGAAGGAGTGGACTACTGCATCCCTAAATAAATATCTCAGCAGCAGGAATCTGAGCAGGCCACAATGTAGTAACATTTGAAGAAGAGTTAACATAGAGCGGAGGTAACTGGGCGAATCCTCAAGGTGAATTCTTCGTATCGACATATGGAGGTAAAATTCATTACTTATACAGGCTGACCTGAACAGATCTAAGATAGTATGCCCTGAATGTGTAGCAGACAGTCTATGACGATGCACAACCAACATTGCTATTTCAGTATTAGAAGGAGGCACACAATAAAAGTGTTCCTCCACTGTAATACTACCACATGGCACTACAGTCTTCAGTAAATGGCATTCAATCAGTTTATGAGAATACAAGAAAAATGGTATCATTCAAAAAATACATGATAATCTAATGATTTACAACAGCAGATAAAGCAACAGAGTTGAAAGACTTCAGAGCTGAGTACTGCCCAGAAAAAAACTTTTACTGATATAAAACTAGTCAAACGCTTTTGTCCTATGGTTAACAGGACTTCATCACAACAAAACAAGTTAAAATCACTAAATTTTTATACCCCAAGAAAATCCCACAATTAACAAATTAATTATCCAATTAGTAAAGGCATGTACATGAACCAAAGGCAGCTCTCCCCACAAAAAACAACCATATGTATAAGCAAATAAATGTGTGAATGATTTCTATGTATGTAAAAAGACATTTTAAAACAGTAAAGAACAACTCACCAATAAGATAGCACAGCAGAAAGCCACATAACTATAAAATAACAACTAACCACAGGTATGAAACCTCCCTTTTTTAATAGGTTCATAGGTTGGTACTAGGCTATCGGCCCTAGGGCCTATACAAGTCTAGCCATAACAATTCCCTGGATATTTCTTCCCACAATATTTACTTCCCTGGACCCCTGTCTAGCAGGGTGACTGACATGATCCCCGGGGTGAATTTCCCATCTCTCATCCAACCATCAAGGTTCCTTTTGAAGAGGGCCAAGGAGGTGTTCTGCTTGACATGTACAGACAGTCTATTCCAGAGTATGGGGAGTCTCTGGGTCAGGAACTTAACCCTCCAACATGTTTTGTTCATTGTGATGACAAGGTTTAAATCCCTGGACTGTATGGCTCTGAGGGATTGGGATTTCTTTAAGTGGATCATGTCCAACAGCTCAGGGTTTGACATGGCTTTGTATGTTAAGCAGAAATTACCTCTGAGTGGACGATATGCCACAGAGTATAGCTGGAGTTTTTTTTAGATGGTCAGCATATGGCATCTGCTTTAGGCCTGTGATTCTTTTAGTGAGGTATTTCTGCGGCCTTTCCAGCTGTTGCAGATGTCTTGTGAGGTACATACCAAACGGTATGTAATACTCTATAATGGGTCTAATGAGGGATGAGTACAGTGGGACAATGACCTCCTTTTTTCTGGATGATAAGCCCTTAGTGGTGAGGTGTGCCACATAGAAGGATTTCCTGACTGTTGTGGCGGTGTGGTTATCGAAGGTGAGGCCACTGTCCACCTGTGTCCCTAAGTCTCTCATCACACATTCAATGTTTAGTGTACTGCCACCTATGTGGTAATTCATGGGTACATGTTTTTTCCAAAGGGGATAACTATACATTTCTTGGCATTAAGCTTGAGCCCATAGCTCTAGCACCAGGCATCTGTTTCTGTAAGGCCCTTTTGTAGAATATCCACATCATTTGTGGATTCAGTAATGGCTCCCAGTTCTCAGTCATCTGTGAACTTTGTTAGCCAGAGTTCCTTAGTGTTGGCCTGTACTTCTGAGAAGTAGATGCCAAACAAGAGTGGTCCCAGGACTGAACCCTGAGGTATTCCACTTGTCACTTGTCTGGAGCTGGATTTGGAGTTGGCTACTTTTGCAGTCTGGGTTTTGTCAGTAAGCCAGTTGGCAACCCATCGAGTGACGTAGGGATTTATGCCCAGCTTAGTAATTTTATCTATGATTCCAGAGTGGGGGATAGTGTCGAAGACCTTGGCGAGGTCCAGATAGGCTGTGTGGACTGCCTTACCCTCGTTCACAGCTCTGGAGACTGATTTGAAGAAGTCAATCAAGTTCAGAAGACAAGATCGGCCCTTCACAAACCCAAACTGGGTGGGGTCCAGTGTTTAAAGGTTGCCAATGTCTTTCTTTATAAGTTCCATGATAATGCGTTCCATGCCCTTGCAGATCAGACTCGTCAGACTGATGGCACGGTAAATCATAGGATCCAAGGTAGACCCCCCCCCCTTGTGGAGTAGGATAACTGTAGCTGTGCGCCACTCAGTGGGCACGAAGCCTGAGGTGATGCTATGATTAAACATAACACTTAGGTGAGGTGCCAGTATATTTTGTAGTTCATGTAGTACACAGCCCGGGATGTCATCTGGTCCCATGGATGCTGTATTCTTAGCTTTGGAGAGTGCGGTTTATACCTGTGTGGCCTTGATTACCAGAATTTGGCAATCTTTTGTTATTGAGATGGGCCCTTTAGGGGGTGAGAGGGGGGTGAAGTTGGCACTAAATCGATCTGCCAGGATATTGGCAATATCCTTGGGATTAGTATATTTAATGCCATTCTTTTGTAGCTCAGAGCAGATCTGAGCATTGCCATTTAGATTCTTGACATAACTACCGAATGCCTTGTGGTTGTCTTTGGAATCTTTGGCAATTTTATTTTCATAACTAGCTTTGGAGGATTTTATGAGGGATCTCGGCTTCTTACTGAGGCTGGTGAAGGAGTTTTTTGCATCCTGGGATTTTCCTCTTTTCTGCAACAGTTATTTCCTTCTGTTGTATAGTTTGTTTATAGCAGGGGACCACCAGATTGGCTTCTTTTTTTTTGGAGGAGAGCATCTTGGTTCTATTTGGGATGGCACGATTCATGCATGAACGGATGTGTTTGTACAGTGCCTTAGTGTAGGATTCAGCAGTTGAACTTTCAGATTCAGTCTGCATGGGAGTCATGAAGTTTGTCACTTCTGACATCAGTAGCATGAATTTGGCTTTGGAGAAGTTTTTTAAGGAGGTTTCCTTAATGGGGGATGGGAGTGGGATGTGGATGTCAAGGGTGATTTTCTTATGGTCAGACCTGACCAATGAGGGGGTGACCACTGGTGTGGAGCAACTCTCTCTCCCATGTTGGTAATGACCAGGTCTAGGATATTGGAGCTCCTGGTGGGACAATGGATTAGTTGATCCAGGGCATTGGAATTTATGAATTCCAAGAAACATTGGGAAAAGGAGTTGGTACCCGAGTAGTTTTCCCAGTTAATGGCAGGGTAGTTGAAATCACCCAGTATTAGGGTGTTTGGTTGTATCTTAATATTTTCCAGTATGTTTAGAAAGGTGTAGTGAGAATCTTGGGGCATGGTGGGGGATCTGTAGCAAGCCACAGTTTGGATTGCAGTCTTACCTAGTGTTAGTTGCACCTGGAAAATTTCAGATGCATTGTGTTGGGCAACTAGCCTAGAGGTGTGAATATCCTTGGTGAATATGGACACTCCCCCACCTTTAGTGTTTCAATCTTGGCTTTGAGGCCGAAAAGTGTGGTAAGAGTTGTAGCCTTATTGCAGGGCTGCTCTCTGGAGCCTTGAACCAGGTCTCAGTTACTGCACAGACATCAATGTTCTCCATTTTTAGGAGTGCCTCGAAAGAGTGCATTTTGAGGTTTAGACTTCTAGCATTGAGTAGCATTACCTTCAGATTTTGCATGCTTGTATCTGTTACAGTGGTGGTTTTGTCCTTCGAACCTTTGCCTAAAAAAGGCACTATAGGGGTGGCAAGAGCTTCAGCCAGTAACCTGAATCCCAGGGTTGACAGGTGCAGACCATCTCTGGCAAAGCATCGTGGTTTTCGATCATGTCTTCCCAGGCAGAGAGATACTGGATCCCCCTTGAATGACACCAGAAGCTTAGCCAGTTGTTGAAGTCAATCATTTTGTCCTTATACTGTGGTATCATTCTGGGCAAAGGCAGGATACTACTCAGGGCTAGGGTCATACCTGCCTGGGCCATATGATCCGAGAGCTTTTCCATGTCTCTTTTCATGTAGTCCAGGGAGGTACATCTCAAGTCATTCACTCCAACATGGACAATGACAGAGACTTATTTGTACTTGTTGTGGAGTGACTTGAGTGCACGCATTATGTGGTGGATCCTGGCACCCGACAGGCAGCTGACAGTAACATTCTCCTTGTTCAGCCTGGTGAGTGGGACATCAGTGTGCCTGACTATAGAGTCACCTGTGACTAAAGTGTTGGGTACATTGTCTTGCCTTAGGGGCTGTTGTTGGGTGGCACACTGGTGTTGTGAGCTATGTGTCACTTTGGTTGTGACTGGTGTTTGTTTACGTTTCAGCTTCGGAGGTCCTTGTTGCTTGGGCAGGTTAATGTTAAGGGTCTCCACATATGTGGGTTTAGTGTTGCTATGTGTGGGTGTTGATGGTGTGGGTTTTGAAGGGCTATGAGTTGCTTGAGTTGTAGTGCAGGTGTTAACCTTCTCCTCTTGACTGTCTAGCAAAATCTTGGCCAGAGAGAGCTTTGCTTCAAGTTTGGCTATGTAAGTGCATCTCTCGCAGGTTGTAGTGTTGGATTGTAGGAGGAGTGGGTTGTCTGTGTACATGAGGCAGTTGCCGAATTGCCCCAGTGCTCCCAGATTCACCAAGTGGACAGGAGAAATCACCGGAAGCTGACCCTTGGACATGCCTGTTTAGGTGCTTTTTTTGTAAAGAACAAGAGCTGTTTTCCCTTACCTTTGCAAGGTATTTTGCAATTATAGGCTGTTTAGTGCCTATGATTAATTTCTCCTTATTGACAAGAAGAGTTGAGTGCTTGTATCAGTTTCAGGCTTCCTAGTGCTTTTTAGCAGGTTCTAGAGCAAGTGCTAGTCACAGGGGTTCAGATTTTAGTGCTACTACTGAGAAACCAGCTAGTTCTAAGGGGAAATTTGAAGAGCAGACTTTCTGGCACCTATTATAGTTTAACTGTAACCCCGTGGTGCTGCATGATGCAAAACATGTGCAAACATGTGTTTTTAAGCCAGAAAGTTGAAAGGGAAAGAAATCAGCCCAAAAAGGCTAACGAAATTACAATTTCAGAGCTGGAAACCACTCCTCTAGTGTTAGATAGGCAATACAATGCTCACCACTCCCAAAGGCTGGGATCTGGACTGGCTAGAAAAGGTGGGAAATGAGCAAAGAAGATAGTATTTTTTTTTTTTTTGGTTAAAACAGGCTAAACAATGCAATAATACAGTAAATAAACACAGAAAAGGCTAACACACTTGAGTGTGTAGTCCTAAACAGTAGATGCAATTAAAACTCGACAAAATTAGCAATTTAAACTTTTTAAATGAAGCAAGGCAAGTGCACAACTGAAAAACGATTTAAGAGGCAGTAATACAGCAGAATAAGTAGCTAGTCTACATATACAGAGAAGACTATATATACAGAAAATCAGCTAAAACACATTAACAATTCAGATGCAGTGCAACCTAAAGCACTTGATTTGTAGCAATATTCAGGCAAATACAGTTATAATAAATGCACTAAAATATACTCTATATTTCCAAAATGTTTGAGAAGCACTGTCAGAACACAAGGAGATTCAGGCAATTTTTTTTTTGAGAAAGGGAGAAAGAAGGAACAAGAAGGCCTTCTCAGATGTTCTCTTTGTATTAGGTAGAATGAACTAATGACACTAGACTCGGAGGAGTGTCCCAGATCAAATTTACAGTAGGGGCAGGCAACTGCAAAGCCACCAAGTATAACAACAAGACACCAACAGGGAGGGAAGGTGGGGACCAATACTAAAGCTATTAGCCTGCACTCTTTAAACAGTAAACACTACATACATCTTTATGAGAGCAGTGAGCCACAAAATGAAAGTTTTTAAACAGATAAAGGAGCAAAGAGACTCTACAGAATACTTTTAACTGCAAACAAATCAGTTACCCATGCAGATTAGTTAACAGCAATAAAACAGAGAAAAAGTATGCATCAGGCAATAAAAAGTGCTATATATAAATTGCTAGAAGCAATAATCAGTATAAATAAACCAAAAAAAAAAAAAACAAGATACTTATATATCTCAGAACTTCATTCATAAATAAATTTAGAAAATACAACCAAACAAGTAACATGTTCTTACAAAATTCACATAAAATAGCTAACTTTTAATTTTAAAACACTACTTACTGATACGTTTTCATTAAGACCCAGGGCTTAAGTAGCATTGGTCTTTAACTGCCATTTAAGTTCCAGAAACTCTAAGTAGTCCTCCATGGGACCCCGCCCCCACACTCCTCCAAGTTAACTTGATCAATCAACTTCTCTTTATCTGGGTCTACTCTGTCTCCTGCTCTGATGGTCTCGTTTATTTTTGTACCCCAGTGTGTGTATCCATCTTCCCATCTCAGGCACTTTATCTCCAAAATCACATGCTTCCTCTGCTATTCTACCCGTGCTCACCTTAATAGTACTACCGACTAACCCTAACACTAATCCTGCTCCTCTCCCAAATCCTGCACTTTACCTTTCAAAATCCTTTTCTGTAAGACTACCAAATCTGAATGTGTAATGGACTTTTGGTGTTCTGCTCACAAAAGGAAACTTGATGTTTCCTTTTGTGATCAGTTTTATTTTAGTTGTTTTCAATTTTTTCCATGTGCTGAAATAGTTATTACTCAGAAGGCTTTTCTCTTTTTCACATAAATGCTCATGACCTGGAAACTCAGTGTGTGAAGCAGCTTTGGTCTTTAATGTATCCATTTCTTTCTTTAGTCCTGCAATCAGTCTTTCAATGTATTATTAAAATATCCATTAATTGTGAACCTATATTTGTTACCAAAGTCAGTTAATTCAGAACTGTCTAGTTCCACATTATACACTTATTCATCAAAAAAAATTCTTCCAGCTCCTATACTCTAATTTTAATATTAGATGGCGTGTGTACTGCAAATGCAGTGGGCTCACTTCTCCAAAGGGGTTGTCCTGCCTTTACAAACAGTCAAGTCTCCCCATTTTTAATATTCTTCTTTAACTACTAGTTATCCACAATCTTCACAGGGTAAATAAGATTTCTATTAGAAATAGTCCCATGTTTTTGTGAATTATGCTACTGTCCCATGTTTTGAACCACATTAGATATGAATGTGTTTTGCATTCGTCTTGCTGTGTAATGTATAGTTCATGGCAAGAAAGTTTTCAAAGGTGCCCAAGACATAATCTTTCCTGATCAGCCACAAAACCCACTGAACTGCATTTCATTAAGAAAGACAACAGACTAGTAAATTCAGACTAGCCATCAGAAGTGAAAAATTGTTTCCCATGTTTGTCCTTAAGCAAATGTAATTACACCTCTTTGTGTTTAGTTGTACTTTTCCAGGATTGCTGAGGATTTATTTTTTGCTTGATCTGTTGAGACTCTCTATATAATGTTTCGAATATGACAATTCAGATACTATTGTTTAGAGGTTTAAATAGCTCAAAGTTCAGTTTTCAGACATGGATCTCAACAGAGATCATTATTGCTCTCTCTCCACTTAGACCAATGCCAATATATCTTTTTCCTTAATCATAAATTGATTTTATCTTTAAACAACTCAATGCTATTAATTTGCTTAATCTCTAGAGGCAAAGAAAGACGTTACTAGTGCATTTTTGTATATATAACCTTTATATGGACTTGTAGCTGATTATTCCTAGTGAACTTTGTATGATTCAAGGAATTATTCCTCAATAATCCCCAATAATCAACCAATGTCAGGGTTATTCATGCATTTACAGTTCCAAATCAGATCTCCTCTATTATATCTGTAATAAAGAGATGTAGGTTGAAGCTTTTTAGTTAAAGTTTCTAGGAATGATCTGACAGTCCTTTTATTTTCCTTTTAAAGAACTTCTGGACCTCCCCAACTTACCAGTATCAGTTCTAGACTATACACAGAAGCCAGGACCATATTTTATAAGTGATCTAATAACTAGAATAATAAACATGCTCATATTAAGAGAAAAATTAAGTTTTAATTGCCAAATACATTTTCTTCAAGATTTTCTTCACTTGCCATTCAAAGTTCAATGATTATTAGGGGTTATTCTTAAGTCTCCATAGTCCAAGCTTTATGTAATAACAATGATAGCCATAATGTAAGGGCTGGGAAAATTACAATTAACAATGTGCAGCACCATGCACTTGGTCTTATTAGCATTTTAGACTTCTCTACAGCTACTTGCCGATATATGCTGTAGTTTTTGGTCAACATGAAGCTGCTTCATTCATCATTTAAAGCTAAACTGAGTAAACAGTGAACAGAGGTAAGACATGATGGACAGTATCCACTTCAATAATCAAAATAAAAGCTATGTTTTTAGAAAGAATGCAGGGGAATTTCTCCTGGCCTACTAGCAACATTTCCTGCAGTTTAAAAGAATCACATCAGACTCACCTGGAAACAGAGCTTAAGCACTGTGGCACCAATCAAGTTAACAAAAGGTAAGTAAGAAGAATCCAAATCAAGCACTCAATCATTCAGTCAATCAGTATGTGGATAGGAAGATAGATGCTCTTCTTATCAAAATAATAAACTGACAGTGTGTGTGGTTTCTTATAAACTATAACAACAACAAAAAAGGACACAAGTTAAAAACTACTAGCTGGGCACTTTGACTTCAGTTGTAGGAACAGACTAGTAACAACTGCTAAAGCAAAAAGGTTTGGAATTCAGTATGGATTCAAATTATGATGTGGTTCTGGACAATGAAACAGTGTCTGCTTCATACATTTTCTAAGTAGTTGACAAGAGAAGGGTTGCATACTTTACCTAGTCAGACTTAAGCAAAACATTTAACAACTTCCAAAACAGATGATGTGTTCAAAGTGATACTGATAGGACAAAGTGAGTCTACAGAGAATGACAAGTAAAGCAATGAATAAAAAAAAAAGGATTCATAAAGAGGGGTCCAAAAGCAGCCATCATGATTCTTTCAGTAGCCATTTCATTGAGGCATGCTAAATCTCATGACAACACAGCACATAAGGACTTTGCTCAATATGTCACCCCCCCGCCCCCAAGTAAACTGAATGAGTGCTCACATCATGCTAAGGGCACTGGCCATTGAAAAATTTGGCATATGGATAGGTATGTGCTTTTATTCTTAAAAATACATAGTGCATATGAAAGTCATTAAAGTTGCACTACTGTTTTTCATGACTGTGTCCACAAAAATGAATAATACACCCAATACCTTGGTGTGCTGCATAATGATGGACCTCTGGTTCAGCACTGCATTATTTTTAAATCATGAGGAATGTCTGCCTAGGTTACTCAGAACATGCTGCTTACAATGAGTAGTAACAATCTAATGCTTCCCTTTGTGCCTTAGCACTAGATTTTCTGAAAACTGTCCAGAATCACCATCAGCAGTACTGACACTATCAGCTGATGTAAGAAGATAGAGTTAAATGTTTACTCATTTCTGAGTGTAACATACTGTAGTAATAACCCTAACTTTACTTACACTGATCAGATAATGGTACTATTTTAAAAGTATGCTTTATCGTCCTTAATAAGGCAAGCTACCTACAGGATCAGATAGAAAATTTTAGTACTTTAATGATTTGTCATCATGACCCATGTCATCTTGAACAATAACAGACTGCATGTATTAATCAATGATGTGTTTTTCAAGTCCAGTAGGATTAAACCCTTACTACAGTGAAGGCATTCTATTTATACCGACAAACACAGTGAAAAAGGACATCTTACAAATGTGATATAAGGACATATGGAAAGAAAGGACTTCAGTACTGTATAACACTATTTTTTCTTAAGATAAGCCTGATATGACCTTTCCGTACCAGTAATATTTTTATCATTTCTATTAAGCAGATTAATGGATTGCTTACTCAGTGCTAGAAGGTACATTGTGTGGAATGTTTCTCTACTCTTTGGCTGACATAGCTAACACTATTTCCTCAGCTATACTGCACTTTGGCTTCATCAGTGATATTACCAATGCCTGAAAAGATTCCTTCAGTGATTATGAGATAATTTATCTGTAATGCTGTGACTGGAGGGACTTCATTGATTATGATGAAATGAAAAAGGGGAAGGTGCTGCAGGATTATTTGCAAAATGTATTACAGTGTAACTCAAGTGTCTGGAAAATATTGTGATAAACAAAAACAGAAAAAAAAGAGTGCCTAAGAAATTAAGAAAATGTTTTCTCTTCTATTTTTGAAAATCTGTAGTATTTTTCTTATTCATTTTGACGGCTTTAAGTCTATAAAATCACAAAAATCATGACAGACATTTATCTTGCCTCACTCTAATCCCCCCAACAAGAGTTTCATATACTTCCTCATCTGTGACATCATCAGCTGAAACCTAGAAGGTGATGTACTGTGTCATGAGGAGAATAAGCAAGACAGACTGTAACATCATCAATCTAAACAGAATAGTCAATTTACATCATTAGTCCAGGCAGGATGCTAGCCTGTAGATGCAGAACCAAGACACGCTATCATTATCTTACAAGATCAAATCCTAATGGCTGTGTGTGCTTCAAAGAATGCATTAATGGGTGCCACTGATGCAGTTTTATCTGAAGCAGTTTCTGATCTTCCAAGCAGTTCTATGGTTTGCCACAGCATTTGGGCTGCTGATTCCTCAAATGAGGAAGTGACGCATGTTTTTCTTTTTTCCTATCATTGTACATCTTTGCTAGCTTCACATTTTATTGGAATTTCCATCTTCTTTACAGAAGGTGTATCCTTTATCCTGCTGTAGTGGATGGTTTGTGAAATACCAGATGAATTCTAGGTATCTACACTAATCATGCTGTGATTTAATTATCCCCTTCCCCCAGAATTTCAGCAATTACAAAATGGATTATTTGTAACATGGTAACACTGTGTGTTCCCATGCAGTAATGTGAAGGGCTTTTGAAGTGGTCTCTCCAAGATGAAGCAAGCATATGAGAAAAGACTGAAACTGTCATGAATCACTCAGTTTCATTTCTCAACAAAACAAAGTTGCTGCACATGCAGATTGCATTTGCATTTGCTAGCTTCATTTAAAGACACAAAATGGGAGATGGAAGTGAAAGAGATACTACAGCTGCTGACACTCTGACACTATAGCAGGTTCTGTGGTGCATACGACTGATGAAACATAAATGTGTTTCCCTGTCTCATCATTCTAGGACCTTACTCAAGATCTTTTTATTTGTTCAACTATAGACTATTCTGGAGAATGCAAAGCTGTCTCTTTTACAATGATATTCAATGCCTGGTATTGTGAAGGAATAAATTGCTCTAAAAATGAAGTATTGAGATTATGGATGAACTATAAAAAGGCTTTATCATTACGCCATGAGGCATGCGTCTGCTCTCTAACAGTACTGTGCTCACTCTTATCCAAATATCTGTAATGCAAATTTTGAAATGCTCGATATACTAAAATATAAAAAAAGTCTATAAAACTGTGCTTAGTAACAGTTACGGTATGGGCAGTTTAAAAGAATATGGTGATATGCATATTTCAGTGCAGCCTGATACAGATGTGCATAAGATGGTCTACTCCCAATGTTATGTCCACAGTCAAAGAGATGCAAAGTGGTACATAACCACTCATGATAAACAGCTTATTGGGGGACAGAGACTAAACATGTTAAGCTACAATACTGTGAAATGCAATAAATGGAAACTGCAGACTATGTGTACTGTGCATGTCACACTTACAGGATTTTTGAACCAGCTTTATATAGCTGGTAGACCATAGCTGGCCAGTTCACCTATCAAATAAAATATTATAAAAGTAAGTGCACCTACATAATAAGCTGATCAGTTTACCTATGAGTCAAAAAAGTATTATAAAAGTAAGCACATCTACATAATAAGTTCACCACCACAACACCAAGCTCCCATAATACCTTCCAGCATTCTACTTTACTAAGACTACAGTTGCACAGATCTCAGTTCTGTCAGAACAAGCCCCTTTTGACTCATCAATAGGCTCTGACAATCTATGCCCCTGGTTCCTATATCATTGCAACAACCACAACATATCTGCCCCACTGACATATCCATAATCTCTGCCTCACTTCTAATACTATGCTAACAGCATGCAAGTCTGCACTGCTTACGACAGTTTACAAACAGAGTTATCCTGCCTCAGTAGCATATTTAAGGCCAGTCTCTATATTACCAAGTCTGGTCAAAATTCTAGAGAAACACATTTTCCAACAGTTCATCTCCTTCCTTCAAATATATCCCATTATGTCCCATAAAAAGTGGGGATTTTCATAAGGCAGGAGGACCATGACTGTGCTTATCACCCTGATTGACTACATCCTTACTAACATAGATGACGGTAACCTGACTGGTGCATTATTTATTGGCTTCACCCAGGCGTTTAACACAGTTGATCACACTATCCTGCTGTCCTATCTGGTTGGCATAGGGATTAACCCACAGGTCGCAGAATGGTCTTATTACTTTAATATTATATTAATAGAACAACCACATTTAAAACTGGCTCTTCATTCTCCCCCAAAGTTACTAAACACTCTGTGCCCCAAAAGGCTCTATACCCACATTCCTATAGTTTTCCTTCTTTATCAACATCCTCTCTTTTGATCTCCCAAATCTTCAAATACTACTCTATGTAGATGACATGGTGCTCTTTAGATTCATTTCAAGTCACAAAAATCATTCAAAAGATCAACAAGACTTATTGGGTCTCAGCTTATGGTTAAACTCCTCAAAGATCCTTTGTAACCATAACAAACACAAAGCAATGATTGTTGATTCACACAAAAAGACCAATATAGCTCAAATCATTAATATCACCAACATATTCTGATACCTCGGTATACCGCTAGATCAAACCTTTAACTATCAAACACACATTGAAAGATTATGACCAAAAATAAATCACTTACTTCTTTGTACTCCAAACCTGTCTGTCCCCCTCTCTCTCTCTTTTTCCCCTTCATCCAGTACAGCTACAAGAAAAAACATAATTTTTGTCCAGATGAAGTATGCTGTATCTTAATCTGTGAGTGTCTCATGCAAACCTACTGTAAACTACAAACCATTTCTAATAAAATTTACAGTTTCATCGCCAACTCCTTTCACCTAGAGCACCACTGACTGCCTCTCAAAAACACTACAATGGCTGCCAGTGATAAAAAGAGATGATCTTTTTCTCAGCTCACAAATATTAAAGTTCCTACATCCAGATAAACCATCTCCACTAATCAACATACTACTAGCACAAATCCATTATAACATCCAAAGCCAATCCAACTCTCAGCTAAACATTCAATTCCACAAAACTGAATAGTGTTGCATAGACAACATTTTCTCAGTACTGGCTCACAAATTATGGTGAGTACTTATTTTAAATCTAGCAGATTTCTTTTTGACTATGCCAAGTTTTGACCACTTTGCAAAGATTTCCTACTTAGAGCTGATTCAAATGTACTAAAATATGTCATTACATGAGCTTCATGCAATGTGATATTATCATAAAATAAATGACTACCTCCAAATTAACATAACCACTCCCTTCCTGAGAAATTTTCTGGGTGGCACAATCTTTATATAAGAATATATACATATATATCTATATATTTATATATATATATATATATATATATATATATATATATATATATATATATATATATATATATATATATATATATATATATATACACACACACACACACACACACACACACACACACACACACACACACACACAGCTTATCTGCATAACTGTCTTAGACTGCACTTATTTCTGTAAGTTTAAAGAATATTAAATTGTAGTCTTGCATCCTAGTTCACGTTGTTCTCTGTTCTGTTTCCCATTATTTTAGCATTAACTCATGACTGGGTGTGGGTATCACAGGATTAACACACTGTTGGCATGACTATACAATGACATTATTTAAGAAAGAAATTGCTTACCTTTCTTAAATAATGTGTTTGCATAACAGTACTGTAGTGTTCTTCCATGTTCTTCAGTGTTTGCTGCTGTACTGCACATGCTTATGGGGGTTACGTTCCCACACTTGCACAGTACATCAGTACAGTGCAGGAGAAGAAAGGGAGAAAAGAGAATTTCCATTGTTTTTTTTTTTTTTTCTTTAAAGAATGCATCTAACTTGGACCGAGCCCAAAATAATGGGGGACTAAAGACCAAAATATGGACAAATTTTAAATATTGCTCTTATACGCTTAGAAAGTTCCTGTAATAAGTTTTGTGGATGGATGGGTGAAGCTCGAACCTGAAACGTCCATCTTTATTTAATGATTTCAATCCCCAATGGCTTACTAGAATAAAAATTATGAAGAACAGGTCAAAACCATGAGGAAAAAGCCTGACACTCTGTGAAAATCTGGACAGTTGAGAGGTGTGAGACTCTGCTGAAATTTTAGGAAGCACAGTGCAAAAATACAAGGAAAGTCAGTTATGTTTCAGTTTCTTTTGTTTTGCAGAATATACCTGATTTTTCTTGTATTTTGTTCTGTTCTCTAAGTATTTTCCAACAGGAAACTCTCGTTGCTTAACGATACTTCAGCAGACAGACTTTTTTCTATTGGCATATTTTCAATGTACAATGTGCATGTTTTTGAATGGCAATGAGCCATCATTATATAATTGTAGGAAATACAATACTGTCTCTACATGTTGTTACTTGTTGCAATAAGGAACCTAGGCTCAGCCCACAATTTCTCATATTTAATCAGTGTACCACTCTGAAAAACACAAAAGTATGTGAATGAATAAATTAATTAATTAATGAAGAAACAAATGAAAAAATGAGGGAATGAATGAATCAATCAATAAATAAATAAAATCCAAATCAAAGTAGACTGGATATTGACTTGCAGGGGTTTTAAGTCATATACACATATATTGCTATAGTTCAGATACTCAAAAATATACCTTGCAATAAAAATACAAATGCCAGAATAATTTTTAACCTCTCTATCCACCCTCCACAAAACACACAGTAGCTGTACTAGGTCTGCTTGCACAGTTTATCTTCATCAGAAGACTTGGTCCTGAAGAAGATCAACATCTTTACCTACAGAGCAGTTTGAAATCAGCCAACAGACTTTGCAAGAAAAAAAAAACAAAACAAACAAACAAAAAAAGTAAGTCATTTTATATTACCACATATATTTTTCTGAAAAAATAAGATACATTACTACTATGCCTAGTGTTATTTATTGACTAATCCTCATAAAAATGTAAATAGTGCGTCATACAGAAAAAATGGTGTGCAAACATCATGGACAATTGGGAAGAACTCTATGACCTGAGAGAAAACACTACTCAACTAAGAAGGCAAGCTCCATTTGTGAAGCATGAAAGAAGACAGCATGACTTCAGAAACATTAACTCTAAAAGCACACTATCAAAGAGACAAGTTGCAACAGATAAATCTGGTACCATAAATAGATGAACAAGATAAACCCAAACTGAGGAATCAACCTCCTGTGTCCAGCAAGGTAATTAGAAACAGAGAAGCATTACATTCCTTGCAAAGGATGCACAGTTGGAAATCAGCATTGTGAAAATGAAATCAAGGTCTTCTGGATATGTTAAATGTTTTAAAGTCCATTGTTATTAAAGTTCAGCAGCAGCTGTAGAGTTAGGCTCCATCTGTAGATAAGTACAGTACTACACTAAATCTGCAGATGAGTAGAGAACTACACTAAAGATGTAGATGAGTACAGTACTATACTAAATATGTCAATGAGTGTAGTACTGCACAATCTGTAGATGAGTACAGCACTACACTAAACCTGTAGATGAGTACCGCACTATACTAAATCTACAGATGAGTACAGTACTACACTAAATCTGTAGAAGAGTACAGTACTATACTAAATCTGTAGATGAGTACAGTACTACAGTAAATCTGTAGATGAGCACAGTACTACAGTAAATCTGTAGATGAGTACAGTACTACACTAAATATGTCGATGAGTACACTACTATACTAAATCTACAGATGAGTACAGTACTACACTAAAGATGTAGATGAGTACAGTATTACACTAAATCTGCAGTTCAGTACAGTATTACACTAAATCTGTACATGATTACAGTACTACACTAAATCTGTAGAAGAGTACAGTACTACACTAAATCTGTAGATTAGTACAGTACTACACTAAATCTGTAGATGATTACAGTACTACACTAAACCTGCAGATGAGTACAGCACTATACTAAATCTGTAGATGAGTACAGTACTACACTAAATCTGTAGATGAGTACAGTACTACACTAAATCTGTAGAAGAGTACAGTACTATACTAAATCTGTAGATGAGTGTAGTACTGTACAATCTGTAGATGAGTACAGCACTATAATAAAGATGGTGCTACGGCAGTTGTTGCTACCTTGGCCAGTTTTACTGTATCTGTCTACACCGAGAAGGATCTAACTAGTGTACATTTTGGAATACACATCTGGACAGCATAGCTCTCAACTGTACAGATTTTTGTCTCATATTTTTGGTCTGTTCCTCATAAAAGTTTTGGTTTTCTTGCAAAGTATTGAGACTTGAAGTCAGGACATAATGATAGACATTTTAGTTTCATACTTAATACCCTTCAAAAATTCATGTTAATGCAAAACCTATTATTCTATCAACTTTCTAAGTTTATAAGAACAAAATTTAAACATTGTCCCTATTTTGGGGCCTTTGTCCCCTCTAGAATGTATGGCTTTGTCCAGATTTCCTGTGCTAAGAGGTTCAGAGGTATGCTGGACAGTACATAACAGTATGCTACATCTTGGGGACTGACTTGAACATCACTGAAGGTCAGATACTTATGGATCTCATTATAGGCTGCCACTACAAATATCAAATATAGCAACTAACAGTTGAGGAAGTACTTGCATTACACTGAGGTTTGACTTTCACATTCCTCATCTGGCTTGCCTTATGTCTTTCAAGGTGTGCAGAGGTTTGTCTTCAGAATGGATTCTTCCTCAGGCTACCATCTGCTGCATGAGGTTCCACTGAACACTGTTCTTGGGTAGTTACTTTGCACGGTGTGCAGACTTCCTCCTCAAGATATCATTCTGCAAGGAGGCTTCAGTTTACATTGTTATGCAAATGATTAAAACTTTACCTCTTCTTTCTTTGGGAACATATAACAGTACTTGTATGGCAAGAAGGAAGTTTAGATGTCATCCTAAAATATATAAGTAATGGCTAAGTAGTAGCTTCCTCATGAACTCTTCTGGCAAAACTGAGGATATGACCATTCATAAAATGTTAAAGCCCATCAGAGTTCTTCTTACCTCCATTATAGTGTAAGAGAAAAATCATGGTAAAAATTTAATGCCTCTTAATTTCTATACAGAATGATATATGTTGGTCATAAAGCTCTTTAAAATTCCATAATCTGTATGAAGAAGGTGGCATTATATACTGTGCAGTGATATACTAAAGCAGAAATACATCATTTTAGAAGCTTTATTATCCACAATCACTATGAACTAAATTACATTTGATTTTACAATGCTTTATACTTCTACATTATACTCGCTAATCATACTTTGGATATGACTACTCATGATTCCCAGGACGTGACTGTTACTGAGTCCCAGGATGCGAATGTTAGTGATTCCCTGGATGTGTTTATCAGTGTTCTCAGGATGTGACTGCTCATAATTCCCAGGATATGACTGCTCATGATTCCCAGGTTATGATTGTTAATGACTCCCAGGTTGTGTTTATTAGTGGCTTCCAGGATGTGACTGTTACTGATTCCAAGGATGTAATTGCTACTGATTTCCTGGATGTGTATATCAGTGGTTCTCAGGATATGACTGCTCATGATTCCCAGGATATGACTGTTAGTGACTCCCAGGATGTCTGTTAGTGGCTTCCAGGATGTGACTGTTATTGATTCGCAGGCTGTGACTATTAGTGCTTTTAAGATAACACTGGTTGTAATTTCCAGGATGCGTCTATTAGGTTCTCAGGATGCGACTTATAGTGATTCTCATGATGTAACTACATATTACTCCAGAATGTTACTGATTGCCAAGTTGTGACTGTCAGTAATTACTAGAATATGTCTATTAGTGGTCTTAAGGATGTGACTGTTACTGATTACTAGGCCCAGACTGACATGGATTTCCAGGATGTGATTGCTAGTGATTCACAGCCTGTGACTGGCAGTGACTCCCATGATGTGACTGGTCATGATTTCTAGGACATTTCTGATACTGAAATAAAGGATGTAACTGGAAGCAATTCCCAGGATGTGGTGTTATGTTTATTTGTAAGTATGTTAGTACTGTCTTACGGCTGCAGTGGACAATGGAACTGATTCAGAGTATGGCTTAATGTTTGTTCATAACTGATTCACATAGTTAAAGAAGGTTTTATAACTATCCTTGGGTTAAGATGCTAGTTTTAATTTGAGTTCTGCTTTAATCTTCTTTATAGCATCTTTCATACTTTTGATGATCTTTTTGATAGAGTTGTTAATGTAGGTGGAGTTTGATGTATTATAGGCATTCTTCTTCTTCTTCTTCTTCTTTCGGCTTTTCCCGATTAGGGGTCACCAAAGTGGATCACCTGTTTCCATTTCTTCCTGTCCTCTGCATCTTGCTCTGTCACACCAACCACCTGCATGTCCTCTCTCACCACATCCATAAACCTTATCTTAGGCCTCCCTCTTTTCCTGTTACCTGGCAGCTTCATCCTTAGCATCTTTTTCCCAATATATTCAGCATCCCTCCTCAGTGCATGTCCAAACCAACGTAATCATGCCTCTCTGGCTTTGTCTCCAAACCTTCCAATCTAGGCTGACCCTCTAATATACTTATTCCTAACCCTGTCTACCCTTGTCACACCCAGTGCAAATCTTAACATCTTTAACTCTGCCACATACAGCTCTGACTCCTGCCATTTTGTCAATGCCACTGTCTCCAACCCATATAACATAGCTGGTCTCACTACCCTCTTGTAGACCTTCCCTTTCACTCTTACTGGTACTCGTCTGTCACAAATCACTCCTGACACTCTTCTCCACCCACTCCATCCTCCCTGTACTCTTTTCTTCACCTCTCTTACATACTCGCCATTACTCTGAACTGTTGATCCCAAGTATTTAAACTCATCCACCTTCGCCAACTCTACTCCCTGCATCCTCACCATTCCTCTATCCTCCCTTTCATTCACATACATATATTCCGTCTTAGTCCAGCTGACCTTCATTCCTCTCCTCTCTAGAATATATCTCCACCTCTCCAGGGTCTCCTCAACTTGTTCCCTTCTCTCACTACATATCACAATGTCATCTACAAACATCATAGTCCAGCGGGACTCCTGTCTGATCTCGTCTATCAACCTGTCCATCACCAGTGCAAATAAGAAAGGGCTCAGAGCTGATCTTTGATGTAATCCCACCTCCACCTTAAATGCATCTGTCACTCCCACTGCAGATCTCACTGCTGTCACACTACCCTTGTACATATCCTGTACCACTCTTACAAACTTCTTTGCCACTCCCGACTTCCTCATACAATACCACAACTCTTCTCTAGGCACCCTGTCTTATGCTTTCTCTAAGTCCACAAAGACACAATGCGACTCCTTCTGACCTTCTCTGTACATCTCCATCAACACTCTCAGAGCAAACATCGCATCTGTAGTGCTCTTTCCTGGCATGAAACCATACTGCTGATCACTAATTATCACCTCCCTTCTTAACCTAGCTTCCACTACCCTCTCCCATAACTTCATGCTGTGACTGATCAATTTAATCCCTTTGTAGTTACTACAGCTCTGCACATCACCCTTTTTCTTAAAAATCGGTACCAAAACACTTTTTCTCCATTCCTCAGGCATCCTTTCACTTTCCAAGATTTCATTAAACAATCTAGTTAAAAACTCCACTGCCATTTCACCTAAACACCTTCATGCTTCCACAGGTATGTCATCTGGACCAACAGCCTTTCCATTCTTCATCCTCTTCATAGCTATCCTTACTTCCTCCTTACTAATCCACTCCAATTCATGATTCACTATCCCCACATCATCCAACCTTTTTTCCCTCTCACTCTCTTCATTCATCAGCCCCTCAAAGTACTCCTTCCATCTGCTCAACACACTCTCCTCACTAGTGAGTATGTTTCCCTCATTATCCTTTATCACCCTTACCTGCTGCACATCTTTCCTAGCTCGGACCCTCTGTCTAGCCTTTTCTCCCTGCTTAGTGTCCATCCTTTCATACAACTCTCTATACGCCTTATCCTTAGCCTTTGCCACCTTTCTCTTTACCATGCACCTCATCTCCTTATACTCCTGTCTACTTTCTTCATGTCTCTGACAATCCCAGTTCTTCTTCACCAGCCTCTTTCTCCGTATACTCTCCTGTACTTCCTCATTCCACCACCAGGTCTCCTTGTCCTCCTTCCTCTGTCTGGATGTCACACCAAGCACCTTTCTAGCCATCTCATTTACTAGCTCTGCTGTAGTTACCCAGCTATTCGGTAACACTTCACTGCCACTCAGTGTCTGTCTTAACTCTTCCCTGAACTTCACCTCACAATCACCCTTTTTCAATTTCCACCATTTGATCCTTGTTGCTGCCCTCATACTCCTCCTCCTCTTCTTGATCATCCATGTCATTCTACAGACCACCATTCTATGCTGCCTAACTACACTTTCCCCCATCACCACTTTACAGTCTCCAATCTCCTTCAAACTGGCCCTCCTGCAATTTTTTTTATTATTATTATTATTATTTTATAAAAGAGCTCAGTAACATTGGCATTCATCCAAGGTGGTTTATTTTTACATTACCCAATATATCTGGTTCTGACTGGAACTGCTTGATTAAAGTATTTTGTTACATGGGAGCACAATTCATTGGCATAACAGCTTAGGCAACATGGTGGCTAGAAATCTTGTAGATGAATTTTGAGTGCTCATCATAATGTCGTACTAGGTTCACAGTTTTAAAGTCCTTTAGTTCAGATATGTTCATTGTGGTTGGTTTAGATGGCCTAAAGAAAAAATGCTTTCATCACAGATGATGATACTGCAGAAGCTGTGCAAACAGCTGCTATGTTTGTGAGGATGGTGGTCAAGAAGATGTTAACCTTCACTAAGTCTAAGAATTTTTAATAATACCCAATCTTTGTGACATAGGTGCTTCAGTTAAACAATAAACTGCTGAAAGCGTCCCTCAAAAAAGTATTTTTATTTATTGGTAATTCAGTAAGCAGATTTAAAAATCTTTCACTGTCCACCATGGACATGGAAGGTGACATACAGTAGGCTACATAAGCCGCAAAACTTTATAGAAAATGATGAAGTTTACATCACATGGGATCATCCATTGCCAACAGTTCAAAAAATAGATGCGAGAAAACTAGATATAGTAGTCTGGGAAAAGAAGACGAAAGTAGCATTGATCACTGAAATTATTATACCTAGTGACTAAAGTGCCTTATATACAGAGAGTAACAAAGTTATAAAATATCAGGACTTGCAGGCAGAAAATGAGGGCAATGTGAACAGTAGTTGGAGCAACAGGTCTTATAAAATATGCTACCGATACATGTAACGCTGTAAGAATTACAGAAGGAGTCATTATTGGGCACATTGCAGGTGATGCGAAGATCACTTCTGGCTAACATCAAAGATTGAAACAATACTAATTTCAAAGTAGCAAAAAATACAAGTGGAGGAGAGAACCAAACAGGCTGAATAAAAAGCAGTTTAATATCCGAAGCTTAAAAACACACACTCATAAGGCCTTTTGGGATGAACCCTGATGAAGGCTATGCCTAGATGATATTGTAGATGAACTTGATGACTGATCCTGCATGCCACCACCCACATTACATGGGCAAGCTGTAACACATGATGGCATCATGTTCCCTGGGTGTATGTAAAATGGTGGGTGTGGCCACCTCAGATGTTGTGTGTAAATTCAGTACCACATCCACAGTGGGATCGCCACATGTTGTAGGAACCATGGAGGATCCCTACCTCTGGAGGTGGTGACCGTTTATGCTATGCACCTTCAAGTTCTTGCATAAGTGAGGTCACACACTTGTCATGCAGATAGGGAGTATGACCGCCCAGAATGGAGACATACAATTTTATTGTGTCATCAGATTGAGTCTCCAGTATCTGTGTCTCAGTATCATCATCCCCAGCACATGTGCTAACAGCAGCCTATTGTTTTGCCCAGTCCTTGAAAGATGTCTCCATACCAATGCTTTGCCCTATAAATGTACAGCAAAGAACACATCAGAGTGAGCAAGGGCACTTCAGAAATTTGTCCCTGAGGCACACACAGTAAGGCTGTCTATGCTAAATATAGTGTGCAAAACCAACAACATCTACCAGCATCCTAATATGGCTGGACACATGACATACAGAAACAATACATAGCCAGTTGCTGCTGTGGTAAGTCTAAATAGTGTGTGAGGACAGCAACTGAAGAGTAATCAGGTGTAAGAGGTATTAATTTAGTACATCATCTACTGAGATACGTGATTTTTTCTATATGCCAGTGTCCACTTCTCCAGGGATAATCCAGTAAACTATGTCACCCTGCAGGGAACACCAGAAACTACTCTGGCTTCTGAATGGCATCCCTGATGGTCAACTGTTGTGCTGCTATGGAACATGTCCTTGTCTTGGCATGGCACAGTACATCAGTAATGCATTTATGACATTGCTGTAATGAGCAATTATATTCCTCCATGCATTTATGCCATAGAACATTGCTGTCATATCTGGTCATGTAAAGGCTTATCATCATTTCATCTCTCCAACAGGTTGTGTTAATGCATCTTAAGGACTTTTAGCAAGACTTCACTATACCAGGGCTGAAAATTTCCATCTCCTGCAATTTATGTTATTTATCAGATATGTAGGCATCCATGAACACATAAGGCAGACCTACAAGTATTTATTCTATTGAGAATGGTAAACTGGCAGGTACAGATAAAAGAAAAATCTATATAGAACATGCACAAATCAAACTGATGTCTGGTAGGTATACTTTATAGCAGCTGTAAGAACAGACATGGGGGAGCATAGCAGGCTTACGTGCTGACAGGTATGGTAAAGCCAGCATTTCTGCGGATGAATGCTGGAGGTCACCATGGTAACTGCAGGTATTATGGCCTTACTGTAGTATGGTAAGGTAGATGTGTGCAGGCATAGGACTGCTGTACTTGGCACCAAGGGCCAGCACATATATTTGACAGGCCATAACAGTTGTTACAGTGACTCAGATGTAGAGGGACAGGTGGTCCTGATAATTTGGTACCTTCTACAAATGTGGGGAATAATAAGTCATACAAATACCTGTTGCCAGCTTTTACTACTGTTAATTTCAGTAGAAGCATGCACGTGCTTACCAAAAGAGAGAACATGCACCTTAGCACACACACTAGCAGACTACTGTTTTGCCTCCAGATTAAATATAGATTTAAGCATTTGATATTATTCCTCTTAGTACTGCTGCCCAAATATGCAGTACATCTTCCTAATTCTGCACAATGTAGAATAGAACATGGCAGCATACCTCTTGAGGAAAGCAGGTTTATACCTACTGGCACATGGGCAAATTAGGGAGAGAGGAATGCATGTGTATGAATCACTACAATTTTCTGTAGTACATCAGTGACATAAATTGCAGCTTACTGCTTAAGTTCCCATCGAAGAGTCATGTCCATCAGCTTGTGCTGGAGATCCACACAGCTGTGTGTGTTGTACTGCCTCATGAATAGCTGCATTGCAAAAACCACACTGTAGGTCTAATTAGCAGGCCGCTGTTATGCCCCTCATGAAAATGACATCATTTTATTTAGAAGTAATTTGGAAAAATGTCAAGTTTTGATAGAGTTTAAAGGAGAGAATCTGAATGGTTCACTAAAAAGATCAAGATAATGTTTATCCTCCTTCCTGGTGTTTTCAAAGAGCATTTACTGGGCCCATACCACTGCACTTTTAAGGAAAGTGCACGTCTGCTATGACCTGGTCGAGGAGCTGTCCTCAGCCACTGATATCACTATGAAGGTGGGATAATGAAGGCATCGGCTATATGACCTCTACTGCAAGAACCCTGATGGTATCCATGCATGGGAAGGGGATGTTAGGCAAGAATACCCCCAAATAATATGTATTAACTATTTTTTTTTCTTTTTCCCTACTTTTTATAGCTTATATGTTTTATTTTATCCTACTGTAAAATTAGAACTCTTTATGTTACTGGCAAGTACCTGTCAAGCTCAGGCTAGCAATTAAGCCTGTAACAATGTTGACTGTTCATGTGACATGGAGGTGTTAGTGATGGTACTACAAGTGATACACCTACAACATTTTGCATGGGTTACCACAATGCCATTTTCTGGGCTAGATTCATGCTGCACCAACTCACAATGACTGCACAGTACCTAGATGCCCTGTCTGTGCCATATTCATTTTATGTATATTAATGGATATGTAGGGGACACACACTTGCCTGCTGCCTTTCACGCAGCTCATGGAAACATTATAGGACTGCATCTGTTCATATAATCTCTCTTGTTAGCTATCATAGTTCCATTATGTTCCCTTCTTTCTTTTGTTCTTTGTTAATGAGCAGAATGCAAGGCAAACCAGGTCACCTTGTTCAGGAGGCAAAAGCAACTTGTGGCCAGCCATGGTTAGTTCTCACATAAGGTCTGACATGTCATACTAATGTCAGGATAGATTAATTTATGAACGCCTTCCTATTTTGTCTGCAAGCCCAAATAATAGATTTACTCTGCGGACACCCCCACTGCTTCCTGTTCATGGTGAGGTTGTGGCAGAGGTACAGGAGAGAGATGAAGCTAACAGTACACTGCCTTCTCACTGACAGGTAGCCAACCTGACATACTTGAGGTGGGGAAGTCACCACTGCAACAGCTGGTAGAGGCTACAGTGGAATGAGCAGTGGAGGGATATATGACCACCACAAGAGTTTCTGACCCACTACCATTAGGCCATCAGAGGAGGGTGTGACCCATACCACTGGTCACTCTGATCTGTCATGTAGTGATGGATGCCTGACGAATCCCTCTAGGCCAAGATATAGATGACATGGCAGCTGCTTCCCTCACCATTACACTGTACTCATGCCATGAATTCTGCCTTCCTGTTGTATTCCAAAACATTGCCTATGTATTGTTCAGCCTTCCCCATCACTATTTGTCTACCCTCTTTGTGTTTCTGTCATTCCAGTTCCCTCATCTTATTATGTGTACTTTCAACCCTTTGCTTTATATTGTTTTATGTTTTTGTGTCTGCCTCTGCACACTCTTCATTCCCCCTTTCCTACCCCCCCCAATTTCCCTTTCACTAATCCGTTTTCTATCTAAAAGTAAAAATTAGACCATATTCATGAAACGTTTCCCTGTTTTCCACAATCCTGCAGACTCCCATATGTTGTCCCTCTGTGTTACCCACTGCTTGCTCTTCCTATTTCCTTCGTTGCATCTACATCCCTTTCTTTCACTTGAATCCAACTTCATTCAAATTCACATTTGTTTTGTTTTGTTCACATGAGATTATGCTAAGTGGCCACTTAATAAAACCTTTTCCTCTATTTTGAGAATATATTTTACTGCACTTGACTATCTGTTTGCAAAATTAGAATGTATGTCTAGCTCAACTTATGTGCCTACTGCTTGCCTCATTTTTGCGTTGTGCAGCTCATCAAGAAAGTTCTAGAAAATGTCATGCTAACTGAAATCCTGTAAATGGTGCCATAGGAAATGTGGATGTTAAGCATAAATGCCTTATGATGTAATGCCATCTGAATATTACTTTAAAAATTTTTAAGTTTAAATCTACAATACAAAACTAGGGAAAATGTTTAAGCACCATATAGCTTAATATCTTTATGGCAAAGAAAATAAAAGGATTGCAGTTTTTCATGAGAAAAGAGATAATGGTACACTAGGCCAATATTTTAGGTCAAAGGCTAATTCTTCCATCTACCTTAAATCATCTCTGGACAGGACCTCAGCAGTTTTGAATGGAAAAGTAAAACAGGTAAGGCTGACTTAAAAAAAAAACATAGCACGGACCATTCAAGTATCTTTATAAAATATAGGAAAATCTTATCATGTATTTAATTTAATGTATTCAAACAATGTACTGTTCATTCTTCAAGTTACAGCAGTATGCTGCCCTGTAGGGATTTTTTTAAATCTGCAAACTCATTGCACTTCAAAAATTCCCTAAAACGTACTCCGTCAGAAATATTGAGAGAACAAATGCCTGTAAATAAGGAAATGATTCTTCTGAGCTGTGACACAGGCTCTGAAATGCTTATTCATAGTAAGGCCTTATTAAGTTTAGTCATATTGGCTGGCAAAAAAGCAATTACTAGAAAATGGAAATCAAAATCTAAACCAACAGTATTTGAAGTATTGAATATTGTGAAAGAGATAAAAGGACTGGAAGTTGGACCTTTAGAAAAGGGAAGGAGCAAGTTACATAGAAATAAATGGAATTTGTGAGAATACAGGCAGAATAATATTCAGGAAGAGGGGGAGTGAGGTTTAAGGGAAGGCAGGAATTCAGTAATTTCTGTAATGTTACAGTGAGAGAAAGTTGTTATAAGAAATGTATAATACATGTAAAAGAAAAAAAGAATGTTAACATTGTTTGTTTTGTTTACTATTAATGCATGTGTGCATATGTCTTACATGATAATTTAAGGAAAGTGTTAAAAACACAGCATGCATGCAGGCCTGTCATTTTGATACAACTCAAGTGTTCTACCCACATACTTCTCAACCTCTTAAAGCAAGAAATCTGGACAAAGCCTAAAATAATGGGGGGACAAAGGCCCCAAAATAGGGACAGATTCTAAATATTGCTCTTATAAATTTAGAAAGCTGCTAGAATAAGAGGATTTGTGTTAGCATGCATTGTCTGTGGGAAATAAAGTCAGAAACTCAAATATATGGCATTATTTAGGGATGTCAATCCTCCGTGACTTGCCAGAAAACCACATATTTTATGGGGAACAGACCAAATATTGGCAAAAATCTGGCCATTCTGCAAAAATCTGTACAGTTGAGAATACCCGTCTCCTCCTACTGTTCTCACTTCTGCACATATTTACTGTAGTTTTACCTTTCTCATAAATTTACATAAAATAAAAGGCAAAAAAGACTCCTATCACCTCCTCCCATCCCACCAACGTTCTCTCCTTGTATAATCTCATGACCCCCCCTTTCCTTGAGCAGCTTACTATCTTGTCTTTTAGCCTTTCCACCTCCATTACGCATCTCTCTTCCTCAGCTCTGCTCCCATTCTCGCTCCTATATTGTAACGATACAAGCCAAAACGTCTCCAGAGTACTGTTTGTAACATCGATGCATATCAATTGATATATTCCACCCGTACTGGTAAAATGTTGTACTTTTCTTTACCAACTACTAGTGTAGAACTATACTCTCACTGTATGTATGTAGTGAATAATAATGATTGCATATAATCTAATTTCTTCTGCAAATAAATGTATCTCTCTGTGGAGCTTTTGTCCCGGGTCTCCTCTGAAAATGGGCCACTAAGCTCAGTCAGACTAACTTGGTCAACAAATGTAAAATAAATAAATAAATAATATGAAAAGGCTACCTTCAGCCCTCAATGTTGAAATGTCCCTCAGTTATAATTAAACTTTACACCCAAGCTCCATGTGGTTCAGAGGTTCCGTGACCGAACATTCAAAATCGACCTAGTTGTCAATCATTAAATAGAGAAATAACAGATGTGTTAAGAAACAATTCTGAGGTAATTCGATGTTACCAAGAAGACTCTCAAGCATACTTAAAAAAGAGTGGACATTGTTAGTCTATTTCCTTTGAACACCTTGTCTCTGATGATATAAATGATTTTCCGCAATCTTATCACATTTTGGTAATGAGGCAGTGGGAGTGACACAGTACTACAAGCGCTGTAAGTTTACTTTTTATGTTGTCAGTGACCATTAATTTAAACTACAGACACTGCTTATGTAAGTGTGGCTCAAGGCTTCATGCCAAACAGTTATATACTTCTTCAGAGACAGTTTTAATCAATTTGCTCCTGAACATCTTGCAGTCATCTATAATAGTGAAAAGGGCAGACTTTATGCATAGGAGAACTAGGTGACTGCCTAGGGTGCCATGACTCCTGTTATTGCAGGGTCATTTTTTTCCTCTTTATTTTCATTTTGAGATCCAGGGGATGATGCTACACTTGCTGTATTTAAATTTTGAGTACAGGTTACTTCTGAGTTTGTGTTATTCAATAACAAGTTACTGTGTTGTCAAAAATACTGTATTTGTTGGGAGAGATGAACAATCACAGTAGTTTACACTGCTTGAGAGAGCTATTAGTGATGACTGATCCTCCCTGTTTATTGTAAGGGTATTATTTACAACACAGATTGCAGTTTAGGTATTCTTTTGTTAGTGCAATAGCATCACCTGCTCCCGTTAGCGATCATATCAGAACAAGGTGAATCCCAGAAGATTAACTTCATTAATATACATATGGGATTTGATCTAGATGTCAGTTATTACAATGGAGGATCCAGGTTTTATGTGACACATGTTACATTTAAACATTGAGAGGTCACAGATATTGAGAACTCGCAGTGTTCAAATGTGGGAGTGAAAACATGCCTGGAGGAAGCGTTTTTTTTTTAAATTTCATTCTTACCTTTTTGGTTTGCTTTTTATACTGAAATAAAGTCAGGAACATTTTGCTAACAGATGCCTGACAGCAAATACGTTATATGGTATTTTTTTTTTCAGGTTTGTCTCAGTCTGACATCAGAAAGGTACACAGAAGGTGGGTGACTTTTGAGGGGGTAGGGGTGAGGAGGCATGTTAATTATAAATATGAAAGCATCAGTTTAAAATATAACTGCAGGTATTTTGCATTTTGTGTCTTAATTTTAATCCCAATTAAAGAATGGGTGGGGGTGGGGGGGCACAGATTCCTAGATATGATTTACGTATCCTCACAAGTATTTGTCTTCTCACTTTATTATGAACTGGTGTTTTGTCAGCTTTGAGCATTAAAAGTAGCATATAACTTATTTCTTCTTTGAAATAAAAAAAGAAGGATTGAACGTCTGCTAATTATTTACTTCAGGACACACCAGGATATGGATTAGCTAGTGCCATTCCCCTGTGTGGTGTGGGCCGAGACAAGGCTGCAAGGGTTCAGTATGACTGCCATCCACTTAAGGGGCAGTTTATTCATGGAATTGTTATTGTTATTATTTATTTATTTAATTTATTTATCTACTTTTTCTGCTTTAGGAGATGAGATATTTAAAAAGACAGACAGTATAACATATACTGATGGGCTTCTGCCCCCACTCAAGTGAGAGGTGAATGCAGACCTTTATTAAATCCAAAAAGACAGACTGGTTTCAGCCATAAGCCTTTTTCAATGCATAACACTGAAATGTATATTCAGTCACATATATAGGTTCATAGGTTCATAGGTTCATACTAGGCTATCTGCCCGAGGGCATTTACAAGCCTAGCCCATAGTTTTGTGGCTTACGCCACCCCTTTAGTATGGGGAACTATACCCATTATTTTGCTGTGCCTCTGTTGAGCAGTGACACTGAGGTAATCCCTGGGGTATATCTGCGATCTCCCATCCATTGGTCAAGATTTCTCTTGAACAAGGCCAGCGAGGTGCTCTGCCTCACATATACCGGGATTTTATTCCACAGCATAGGGAGTCTTTGGGTGATGAATCTATCCCTCCAGCACGTCCTATTAATAGCCGTGTCGAGGTTTAAGTCTCCCGCCCTTGTGACTCTGACGGATCTAGATTTTTGAGGTGAAGCATATTCATCAAATCTGGGTTTGACATGGCCTTGTATGTTAGGCAAAGGTCACCTCTGAGCAAGCGGTGCGACTGAATAGAGCTGGAGTTCTTTCAGTCGGGCAGCATAGGACAGATGTTTGAGACCCTTTATCCTTTTGGTGAGGAACTTTTGTGGCCTCTCCAGCTGCTGCAAGTGTCGGGTCAGATACATTCCGAATGGGGCATTGTACTCAATCATTGGTCTGATGAGTGATGAGTATAGGGAGACTATGACCTCCCTTGATCTAGATGAGAATCCCTTCATGATAAGGTGGGCAATGTAGAAGGTCTTCCTAACTACTTTAGCTACATGGGTGTCGAATGACAGACTACTATCAACCTGGGTCCCCAGGTCCCTGATAACTTCTTCTGTGCTCAGTGGATTGCCACCTATTTGGTAGCTAGGGTAACCTTGTTTTTTCCGAAGGGTATGACTATGCATTTTTTATGCATTTTTTGGCATTTAACTTTAGGCCATGGCTCTGGCACCAGTTATCCGTTTCTGTGAGACCCTTCTGAAGGATATCTGTGTCAGATGTGTTTTCTACTATGGCGCCCAGTTTGCAGTCATCTGCAGTCATCTGCAAACTTTGTCAGCCATAACCCTCCTGTGTTTGCTTGTACTTCGGAAAAGTAGATGCCAAACAGCTGTCCTAGCTGTGGGTTTAATTCCTCGTTGAGTTCGTGGAGCACACAGCCGGGGACACCATCAGGTCCCATGGATGCTGTGTTTTTTGCTTTGGAGAGAGCAGTTCTCACTTGGGCGTTGGAGATGTTTGGGGGGCTGCAATCGCTTGGTATAGATATCTCTCCTTTTGGGGAAGGGGAGAAGTTTGCACTGAACCTGTCAGCCAGTATGTTGGCAATGTCTGTAGGATCAGTAATCTTCACATCATTTTGAACTAGTTCTGAGCATATCTGGGAGTTTCCTCCCAGGTTTCTAACATAGCTAAAGAAGGCCTTATGATTGTCTTTTGAGTCTTTAGCTATTTTTCTCTCAAAATTTGCTTTGGATGATTTTATGAGAGCTCTTAGTTTTTTACTTATAGTGATCAAGGGTGTCTTACCTTTTAAGGATTTTGCTCTATCTTGTAGTAGCTTCCTCCTTTTGTTGTAGAGTTTGTTTATGGCTGGGGTCCACCAGACTGGACGCTTGCCTTTGGTACAAAGAGTCTTTGTTTTGCTTGGGATTGCCTTATCCATGCAGTCCTGCAGGTGCTGGTAGAAGGCATTTGTAAGTGATTCAGCGGCTTGAGTACTGTTTTCTGCCGGCTCGGGGGCCTTAAAGGAGACCACACTAGTCTTTAGAAGTGTGAAGTCGGCTTTCGAGAAGTTCTTTACTGTGGTCTTTTTTATTTTAGGTGGGGTGGGATGAGGACCTCCAGCGAGATTAGTTTGTGATCTGATCTCACCAGTGAGGGGTATACTTCCAGTGTTGAACATTGTGCTCCCATGTTCGTGATGATGAGATCAAGTATGTTTTCTCCTCTTGTGCGGATGGTGACTAGTTGTTCCATGGCATTTGAGTTTATGAATTCCAGGAACTTTTGGGCTAGGGTGTTTGGGCTTGAGTAGTGTTCCCAGTCTATATTAGGGTAATTGAAGTCACCTAGTATGATGGTGTTTGGTGATACTTTTATCCCCTCTAGTGTTTTCAGGAAGGCCATGTGAGGTTCCTGAGTTTGTGAGGGTGGCCTGTAACATGCTACAATTTGTAGAGCAGTCTTGCCTATGGTTAATTGCACCTGGATGGTCTCCGATGCATCGTGCATTGCCACCAGTCTTGAGGTGTGGGTGTCTTTGATGAATATGGATACCCCACCTCCTTTCTTGGTATTGTCCGGATTTTGGAGCCGGAACGCATGATAAGAGGTAAAACCTGATAGTGCTGGGGTGCTCTCAGGAGCCTTGAACCAGGTTTCTGTCACTGCACAGACATCGATGTTCTCCATACTGAGAAGGGCCTCGAGTGCGTGCATTTTGAGATTTAGACTTCTGGCATTGAGCAGCATTACCCTTAGTTTTTTCCTTTTTGTGTTCTAGGGTGGTAGGTTTAGAATTTGAGCCTTGCCTAAAAAGGCACTATGGGGTGGCAAGAGCCTTTGCCAATATCCGGAATCCCAGGGTGACAGGTGCAAGCCGTCCTTTGGAAGCAGCGTGGCTTGTCCAGCATGTCATCCCAGGCAGACAGACATTGGATCCCCTTTGAATGACACCAGAGTTTAAGCCAATTGTTAAAGCTGATCATCTTATCTCTGTATTGTGGCATCATTCTTGGTGAAGGTAGGATACTGCTCAAGGTCAGGGTCATACCTGCCTGGGCTACATAATCAGAGAGCTCCTCAATGTCTCTTTTCATGTAGTCCAAGGAGGTGCGTCTCAGGTCGTTTACACCAGCGTGGACAATGACTGAGTCGTATTTGTACCTGCTGTTGAGAGACCTGAGTGCTTGCGTTATGTGGCGGATTCTAGCGCCCGACAGGCAGCTTACTGTGACCTTCTCCTTACTCAGTCTGGTGAGCGGGACGTCAGTGTGTCTGACTATGGAGTCACCAATGACTAGTGTGTCTGGCATTGTGTTTGGCCTTAAGGGCTGTGACTGTTTGACACTCTGACTGTGAGGTCTATGTGTTGCAGGTGTTGTGTTCTGAGGTGGTGGTTGTTTGGGTGTCTGCTTTGGTGGCCTCTGCTGTTTTGGTAGATTTTTGATCAGATCCGCCGAGTATGTCTTTGTGTGTTTATGTGTATGATTTGAGGTTGTGATGGTACTATGTGAGACTGGGTCTATAGTGTGTGTGGTAACCTTCTCCTCCTGACTGGTCTTGCCAGTCCTATGTTGAGAGAGCTCAGCCTCCAGTTTGGCCGTATAGTTGCATCTCTCGCATGTATTTGTGTTTTGTGGGAGGAGGAGAGGGTTGTCTGTGTACATGAGGCAATTGTAACATTGCCTCAATATTCCCAGGTTCACCAGCTGAGCAGGAGAGGACACTAGCAACTGATCCCTCGACATGCTAGAAGGACTAGACAAAAAACTTTAAAAGAGTTTCCGGGTTTCGTGGGTGACCGAGAAATGGGGGTTTGCCTTTTTGGGGTGCTATCTATAAGAGTGCCGTATCAAGGTAATAAGTACTGTAGGAGCAAGTGCTAGGTTTAACAGATACAGAAAAGTCTACTTGGAGTCAAGTAGAGATGATCTCTTTAGGTATTAGAGAAAGTGCTAGTAACAGGGATGCTTAAAGGTAAGATTGAAAAGAATGCACTCTGCAGTGTGCACTAGAGAAGTTAGATATGAAAGTAGGTAACTTGAGTTTTACCTGTTTAAAAGTTAAGGTTTAGTGGAGAGTTACTATTTTTAAAACAGTAAGATGGACTGAAAGGGGTGGTTACTTTTGTATTTTGGTGCTATGAAATACTGTAGGATGGCCAATAAATTTAAATAATTGAAGGGTGGGATTTCAAAAGTGATGGTTTTGTGATTACTCACATAAGCCAGTGAAAGTAGAGAGAAATGAGATATATGGTCAGATTAACATAAGAGGCGGGCAACTAGAAAGACAGTGGTATTTAACAAGACAACTTAAATGGATGGGAGGGAGGGAAAAATTCTGCCTGACTCAGAACAGAGAGAGCTGTGGTCTCTTTTGAAGTTTTAATATGCTGTTAGAACAGAATGCAAGCAAAACACAAGATAAAGAAAACAAACTACAGTATTCAAAATATAGAAAGGCAATACAGAAATACAAAAAATAACAGCAAACTAACCTTTCCTTCACAGCAAAGTGTAGCAGAGTCTGGATGAGCCTTTATATATATATATATATATATATATATAGAAAAAAATCATGGTCAGCATGTTCATATCATCCAATCAATCGCCAGCTATTATAAGTATTCATTCAACCCAGGGGAAAAAAGACCCCCCCAATCTAACAATCTGAGATTTTTCTTTTTTGTTTAAAATGTTGTGCCAACCCACTTTAAAATTCCTATTGCCAACAACTTTATCTATGACAAATTTAAATTGTGCACTTGGATGTTTTGTAGTATGCTTATACAAAGCATTGGTTGAACGTTTAGTTCTAATGTTACTGAGGTGTTCAGAAATATGTAATCTAATAGGTCTTGAAGTCTGACCTACACAGAATGCTGAACACGTGCACATAACTAAATAAACCACCCAATCTGTACTACAGTTGGCAAATATATTAATATTGAATATGCGAGATGTATTTTTACTGGTGAATTCTTTTGTTTTATGTATGTGCCTACAAAATGAACAATGGCCACATGGAAAACATCCCACCAATATACCGCCATCCAAAGTACCCTGAATGATGTTGGTAGATAATGTCTTATGTTTGCAATGGTTAAAATATCCTCCTAAGGTTTTAACTCTCCTGAAGGAAAAACATCTTGGACTCAAAAGGTTACTAAGCTGCTCATCAGCTAATAAGATGTCCCAATGTTGTTGGCTAAGATCCATGAAATGAAAACTGTTACACCCATAGCCAGTAGTCAGTCTAATGATGTCATTTGTTTTATTTTTCTTTGATGATATTTCAGTAAATCTGCTCTATCTAAAGATTGTACCTCCCTACTGGTCTGAAGAATGTGAGACCTTGTATAACCTCATTCCCCAAATCTACCTATTAGTTCCTGCTTTTGAGATAAGAACCCCTCATTGCTAGAACAAATTCTACGCACCCTCATAAATTGTGATTTTGGAATATTTTAAATGATGTGTTTTGGATGACAGCTGGAGGCATGAAGTAAAGTATTAGACTTGAATGGTTTATGATAAACAGAAGTTTCCAATGTCCCAGCCTGTTGTCATCTCAACTGGACATCCAAAAATGAAATGTTTTCAATATCATAATGTATTATAAATTGGACGCTGTACTTATTTTCGTTAAGATACTGAACAAATTCTTGTAAATATTCAGCATCTGACTTCCAAACCATCTAGCAGTCATCCAAAAATCTCCACCAAATATCTATTTCACCCAAAAACAGATTATGGGCAACATCATAGATAATTTCTTATTCTAGGTACCCCATAAACAGGTCGACATAAATTGGGGCAAACGATGTACCCTTAGCCATACCCTTAAGTTGTAAATAACAACTGCCATTGAAAAAGAAAACATTCTTGGTAAGAACATGTTCTGTTAGACAAAGGAGGAAGGTATTGAAACCAGGACTATATAAAGGGATCTTCTCCAACCAGAATTCCAAAGGGGCCAAACCCACCCAATGGGGAATACTCATGTATAAAAAGGTAATATCCAAGGTGCACGTGATCCACCTCGGTTCCAGTTGTGTATCAGACACAATGTTAAGAAATTCTGTAGTGTCCTGGATATGGGCTCTAACCCCTTTTAATAATGGTTCTAAATACGTTGTGAAAAATATTGATAATGTTTCTGTCAAAGAAACATTACCAGAGACAATAGACCTACCTGGTGGTTGTGTAGAGTTTTTATGAATTTTAGGGAGCAAGTACAGATATTGTGGTAAAGGGTCATGGACTGTCAAATGATTAGTTTTTTGACTAATGATACCTTCACTCATTGACAAATGCAAAAAGTCATCAATCTCACATTTAAATCTAGATGTTGGATCAATCGACATAGCCGTATAAAATCGACCATCCTTCAACTGTCTCTCAGCCTCAGCCAAATACATAGACCAGTCCATGTCCACTTTTGCCCCACCTTTATCTGCAGTAATAATAACTATGTTTTTGTTCTTCCTTAAATTCTCTAAAGCTTTGATTTCTATTGCTCTCAGATTATTAGAAAAGAATTGTGTACGTGATTCTGATCCAAAATGTATATCCTTAAGAACACATTTTTGGAAGATATCAACATATTTATTCATGGGGGGAACAAAAGTAGATCTTTGAAATCTAAAGGTAGGCTGTGAAAAGGATGTCTGTTCAACGTTATTAAAATACAATCTAAGGTTTAACAATCTACAAAAAGAGACTAAGTCATCCACAAAAGTATCCTCAGACACCACATAACCAGGAACAAAATTCAAGCCTTTCTTCAATACCTGGAGTTCAACATCAGATAGAATTATGGTAGAAATGTTATATACATTATTTAAATTGAATTTGGAGGCCTCAGGAGGTGTAATAGATTTTCTATTGTGACATACTGACCTGTGCTTCCTACCGCCCCTTCTAACCCTAAAGGATTAGGGCAATTTTTCCTGTCTTGACTCAAAGATTTATAAGTATAAGATATTTTGTAGGCTGGTGACCCCTGTTGGTACTCAGTTTCGGTATCTGTGAATGAGGAAGAATCATCCCCAGAGGTATCACTCTTTTGGCCAGTGTTATTAGACTCCTGTTTGGAGAATTTCACACTTTTAAACTGTTCAAATGGTCTGCCTTAACCATAGTCTCTTACATCCCTATTAAACTTACAAATCTTTATATCTTTAAGTTCTCTTTCAAATTACAATAAATCAGAACTTATTTTTTGAAAACAAGATTTGTATATTGGATGACCATCACATTGTTTTGCTAGTTCACATACCTCGGTAACTTCTGATATTCAGTTATTTATTCTACGTTCATAAAAAGAATGTAAAGTGTCCACAAACTGCATAAATGTTGATTGCTATATCGCAGACCAAGCCACCAATAAACTATCAATGGCCTGACCCAACAAAGGTTAATGCGAACATGTAAACCTCTCGGGGAAATCCCCTTAAGGTTATAAGCCTTAAATAATTTTTGATTGGATGATATGAACCTGCTGACCATTATTTTTTTCTATATATATGTGATTGAATATATACTTCAGTGTTATTCATTGATAAAGGCTTATGGCTGAACCTGGTGTGTCATTTTGGACTTAATAAACGTCTGTATTCACCTCTCAGTTGAGTGCTGGCCTTTTTGGATTCGACTTTTGCTGTGGTTGGGTCATTGCATCTGCCATACGAGCGAAAGCTTTGCTGTTTGCACGTCTGCCCCCACATCCCCTAGAGTAGGACCACAAGTCACTTAAAATCATGTACAGCAAGAGTTACAGGGGCGCAACAGCCACTTGATTGATCTCGATAGTCATCTCAGTGACTGTTTACTTTACGACACCTTGATGTAAAAAGAATTTGATTGACAAATCATCCCAGCAGCAAACACTTAACTGACAGCCTATCAAGATGCCAATCAAGTTAGCACAACCCAGACCAATCTGAACTGCAAAGGTGTGTCATAGAATCACCAAGTTTCTTTTCTATACGCACAATTTTTGTTCAGGCCGTGACTGGATCAAAAGGTAGGGAAAAAAAAGATTTAATGCACCTTAGAAAATCTGTAACCCCATAGCTTTTTGGTGTCCAGCTGCCCGCAGACACCAGCAAAATTTGATTAGTAAAGGGTAGGTTTGGTTAGTTATGTTGTACTGAAAGAAAGTAAGAAAAACCAAACCTGAAGAAGAAGACAAGGTACCTTTTTTGATCATGGTTTTTGTTCACACAATCATTAGACAAATATTGTTTAAAAAATATACAATACACCCTAGAGCATCTATAAACCTTGTAGGTTAATAGAAATATTTCCATTGCAGTTATTGCAGTATAGTCTTGATTAGCTTGGAAGTGCTGAAAAATTTAAGGAAAAAACAAACTTGAAGAGTAAGCCTAATTTTTTATGCAATCAATGGATGAAAAGGGTTGTTTAAAAAAATAAAATGCACCTCATAATATCTAGAAAACTCCATGACTTAATGAAGTTATTATCTACACAGTTATCAGAGTGCAGACAAACTGAAATAAGTAAGTTGAATGAATTAATGACTGAATGACTGCATAAAAAAAACCTGAAGCATAAGAAAAACAGAGAAAAATAATGAATCTGAATAGTGTGAGTAGGCCAGGATGGGTTGAGCAGCGATAGTGTGTGTGTGTGTGTGTGTGTGTGTGTGTGTGTGTGTGTGTGTGTGTGTGTGTGTGTGTGTATGTGTATATGTGTATGCATGTGCACACATGTGTGTGTTTGGGGGAGGTCAAAGATGTGTTATGCCAATAAATAATACTATAGCTTTATCAAATCTCCTTCCAGATTTGCACAATAAGAGTAACGTGTAGGTAGATTTAGATTACATGGTAGCTGATTCTGTAGAATTACTACCATTAAACTTCCAGAAAGTCAAACTCCATGATATATGTACAAATAACTCAAAGATATTTAACTATAGGCTGCTAGAACTTTATGGACTTGAAGGTTTATCAACATAACCAAAATATCACATAATCCTGGACCTCTAGTTATCACTGAAGACACAAGGATCCCAAACTCATGGAAAGATTAAATGAAAGTACACTTAGTTTGTTGACAAGCATGGTCTCTCCCAGGTGCCTTCAAGAAGCTCCTACCAGAGGATGAAATCCTTACTATGTGTGCTTTATTGTGCCATTGTTTGATGGATTATGTGCTTCTGCACTCTCAGTTGTGCAAATGGTATACAACTTAAAAAGGAATGTTTTTCCTACTAAATGACATCAGCATCATCTCTCTCTAGCTTTACTAGAATATATCACCGTCTTCATACCATCCTATTCTAGTGGTTCACACAAAGTCCTTTCCTGTCTTATTAATTTATTCAGTTCAAAGTTTCTAGCCAGGTACTCCACACTTCAGATATTCCTGTGCCAGTTGCAGACTATCACACAGAAATGCGACAAAATTTGTTCATGGCACCCAACACCAAAAAGTGTGAAGGACTACTTATACACTTTATCTTATTATTATAAGATGGCTTCAATGAATGCCTTAACAAAAAAAACAAAAAACAAAAAAAACAAAAACATCCTCTGGAACCCTACCTGCACCACCAGATGTTATTCAGAACTCCCTATCTTCAAGTATTCACAAAAATCTCACATTTTCTTTCAATCAGCATAATAACACCAATTCATATGATCAGGACAATTAAGAACTTCTTTCTAATTTCTTCTCTCTGAACACAGTCAATCTTTTAGATAAGGGACAAATATAATTTTGCCTAGGCTACATTATCTAGTCATCTCTGCTCCAGTTAGTGTACTCAGTGTGTTTAATGTCACCTCTATGAATTGCAGCTTGTGAATACTTTTACCTACTGACAATGTTCTTTTTCAGCTTGTTATACCTGTACAAACATTTGCACTATGTATATATAAGTTCTCAAATTATTTTTTTTTTACTTAATTAATATGCTGTTCTGCAATACTAGCGTTTGTTATAACTTTATTGAACTTTAACCATGTTGTATCAATTTGGAATGTTTCTTCCTGGGCCTTCATTCAAAATGGGATAATATCTAAGTTGGACATTTAAAGTGAACAAATGTCAAAAAAATAAATGATGCATTTGGCAATTATGTTAGCAGTGTAAGAAACGTCATTACATCACTCATTATAGCAGGCATCTGGATTAGACATGGTTCTATTGTCTCACAGTCTAGGCCCACAGATCTGAAGATTTTAACAGCACAGGGCTCATTAATGTCTTTCTAAATAAGTAGCAGCAACTACTGTGCCTTATTTTATTATGTAATGCTTGATTAACTGATCGATAGCCAAAACAAAGTAAATAATGTCACAGCAGCTATAAACTGGTACCCAACTCAAAAACTTCAGCTAAGAATGACAGCCGCTCTGCGGTGTTAACATAGAATCAAATGGCTCCTGTGTTTAAAGCATGTACTTTATTCAAAACCACCAAATATCAAAATAAAACTGAGCACTTTTGTCCATTAGAAATGGGACTTCATCAGAGTTTGAAACAATGTAGTTTCAAGTTCCTTTTAAAACCTCATTAATCAGTTTTCATCTGGCAAAAAATAACACCACCTACTGGATAAACCCAGACACACACACACACACACACACACACACACACACACACACACACACACACACACACACACACGCACACACAAAACACACACACACACACACACACACACACACACACACACACACACACACACACACACACACACCTATCTATATATATCAACATATATGTTAATTTTGTCACATATTTCCTTCCCTCTCCTCTTTCATTGGCTATTATGTGTAAGCACAAAATTATCATTTTGTGAAACCACTCCCCTTCAGCCATTTAAATTTATTGGCCATCCCACTGTATTCCATATTGCCAGAATATACAGTGCCCACCCACTTTCAATCTATCTTCCTCTTTTAAAATTACTGGCTTAAATTTCACCCTCTTTCATATCTAATTGCTTAGTGTACACTGCAACTCTTAGGATATTAACCCATTTTTTTCCATCTTACCTTTAACATCTGCAACATCTACAATGCCACTAATAGTTGGAGAGTCTACACTCTGCCTCTCATTAGTAATCTTGTGAGTAATGATTATGCTTTGCTCCTGTGAGAGGAGCAGCATGGGGACATTCATTTCTGGTGATTGCTGATCACTAAAAAAAATCTAATTACTGCTTCATAGGTGCCAGCTTGGAATTTGTGAATATATTTTGCTCCTGGTGAGAGAAGGAGCAGAGTGTATTGATTCCAGACTGTTTATGATTGGACAGTGAGTCCCTGTGTTTGACCTTCCTGATTGGTCTGTTTTCTATGGAAGCCATCTACAAGGAAAAGACTAAAACAAGATTACAGACCCATGCATCATCTGGGATAAGACTGTTAATCAACAAAGACCCTCTGGTCTGCTTCCCATCTTGGGATTGGTGCAACTGTTTTGCTGCTGCTGCTGAGAGCAGAAACAAAAAGGAGCATTGTATCCCAGCAGAGTGAAGTTGCGGTGAGAACAGCACTAGTAGTAGCCATTCAGGTGAATCCCCTCTTTTCGTAACTCTTGACAAACTAATTCTTTCCTTCTTTTTAGTAAGCACTGCTTGATTTGCTACTGGCTAACCTAACTACAGAATATCTGTCTAAACACACAATCCATAAATCTCCAGTGTCCACTTATTAATATCCCCTCAAGTGTTTGGCAGTGCCCTGTATTTACACAGACACTTTGAGTTGATAGTTTTCCTGTAAATGCACCCTTGAAATTTCACCAGTACTGAGCTGCACAAGGGAGAACTAGTTTGCAGTGACAAGCACTGCCCCTAGAGTTGCAAACTAGATAATCCTAACATTACATTATATTCTTACTCTAACCATCTAATCAATAACAAAATGGTGTGTTGCCATGGACACACACTTTTTCACTATATCATTTACCAGCTTGGAGGATCTAGGCATCATGAGGCAATGCAGAAATTGCCTCATATTTACTGACAACCAGTTAATTCTCAAACAAACTGATATTATATGTGAGAGATGTATTTATAAAATGTCACTGGAGATGAAGCTCTTCCATAAAAGCACTCCATGTCAATCAGATTGTCATTAGTACAAATGTTGTACACACTCTACACAATTCAAAGCAAACACATAGACCCACATATGCTGAGGCACTTAAATGTAACCTTCCTAAACCCAAAGACCTCAGAGACAAAGTACACATTGCAAATATCCTGCCCCTAATGCACCTTTTCAAAACAACACCCACATCAACACACATAGTCACATTTCATGGAGCCTGTACTTCCAAGCCCATAAAGCAAGCCACCACACAATCCAACATTCTGGTCATTGGAGACTCTATTGTGAGATACACTGATATCCCTCTTACCAGGCTAAGTAAGGAGAAAGTCACAGTCAGTTGTTTATTATATGGCCAGGACTGGCCACTTTAACCATGCAGTCAGGTAATTGAACCACAAGTACCAGTATGACTCAGTCATAGTCCACGTGGTTATAAATGATCTGAGGCATACCTCCCTAAGCTATATGAAGAGTCATGGAGTCTTGGAATATGTGTCGCAGGCTGGTATGAGCCTAGCACTGAGTCGTATTTTACCTTCTCCAAGGATTATTCCACAATATGACCAAAAGTTGACTGACTCTAATAATTAGTTTAGTTTCTGGTGTCATTCTAAGGGGGTTCAATATTTGTTAGCATGGAATAAGATGGTAAATAGACCACGCTGCTTTGCCAGGGATAGTCTGCACCTCTCCCCTCTAGGCTTTTGAATATTAGCTTAAACATTGTCCTTCCCATAGTGCCTTTTTTTAGGCAATGCCAAACTGAAAGTACTTCCAACATGGCAATTCAAAAGTAAGAAATTCTAAAGGTGTTGCTGCTAAATACTATAGTCTAAACAATAGACCACACTGCTTTGCCAGGGATAGTCTGCACCTCTCCCCTCTAGGCTTTTGAATATTAGCTCAAACATTGTCCTTCCCATAGTGCCTTTTTTTAGGCAATGCCAAACTGAAAGTACTTCCAACATGGCAATTCAAAAGTAAACAAACAAAAAACTTCACTCCCTAAAAGCTCTCCTCACCCTAGAAAATGTTAACATCTGTAGAGTCACTGAAACATTGTTTAAAGCTCCAAAGAGCACCTAGCAATGGAATGCTATAATGCCTTCCACACATTTAGACCAGCTACTACACAGACAGGGACTAAAGGTGGAGGTGTCTTGATTCACATTAAAAATAAATATATCTCAAGGCTGGTCAAACAGGACAATGCATTTGAGCTTCTCCATTTTGAAAGCACCATAGGCAAAATCCAATCCACTTCCTTGTAAGTTATAGATCCCCCTATATGATCCAGGAAACCAATGCCATGTACTTAAATTTATTGGGAACACTAACCATCCAACCCAACACCATATTCATGGAATACTTTAATTACCCTACTATTAACTGGGAATCATATATGACACTAAACATACAGGCACAGAACTTCCTGTATTTTGTAAACACAAACTCCCTGGACGAGATATTCAATATGCCAACCAGGGTTTTATTTATTTTTCATTTATTTACATTTGTTGACCGGGAGTGTCCGACTGGACATAGGTCCACGTTCAGCAGAGGCCCAGGGAGAAAAGCTCCACAGTTAAAATATACAGACAGTAGTTACATTGGATTTACATAGCAATTAACAATTACAAACATAGTTACAGATAAAGAACATAGTACATCAGTAGACAACTAGAATCTTTATCATCTGCAAAGTACATAACAAACATTAACAATTGTTACAATAAGAAGTTCCTGCTATATAATAAGTAGTTAGGCTTATGAGCATCCAAGCTTGCTATAATCAAGATAGTTAGTGGGGTGGAAAGAAACGTAGTGGGTGGATGGGGTGGATGATATTAGAGGGGGAGTTGCAAGGGCATAGCCAGCATGTTTTTAGGTGTGCTTTTAGTAAAGTTTTGAAGTGGATGCATGATGGTACAGAGGTAATTGTGGATGGGAGGGAGTTCCATAATTTGGCTATGGCGCACAAGAATAGTGCTTCTCCAGCAGAGTTATTGGCTTTAGTGACCTGCAAGTGATTTTTGTTGCTGGATCTCAGTGGTCTGGTGGTGCGATAGGGTTGGAGTAGATTCTGGAGGGATGGGACATTTAGTGGATGGTTTACTAGTTTGTGGGCGAGTGTGAGTTGATACCATTGAAGTAGGTGAGGGAGTTCAAGCCAGCCCAGTTCAGCAAGTGAGAGACAGTGGTGACTATGGTAGGATGCCCCTGTGGCAAATTTGGTGATTTTGTTGTAGCAGGTCTCTAGCTTGTTTAGATTGCATTGCCTTAGGTTGGTATATATTGGAGAGGCATACAATAGGGTGGAGATAAGGTGGGAATTTGCTACTGAAATCGTTGCTGCTTTTGGTGAAAAGTTGCTTATTTTTGTATAATGCTCCTAGCTTTTTGTGGACTTCTTTTATGGTCATGGATATGTGAATGTCAAATTTTAGTTTATTGTCTATTTCCACTCTAGCAATTTGGTGTGTTCTGTTGGGTGTATAGTGGTGTTGTCTTTTGCTGTGATGTTAAAGTGAGAGTTGTTTTGAGTATGTTTGGTGGGTTGGAAGATGAGTAGTTTAGTTTTGTTTGGGTTGAGTATTAATTGGGCATCGGATAACAAAGTTTCTACAGAGGAAAAGGCTTCCTGTGTGACTTTTTGCAGTTTGGGTAGGGACAGGACTGAGCAGATGATGGATGAGTCATCTGCGTACTGTGTGAGTGTGCCATGTTTGGTGGCAGAGGCTAGATTATTGGTGAAAATAGAGAAAAGTAGGGGTCCAAGGATGGATCCTTGGGGAACCCCTATAGAGACAGGTAGTTGGGTAGATATGTCATTCTGCCATACAACGGATTGTTGGCAGTCAGACAGGTAACTGAAACCAGTTGGTGACTGATTGTGAGAAGGATAGGTTATTGAGGACAGAGATAAGTTGTTTGTGTGGGACCATGTCAAATGCTTTAGATAGGTCAAGGAAAGTAGCAGAGGAGAGATAGCCATTGCTTTTATGCTGAAGGATAGTGTTAGTAAAGGAGAGTAAGGCAGTGGTGGTGCTATGGTTTGGTTGGAAACCATGCTGAGTATTGGAAAGGAGGTTGTTAGTAAGGAGGTAGTCTGAGACCTGAGAGTGTATGCATCTCTCTAGTATTTTGAAGAGTGACAGACCTCCTTCATGTCTGCTAAACAAACATCACCAGACTTACCCTTTTCAAAGTCTTAAACCTTACTTGTGATATAAATAGGACCTGCTGGAGAGACAGGTATGTATCTCAATGACTACCCCTTCTCTTGAACAGGATTCCCATCCATGTGAAACACAGTTCCTCTCTAAACCAATTCAAGTGTAACTTGAACGACTGGATGGGGAACAGGAAATTCATCCTTGGCTTGGCACCTATGTCTCTAATGGACACAGGCAACCTGTAAATGGTTCATCTCCCAAGCCCCTGCTTGCACTTATCAAGGGTACCAGAACTTGTCAGATATTTTGGATGTATGGCTAGGCACATAGATCTCAACCTTCCATCTCAAAAATGAGGAACACTATCCCTCATAATGTGGAACAAATGGGCAAAATGTGGAACACATACTAATGGCTTGCTAACAACTTCAACTAGGAAAGTCATAGGATGGTTAAAATATGCTGGTTTTAATTATAAGGAAGATCTTTTAATGAATTAATATGATTCATTTCTATTTACAATGGATTTCACTAAAACAAATTCCAAACACTGAGTGTGTGACAGAGTCTTTCAATGTGGAACTTTGAGGAACGTGAACTTTTTAAGACCCCAAATGAGGTACGATCCTAGTAATGAAGTACACTTAAGAGGTATGGCTAGGCATAAAAAAGCCCTTGTGATTATTAGCCTAGTAAACACCTATGAACCTATGTACCTATAGTACAGGATATCTCACAGACATGATAGATGATGGAACATTGTTTGAATATTACAACGAGGAAGGGAAAAATATATCAACAAATACATTTTTTAGTCTTATATGAGTGAGTAAATAGGAGAAAGCATCACTTGCCAGTAAAGAGGCTATTTTTATATGTGAAGTAGGTAAGTATAAAAAAAAATAGCAGCTCCCAGGTAAAGTTTTTTTTCCAAATATTTGATAGAGGAGATAAGCTAAGGAAAGGATCACAAAACAGAAGATGATCATAACGTCACGGATAGATATCAGATGTGGTAACAAGGTCACATCATGCAAGTTACTAATAACATTTGTCATTAGGATACTGACCAGGAAAACCACTTACCAGAAGCTAACTTATGCTGTATTCAGTTAGGTTTTAGATGACAATAAAGGACAATCATTTATCTTTAAAGACATGTTACTATGTATGTGGTAATCTACATGGGAGCAATAGGTATCAGGAAAAAAATTAAGTCCCATGTCTGGACAAGAATTCTATAAAATGGTTCATTTAAAATAAGCAATCATCAAGAAGAATATGTGGACATTAAGAAAAATGTCTTCTGTTCAGTAACACAGAAAATTTATTCCAGGATAGACCACTGGTCCAATACAAATATGTTTAATATATATATTTTAATATTGAAATTACATGGGAAGCAGCTAGGTTATTATGCAATGTTTCTCAAAGTGCAAATATTGTGCAACTCAAAAACACCTGAATATGGGTATCCACTATCTACAAATTAATTATATGTGGCTCTATTTGTATAAACATGAGATGTGTACAGGTGGTATATATAATAACAAAGGTCCTTTATTTAAGAGCAAAATGTCCTCACAGGTACTGTTTACCAGGTATAGTGCTTAGTGTACAGAGAGTAGGAAGCCACTTCTATCGTTAAGTATCTGCAAAGGATATTTCAGTGGCAACAGGGTCGGGCTTTTTCTCAGGTGTACTTGCAGAATTTCCATAGAAAATAACTCTAGTGTGTTATTGACTTGCCTGTCTTCCACTAGTTGGATGGCTTGAGGGCAACAGAAAAGAGAATTCTGACACTGCTGTACTGATGGTTATATTGGGTGGGTGTTCTAGACTTTGAGATGAAACTCAGGTTAGGAATTTTCTTCATTCTGTCCTAGGAGCCATTATTTACAATGGGAGTTAATCTTCTGTGATCTTATCTTATTATTTCAAACAAGACAATGCATTAGGTCTTTTTGATATTAATTTCTTTGAAAACTAACTTTGAGGAATATGTCAACTTTATTTTCAAAAGTCTGATTGTAAACTACTATAAATAAAAACCTTGCATAAAATAATTTGCATATTCTTGCTTGTCACCGATACTCGGCTGGAGCAACTTCTGTGTGGAGTCTGCATGTCCTCCCCGTGGTCGAGTGGCATTGGAAAGACATGCATGAATGGGCGTGCCTTCATTGAAGGTTGGGCATCAGGCTGGCACCTCGGCACTGCAAAAATCAACTGGCAATCATTAGCAGACCAGAGTTCCGCTGTGGTGACCCCTAACCGGGAAAAGCCGAAAGAAGAACAACATTCTTGCTTGTCACCAAAAGTAGGTAGATTAACTGTAAATCAAAACATCTAGAATCCTACCTAAAAAAAAATCAATAATTTCTATAATGTTTCAGCTTAAAAAATAGTTATGAAATAGCTTTATTAGGAATGTCATTATTACTGAGTTATGTTATGGACATGTGTTCCGAAGTCATATTAACTGATATAGTCTGATTTCTAGGTGCCTTATAATAAAACATTTGCATTTTATTTTCATATTGTGTGACTGTTAAACAATAGATGCACGTCATGCAGTCAGTAGTACTGCACAAATGTTTTGCTAATGTGTATTTGTGATGCACTAATTTAACTGTGCATTTTTCTAAGTGTGCATGTTTGTCTGTATGCACATGTAAAAACCCTTTTCATTTCAGTAGTACCTGAGCATGTTTGTGTATATAATATACATATACCAAACATACATACAAACACAGATGCGTGATTTTACATGCATACACAATTCTGCAATGAACTGACTGGATTATTTGTTTATTTTTCATTTTGTATAAGTTTGTATGACAAAACATCACTGTTTTGCTTTCCAGACTTAGTAATTTGGGCTGACACTTCATTATGCCCTCTGTTTTACTGCAGATGTAAGAAACACTGCATCTTCAACCTTGCATTTGCCCTTGTTGAAGATTTACTTAAAAAGTTTGAAAATAAAATCAAATACTATAATTTGCAGTCATCATGCCATTTCAAATCCAGTTTTCATCACAGCAGAGAAAGTGTATTGTAGCTGTGTTTGTCACCCCCTTTTAGATAACAAATCACATTCTGTTTTAGTTGCCGAGTGCGTTGAATTGATATTTTTTTCATTTAATGGGTTTGTGCGTTCAGGAATGATCTTCATCAAATGAACCTCTTTATTGTGTTTGATGTAATGTCAACTTTCATTATACTCTGAGGGTGCTCTGAGAAATTTGCACCAGCCCTACTATTCAGAGTAAGACTAAAACAAGAAAATAATTCATAAGATGGAGAGGGAAAAAGAACACAGCTTCTGCTGTCTGTCGCTAAAGACAAGATAATGGATGTAGGGGGAAAGATCTCTTGTTGTGTCACAAAGAATAGTGCACAACATACAGTCTGTCTTTAAATAACAATGCCAGCAAAGGTCTCACTTTATTTATAAGGAAAACATTCCAAAACATATTCTCATGTGACAGATACAAGGTTCATGACCTTTAGACGTTTGGAAATAAGAGAACAGGATCTGTTAACTCTCTGCTGAAGAAATCACACTGTATTAGCTTGAGTTGTGATACACCGCTCTCTCTCTCTCTCTCTCTCTCTCTATATATATATATATATATATATATATATATATATATATATGTTTTTTTTTTTTTTTCGGATATCACTGAAGGAATTAAGCACAGAAACCTGAATTATGCCATTGCACTGAGCTTCTCTTTGCTTAAAGAACATTTCATGCAAGTTTTTAATGAGCTTTATGTGTGACTATTGTATCCAAGCTGAGGCTGTTACATCATATAAATATTCTTGTCACAGTTGACTGTAAACAGATATTCATTTATTTTTGCTGCTGTGCTATAATGATATGATCATGAGTAGTTATGTCACATGCTCATGCCATTTCACGTAATGAAAGAGGAGCAATGACTGAAGAACCTGTAATACGGTAATACTAATAATGCAAAAAGTTAAACAGTTCTGCTACTCTCTGTGACCATATATTGACTTATGTGTATAAAATAATTTCAGCAGAATTTTCAAATACAAAGACACTTTCCTCTGCAGACTGAATCACACATTTGTTTTCATTAATGGCAATACTGTAATGTGTAGTGACTGCACTTCTGCAAAACTGACAAATCTGCAAAGTGCATATTAAAATTATTATTATATTTTAAATATTTTGAAGTATATACATGGATACTTGCAATTCCAATAAATTACTCTTTTTCTGAATATAATATATATCCAAATTTATCCAAACACCCAATGTGGGGGGGTGGTGCACCCCACACCCCCCCTTACTATATATACTAACTCGAGGGTCGCACTACAGTGGAAAAAAGCCATATATAACTTTCAGTGAAATGTGTTTCAGTGAATTATGTTTTCAGTGAATTGAGCTTTCAGTGATTTGTGCACAGTCATTTGACTTTCAGAGAAAAGTGCTTTCAGTGAATAGTCCTAGACCCATGTATATATATGTGTGTATGTATATATATATATATATATATATATATATATATATATATATATATATATATAAATATATATATATATATATATATATATATATTGTGGTGGTCCAATTTCCTAAGGTAAAGTATGCAGTTAATAACAAATGTGGTATTTGGGCTTGGTGGTTTTACTGCTATCAGTCAAATTTGCCATTCTAATTCCTTCTTATCTAGTCTGTCATTTCAACTGCAATCTGGGTCTTCAAAGTGGATCCTGTCAATGATATGAAAAGTGAAGGTGTTGTGTCCAAAATTTTCCTTGCTATGCTTGGCCAAGGAGTTGGTTGACTTATGTCAGTGTGGTGATGCCTAGTCTTTAACTTATTGTGAACTCTTCTTTCTACACAGTACCATACGCTCTTGTTTCTACAGATGGTAAAGGTCAGTTTTGGGAGATGGATCTTATTCAGAGTCTTGTTCTTGCTGAAAAGAGCATAAATTACTATTTAGGAATAGGAGCTCCAGTAGAGAACTTACTTAGGAAAGGCGCCTATCAAATGTGGCCCACCTTTCTACAATTATTTTAGATTCATCAGCAACCAGGACTGTTTCTTTTTTCCCAAACACTAGAAGAAATTTTGGAGCACAAGCTACAGGTAACTGCAGCTCTGATACAGTCGTATACAGAGCACAATTCAACTTTGTCCAGCTTTTGATATAGGAAAGACTAGCAATAGTTTGCTATTCTTCATATTTGTGCTTTTTGTTTTCTGATATACTTTTTTAGTTAGGGTAGTTTTTTTTTCACCATTGATGCTATTACAACCAGATGCATAGCTATGGAGGGGGAAAGACGGCAATCACCCCAAGTGGAAGATACTATGGTTTACAATCTATTGTATCATATAACTGATTTGTTTACAGTTAAAAGCATTCTCTAGAGTCTCCTTACTCCTTTATCTGTTTAAAACTTTAATTTATTGTCTCAATAATGTTTTTCTGCTGGGATAAACATTTATGTAGTGTTTTCTGCCTTACATAGTGTAGCTATTAGCTGTATCATAGCTTTCAAACCCTCCCTACATATTGTTGTGTTATTCTTAAACTTGGTGGCTGTGCAGTTGCCCACCCCAAATGTAAATTTGATCTGGGACACTCCTCCCATTCCTGTCTCATTAGCTCATTCTACTTAAAACAGAAAGAACATTTGTGAAGGCGAATCCCCTTAGTTTCTTAACCTTGAATTATCTTCTGTTCCTCCTTTCTCCCTTCCCACTCTACAAAAAAAATCTCAGCTGCTTTTACAGTATTTTGGTTCCTACTCTACTACTTCATCTTGCTTTTCCAGTTACTTGTTCTATAAAGTGTTCAGTTGCATCTTTTCTGCTGCATTTATTACTGCTTGCTTTTAGCCTGTTTAAACTGAGTTATTCTAAGCCTCTTAGTTTTGGTTTAAGCACTTGGGCTTTAGACCTATCCTTTAGCTCTCCCTGGCCTCTGTCCCTCATATTCTTACAAATATGGATGGACAATTTCTTACGGTCTCCCTTGCCAGCCTGGTTGACATGATCATCCTGAGACAGTTTAGCAACTGCCTCATGTACACGGACAACCATCTACTTTTACCACCTAGGAACACAATTTGTTAATGATGCAATTACATTAAGAATGTAAAGTCTATGCTCCCTCCCTCACAAGCCAGTATATCTGGCACCGAGAAGGTTATCAGCACAATCACTACACCTCAAACACCAGCCACAACTACACAGCACACACCCACATATGTGGAGGTTCTTAACAAAAACATACTCAAACATAGGAGACCTTAGATGCAAAAACACACATGAACTCCACAACCCTCCAAACTACATACCACGCATAGTCCACACACCAGTGTCTCACAACCACAAAGGCCTAACCATAAACTCAGCATATTAGTCATAGGAGACTCCATTGTGAGACACACAGAAGTGTCTCCCACCAGCCGGATAAGGAGAAAGTCATGGTTAGTTGTCTCTCAGGAGCCAGAATCTGCCATATATCACACACACTCAAGTCTCTCAACATCAGGTACTGTTATGACTCTGTCATAATCCATGTTGGGGTGAACAACTTGAGATGTACCTCCCTGGACAATATGAAGTGAGACATGATTGAGCTTGCTGAATATGTATCCCAGGCAGGTATGTTGCTAGGCTTAAGCAGCATTCTACCATCACCCAGAATGATGCCTCAATACAAACAGAAAATGATTGACTTTAACAATTGGTTTAGTTTCTGGTGTCATTTCAGGGGATCTAGTACGTGACAGCCTGGGAAAATATGATTGAAAGACCACGATGCTTTGCTAGAGATGGCCTGCATCTGTCTCACTTGGGCTTCAGGCTTCTGGCAAAGGCCCTTCCCTCCCCTATAGTGTCTTTTTTAGGAAAAGTCCTAAGGTCAATAAAACCAACATAAAAATTTCAACAAACTGCAAATTAAAGGTCATGCTGCTAAACATTAGGAGTCTAAACATGAAACTGCACCCATTGCAAGCATTCTTAACCCTGGAAGATGCTAACATTTGTGCAGTCACAGAAACCTGGTTCAAAGCTGTGGAGACCACCCAAGCCTTGCCTGATTAGTCATCATATCATACATTCAGACCCCAAACTGTATGCAGCAAAGCCAAAGGAGGTAGAGTTTCAATATATATTAAAGATACAAACATCTCTAGGTTGGTCAAACAGTGTGATGCACAGGAGACACTCCAGGTGCAGTTAACCATGGACAAGAGTCTTATTCAAATCATAGCTAGCTACAAGCCCCCAAATTTGACTCAAGATGCCCACCCCACCTATCTGGATCTCTTTGAATCTACCAAGATTCAACCCTATATCCTGATCCTGGGAGACTTTAACTACCCACCTATAGATTGGAAAAACTACTCATGCCAGAATGCAAATGCCCAGAGATTCCTCGATTTTATCAATGCAAATGCCTTGGAACAGCTAGCTGATACCCCTTCAGGTGGTGATAATATCTTGGACTTGGTATTAACCAACATGAGTATCCACTGCAGCACCCCTACAGTATCATCCTCGCTGGTAAGATCCTACCATAAAGCAGTCACCTTCAAAGTAGCATCTCCCCTGACCAAACAAAAAAACTTTTCCAACACTGATTACAACCTCCTGAGGGATGGCATAAACAGCGTCACATCCCACTCCTTCTCTGTTGGAACTGGCACCAATGCCCAAATCTAAACCAAAGTACTAAACAAGCACCTATACAGATGCTTGAAATCCCGATACCTGACAGGACAAAATCATCCTCCAAAAGGAAGAGTAAACCTGTCTGATAGACATCTGCAATAAATAATCTATATAAGAAAAGGGAAAAATTCCTGTCCAGGACCAAGAAGGAGCAGGTGCCCAACTGGAAGCAATCTCTCCTTAGCCTGAAGAAGCAAATAAGAGCACAAGTGAAATCCATTAATGCCAACTTCGAGTCCAACTTGGCCACATCTACTAGAGACAATCATAAGGCCTTCTTCACATAAGTCCACAATCTCAAAGGAAACACCCGGATCTGTTTAAAACTGGTAGTCAAGGACACCACATACACAAATGCTGTAGATATAGCTAACCTATTAGCTGACAGATTCAGTGAAAGCTTCACCCCTCTGTCCCCCCATCAGTAAATCAGGACATCCACAGTACCTGTTCCTCTCCCCTTATATCTAGGGAACAGGTCATCACTCTCCTCTCAAAGGCAAAAAATAGAGCCTCCATGGGACCCAATAATATCCCCTGGCTGCATCCTACATGAACTTGGGCATGTACTTGCAGAACCATTAAGCACCCTATTCAACCAAAGCCTGAGTACCAGCTTTGTCTCAGCTGAGTGGAGGACAGCCACTGTCATCCCTTTACACAAAGGTGGAGCATCCACCAATCCGGGAAATTATACACCCATCAGCCTAACTAGCCTGATCTGCAAGGCCATGGAACTGATTATCATGGACCTCATTAATTGGGACATTGGTAACCTTCAAAAACTCAACCCCACACAGTTTGGCTTTGTCAAGGGGAGGTCATGTCTTTTACATTTGGTCGACTTCTTTGAGACAGTCACCAAAGCCATGGATGAGGGGAAGATACTGCACACCACCTACATTGACCTGGCCAAAACCTTCAACACTATTCCCCACTCAGGTATAATAGATAAACTTGCTCAACTAGCCATTAATCCATATGTTATCAGATGGGTGGCAAACTGGCTCACTGATAAAACCTACTTAATCAAAATAGGGGAAGCCACCTCAAGAAATAGAACAGTAATGAGTGACGTACTCCACTGTTTGGTCTTGGGGTCTCTGTTATTAGTAATATACTTCAATGAGGTGCAGGCCAAAACCAGTGGGCTATGGCTGACCAGGTCTGCAGATGACTGCAAGCTGGGCACGGTCATCAATTCCTCAAATGATGTGGATGTCCTCCAAGAGGGTTTCACACAAACAAATGACTGGTGCTAGAAACATGGCCTCAAGCTGAATGCCAAAAAATGCATCATCATCCACTTTGGGTAGAGTGACATCCCCATATATTATCACATTAAAAACAACGTCCTAAGCATGCAATCAGTTGTGAGGGATTTCGGCACCCAGGTTAATACCAACCTAACTTTTGACCACCATGTTGCTTCCGTTGTATGGAAATCTTTCTACATGGCCCACCTCATAAGTAAGGGTATCTCATCCAGGGACAAGGAGGTCATAAAATCCATGTATTCTTCCCTTATAAGGCCAGTTATTGAGTACAATGCCCCCTTTGGCATGTACCTCACAAAGCAAATGCAGCAGCTGGAGAGACCACAAAGGTTCCTCACCAGAAGAATCCGGGGCCTCAAACATCTACCCTACACAGATAGGCTAAAAGCCCTGTCCCTCTACTCAGTTTCATAAAGACTCCTCAGAGGTGACCTCTGTCTGACATACAAAGCAATCTCAGACCCCACCTTGATGGGACTGCTGCATATCCGGAAGGCAAGCTCCACTCGAGTAACCTGCACGCGCAACCTCAACCTGGTCTGTGACATCAATATGACTTATTGGCGGGACAAATATGTATCCCAGAGACTCCCCCATATGTGGAATAGACTCCCTCTCCAAGTCAAGCAGAGTACCTCTTTACCCCTTTTTGAATGCAAGTTTGATAACTTGATGGGAAAAAGAAAATACACCCCAGGGATTCCACCCTTTTCCCTGCCGGACAGAGGCATCGGGTGCTGACTTGTCTAACCATGGGCTAAACATTTGGCTAGGCTTATAAGGGGCTCAGGGCCAATATCCTATTACCTTCCTATGCTCTTATGACGTCTTATCTGGAAGCAAGTTTTTGTTTGTGTGAAAGATCATGTTTATATACACAAGAACAGGAAGTGGATAAACCATGTGGAAAGAGTCTGTATAAAGTAGAATACAGTGAATGTAGGTCATAGTAAGGTGTGTGGTTACATGACACCAATGCTCAGAGAACAGAGTCGAGCTATTTGTGTTGTCAGTCAACCCAGAATTGTGAGACAATGCTTCACAGTCTGTGATCTGTCGAATGTTTACTTAGTGATTTATTTAATTTATTTACTGTGCTGTTTATAGCAGTATGCTATGAGAGTAGTTTATAGGCAGTACTGAGGACAAATTAAAGGATATGGTTTGGAATTATTTTTTCTTTCTTTATTTCATATTTATTAACTAGCTAAATGAGATATTCAGCTGATACTTTTCATCTGTGAGCAGAAATGATATATACAACCATCGGAAACATACTTCCCTACGTAAGAGTGAAACATCACTTTAAGCATTTATGCCAAACTGATAGCAACTTTGCCATATTTTTCTGTGCCTATTTCTGGCTGAAGAGTTTATTGATGGATATTTGACAGGTGTGCATATCACTGGAAACTTTGAGAACAGATGTTAATGTGATGGAAAAAATTTGAAGTGCTGCCGTCCACTAGTTCAGAGAACAGAAATCATATCCTGTCATTATTCGTTGAGAATTCTTGACCAAATGACATGGTACTTGGTGACTGCACTTATTGGCTGGAACAGCCTGCTGTGACTGATTAGGACTGTTCAAAATGTTGTCATCCAAACTATTCAAGCAGAACATTCATTATGGGTAATCACATATGTAAATTACATTATCATAATAGGTGCAAAGTTGTTTTGGCACTTTAACATTACCCTTGTACCATCAGGGCAAATTGATTTTCTGTTATTGCTTGTGTTGAATTCTGTACCAATACTTACCTTGACAGAAGATCCAAGTCTTTTCACTTAGTGTTCCTAGCTTTTGTTTAGTCTACTCTGCACCAAGTAATTTTGTAAAAATATTATCTCTGCGTCCCTTGTGGTGACTGATAGAATTTGTTGTATTTCTAATATTCCAGGATGTAAACTAAATTTAACATTGTCCATATTTGTTTGCTGGCTTCCCTTGTGATGGGGTAGTATCCATCTTCATTAAAACCAAATACACTTTGACAATGGTCAAACAGCATGACTCTCTTGAACTACTCCATGTCCAATTAACTATCGGGAAAGTACCATACCACATCATTGCTAGCTATAGATCCCCCACCATGAGCCAGGATAAGTACACTGCCTACCTCAATTTACTGGTAGCCCTCACCATACAGCCCAACACCTTAATCATGGGAGAGTTAAACTAGCCTTCTATAGACTGGGGGACATACACAAGCAAAAACATGCTCATCCAGAGGTTCCTGGACTTTGTTAACACACATGTTCTGGAACAGATAGTCTGCACCCCCACTAGGGGCTCTAATGCTCTGGACATAGTATTCACTAACATGGGGGGGGGTCACTATGCTTCCCCATGCGTGATGCCTTCCCTGGTTAGGTCAGTCCACAAATCAGTCTCATATGAAGTAACAACTGCAACTGATACCCTCACAGAAACAAAAATTATAAAAAAACTTACCAAAGCTAACTACACCCTACTCTACAGAAGAAGAGTTCCCTCCTAAGCCTAAACAAGAAAATCGGAAATCTTGTAAAGTCATCTAAAGCAAATTATGAAATTAAAATTGCATCCCTAGCCAAGAACAATCACAAGGCATTCTTTAATCACGTCCAAAATCTAAACGGCAATGCCCAGCTATGTACCAAGCTGGTTGTAGATGGGATCACTCATACTATAGCAGAAGATATTGCCAGCCTGCTAGCTGACAGATTCAGTGCAAACTTTATCCCCCTATCCCCACATACCATATCCCAAAGCATACCTGACACCAGTCCTCTACCTAGTATCTCTAGAGGACAGGTCATCTCTGCACTCGTCAAAGCCACAAACACGGCCTCATTGAGGCCAGATGATATCCCAGGTTGTTTACTAAAGAATCTAAAGCAAGACCTAGTGGACCCACTTGGTGTTTTCTTTAATCATAGTTAGAGAACTTGCTATGCTCCTGCAGAAGGGAGAACAGCAACACTAATCCCCTTGCACAAAGGTGGGCCATCAACTGACCCTGGGAACTACAGACCTATAAGTCTAACCAGCCTCATCTGCAAGGCCATGGAAAGAATTATTAAGGACCTCATCAACAAGGACATAGACAACCTCCAAATGCTGGACCCAACCCAGTTTGGCTTTGTTAAGGAGAGTTAAGCTTATTAAACCTGGTAGATTTCTTTGAGAATGTCACAAAAGCCATGGATGAAGGTATGGCAGTATTTTGACCTTGTCAAGGATTTTGACACAATCCCCCACTCTGGCATCATTGAGAAACTCTCCCAGCTGGGAATTAACCCTTACATTGCTAGAGGGGTAGCCAGTTGGCTCATTGACAAAACATACTGTCATTGGTGATTCCACCTCAACCAGTAGATCCATCACCAGTGGAGTACCACAGGGGCCTGTGCTGGTCCCCTTACAGTTTGGCGTCTATTTCTCAAAAGTCCAGGCCAAAGTAGATAGCCTCTAGCTCACGAAGTTCACTGATGATTGCAAACTGTGAGTAATCATTGAGTTCCCTAACGATGTCAATATATTACAAGAAGGGCTAACACAAATGAATGATTGGGCAAAAACCATGTTTAAAAACTAAATGCAAATAAATGCATTAATATTCCCTTTGGCAAAATGAAATTCTCTACAAATTAGAATATTGACAACACCCCCCAAAGTTCCAACCCAGTGGTGCGAGACTTGGGAACACAGGTGAATAGCAATTTGAACTTTGACCACCAAGATTCCACTTTGGTAAGGAAAGCCTTCTATGTAGTGCACCTCATAAGCAAGGGCATAGCATCCAGGTCAAGGGATGTTATAACTCCACTGTACTTGACCCTTATCAGACCACTAATAGAGTATAATGCACCATTCTGCATGTACCTCACCAGACACCTGCAGCAGCTGAAGAAACCTCAGAGGTTTCTCATTAAGAAAATACAGGGACTCCAAGCCATGACCTATGTGGACAGGCTGAAACCCTTGTCACTTTACTCTGTATCTTATAGGCTGCTAAGAGGTGACTTGTGCCTGGCATATAGGGCAATCTTTGACCTTGCCCTAATGGAAATGCTGCACACCCGCAAGTCAAATGGGGCAAGAGTCACTCACTCTAGGGATTTTAACCTAGTCTGTGACATTAACAGAACATGCTAGAGAGACAGATATATCTCCCAGAGACTGCTGTTTCTCTGGAATAGACTTCCTATTCATGTAAAACAGAGGTTCTCACTGACCTTATTCAAATGCAACCTAGAGAATTGGATGGGAGACCACAAATTTGCCCCTGTGGTGGCTCCCATGTCCCTCATGGATTGACAGGGGTAGTTGGTGTTGATCACAGACCCTATATGTTCATAAATTTGTTCTACAAACTACCCAAAAAGAACAAATGGAAATACTTGGGATTAATATGGCTAGGCTTGTAAAGGCTCTAGGGCCACTAGCTTAGTAACCTCCTGTGAACCTATAAAAATTATATAACGCATTTTGCCGATTCCTAAAATATTGACTAAAACATTCCTTAAAAGAAAAATACCCAGTATCTGAACAGATAATTGGGGCAACCCCCCTTTACCCCAATGTGAGTGACCTGTCCTCAAACTCTTTTATTATTGTATATAATAACTCCATGGTTACACAGCATTGAGGACAGCAGAATAGGTCCCTCTCACTAGGCTTAGCAATCTTGAGCTAACAGCCACTGTACCTACCCAATGCATAGAACTAGGACACCAAATTCAGTTTACAAACACTTCTGAATGTGCATACCCATGCATAAAATCTTTCTTGATTTTATGGATAGTGGTACATAGCCATTCTTAGTTAATAGAGCAATTTGTATAGTTAACTTCATTAACATGTAAGACTCTACCATGCTGACTAATTATATCTCAAACTTCATAGTGGGACAAATGCCACTTAACCACATGAACTTGAGTACTAACAGGTCTGTGATGCTCATAGATGTCTAGGGCTGCATGCATTCTGCAATGAATGGATCAGAGAGTGACTACCACTGGCCAACACGTTCAGGTAATCCATTGAATCTTGTTCACGGTAACAACCAGAGATTGTAGTTATACCTCATGAATTAAGACGTTCCAGTAGGTGCAGGTAATGAGCTTGCATTGATCTCTGCCAGCCTCAGAAGCTCCTGGCCTCATTGTGCTATGGAGGATTGCTGGTTAAAAAAGACTTTAGAGCTCTTAAGTAAAGGAATACAGAGATTACTATGCACAAAACACACATAAATGATGTAAGTGGGTGGTGAATAGCACTTGTTTAATTTCTGATGTACTAGTACTATTCTACTCATTTGTGATTTGAAGACATCCACCACAGTTTGATACTGTAGGAGGGTAATATAACATGTGCAAACAGAGGCATAGCTGTCTCATAAAACTCACTGCTACTCCACAATCAGGCACCCCTCATGTCTAAGATGAGAAGCAAAAAAAAAGTCTATTCCTCAATTGCTACAAGTAAAACAAAATGATTTCAGATGAAGCAAAGTCTTCCGTCACAGCACATAAAACATCATTTCCTTATGTACCGACATTCAGAATACAGGTTTGTAAATAGTATGGTGCAGAGGTTAAAGGCTATGAGTTATAGTTCTTGTGGCACAAGGTTTGAGTCCTTCAGCTGTCATTTGCTTCCTGTGTGACCTTGAGCATGTCACATAATCAGACAATGCTTGGGAGTAGCTCAGAATTTGGGGATAGATTCCTCAATGGGTTCCTTGATTGCAGGCCTAATAACCACCTATGAACCTGTAAACTGGAAGAAAACATACAACAAAAGGAACCAACTGATCTGCTGTCCACTTAAAGTAATTTAGTAGTTAAGTGCTTTTGTCTATTGCATCTGTTCTGTTGAAGTCCATGCAACGGATGAAAGAACTTAACTATTAAATTACTCTTTGTGAATGTCTAGTCAGTCATTTTCTTTTGGAGTCTGTACTGCACTGCTGAAAAATCATCATAGGATCATAGGAAGTTACTAGGCTATTGTCCCTGAGGCCCTTATAAGCCTAGCCAAGAGTATAGACCATGTTTACCCAAGTCAGCACCCAAAGCCCCTGTCCAGCAGGGACATAGGTGGAATCCCAGGGGTGTATTTTCTGTTTCCCATCCAGTTATCCAGGTTGTGATTTCTACGATTTCTAAATTTGCAACCAAAGACAAATTCTTCTCCCATCATTGTACTGCCCTTCATTTGTTAAACTGGCTTGAACTCTCCAACCATCTAGACTATCTCCAAATTACTACAGCCCACAGACTAATTTTTCAGCCTACAAAGCGCTCAGCACTAACCGACTTCCTTCAACCTTACACCCCTCAGTGAACTCTAAGATCTACTCACCAAAATCTAATCTCTGTCCGCAAACCCAATCGTCCTGCAGGTCAGCTTCTTCTATCCTTTTCCTTAGCTAAAAAATGGAATTCTCTTCCTTCCTCTCTAAGGACTTCTGAAAACTTTGAAAACTTTAAAATTCAGCTACATTTCTACCTTTCCTCTAACAGAAAATGTAACTGCACTCTCCCCACCTAGCCTAATAATCAATCCACCCCTTAAACTCCTGACTAACTCGGAGTACAAGCTAACCTAACATAAATGCACATATTGTAAATAACATAATTGTACGTATTATAAATAACCCATCCCACCTTTTTTTCTCTCTTTTCCTTCTAAGTCTTTATTCTCCCTCTCAATTAAGTTACCACTGCCATGTAAATATTTAGATACTATGTAACCAAAGAATTTATTCCTGTTCTCTAACATGAAATTAAATTGTAATTGTGTTTTCTTTACTATGATTGTATATGCAACTAAACTATGTAATGTGGAGCTTTTCTCCCCAGGCCTCCATTAAAAACGGGCTCCCTGCGCCCAGTGGACCTCCCCGGTCATCAAACTGGAAATAAATAAGTAATTAAGTAAATAAATAAGTAAATAAATAAATAAACAAATCCTACAGGAGGTAGTAATCAGCTTTGGAGAAGCTTTTTTGTTTAACCCTAGCTAGAGGTTTTGACCTAGTCAGGGGAGATGGTGACTTTGAAAGTGACCACTTTATGGTCGGATCTTATCAGGGAGGATGACACTGTAGGGGTGCTGCAGTGGTTACTCATGTTGGTTAAAATCCAAGTCCAAGATATTATCACATCTTGTGGGGGTATCAGCTAGCTGTTCCAAGGCATTTGCATTGATAACATTAAGGAATCTCTGGGTATTTGTGTTCTGGCATGAGTAGTTTTTTCCAGTCTATGGTTGGGTCATTAAATTCACCCAGGATCAAGGTAAAGGGTTTAATCTTGATAGATTCGAAGAGGTCCAGATAGTTGGAGTGGGAATCTTGAGTCAAATTTGGGGGTCTGTAGCTAGCTAAGATTTGATGAATAGGGGTCTTATCAACAGCACCTGGAGTGTCTCCTGTGAGCCATACTGTTTAACCAGCCTGAAGGTGTGTGTGTCTTTGTTATATACTGAAACTTCACCTCTTTTCGCTTTGTTGCCCACCGTTACGGGTCTGAATGTATGACAGGCTGAGTAACCAGATAAAGCTGGGGTGCTCTCTACAACTTTGAAGCTGACTCTCTTAAACAGGGGTCACATGACCAATTGCCAACCCATTCATTCAATCTTGTTTTAAAAAGACTCAAACTCTAACAACTGCAGATAGCATGAAGTAGCTTATTCCAGTTTGCAGTAATAAAGTGTATTATGAAGGCGTTTCTCACTATAACAAGATTTGAGTTATCCCCAAAATTTAAATTATTATGCTTGTATGTACATACAATACCTAGTACATAATTTCAGGACTTCATAATGACTGTAATATTTCAGTATGGAATGCTTTATAGGATTATATTAATTTGCCACATAGTACCTGTATGTGATGATGATAAGGTCTGAACATCATTATTGTTGAGTGTAGATTAAACCACTGACTGGTGTAATCCCTTTCATAAATTTTGTATGCATTTTTTATAGTGTAAGTGAATGCATGAGTTTATATCTGCAAAACATACATATTATATTCAATAATAAGATGCACATACATTTGGTAAAGTGAGAACAAACAATCGTCATCTCTAACTGAGGTATTTTTAAGAAACAAACCAAGTAGTCTTAACGCAGTTAGGCAAACATTGTTGACATGATTACTGAAAGACAATTTAGATGTTATAATTATTCTTAGGTCATTTTACTCATAAAACATCTTCAAAATATTGCCATCTAGAATTATATGATTGTACAAATGAGCTTTATCAAAGTATATAACTTTGCATTTACTGCGGCTAATGTATAAGCTATCATTAAGGGCACAATTTGCGACTTCTTTAATGTAATTAATACAAAAAGTGTAGTGTTACAAAACAGAGTAAGTAACGCTAGTGGCTTAAATAAACTGACCATTGACATTGTCCATAAAAATATATCCTTTATTTTAAAACAAATTGAGCACTTTCATACTTTAGAACTCAGGACTTCTTCAGAATGTCTCAATTAAAAACAAATATCTGTTAAATATTGAAGCACGGCTTCCAATTAATTAAGTGCACTAATAGTTTAAAGTGACAGTACATTAAAATTTAACAGCAAACCTACTAAATAAAATCCTTTTGTAGTGAAAGACTAGCCAAAAAATCAAACTTATATCCAAAGAATACCAATTTAGGTACAAAAATAAATGTGAACCCTTAAGTAATAATAATATATATTTTCAAGGACATAAAGATCTCATTTTCAAAAGTGGTTGGATGGAAATCTGTTCATTCAAATCCGTTTTTTAGAAAACATGTAATCTAAACTGCCACCTGTCTTTTTGTGCTTCTAATTTTCCATTTATATTTCTATCTCTAGGGATTGTATTCTATTTGCTCCAAAATACCAAACTGAATCTTCTTAAAACTTATTTAATGTAGTTATTACTGCTGATGTAATCATGATGATCAATTATTGTGAATCAGATTTTATGCTCATCAGTTCATTTACTAATCCAGTGAATTGTAACTGGACTGCAATGGAAAAGACAGTTTAAACAAATTTGGTCCAAAAACTGAGGCTTATAGGACCCTAGATAAAATAGGAAGTTTCCTTGACCTGATAAGATGTATTATTACTGACTGGATTCTCCCAGAGACAGTTATTAGAATAGTCAACTAAGCATGAACAAAAAGAGTCAGCAAGCAAATTTCCCAACACAACCTTATTCTTCTTGCCTCTGAGTTATTCACATGCAAAATATAGGGACTAAAACTACGATGGGAATGCATGGCTATGCTTCCTAAGATCTTCACAGATCAATAGCCTTGTAAGTTCCTCTGAATTCATGAGATAATACTATTTGTTATCATAACATTGATTATAGTCAAGTGAAGCAATGTATCAGAAACTTTAGATATGTCTTGGTTAAGAACTCCTGGTGTCAATCCATAATCTATTGCCGTGTTAATGAATTCATAAAATTCTACTGAGTTGGTTAGAGTCTTTTTACCCTTTAAAAGTCTGTATTAGGTTATGTCCCTCTGTATGACGTTACATTCCTCCACAGACATGATATAAGGAAACACATCTCTTGTAAAATTTATTCACTATTCGAGTCAAGCTGCTAGGCCTGTAATTAATTGCCATTTGCCGATTTCCTTTTTATGGACTGTGGTAATATTTGAATGTTTTCAGGAGTTAGAATCAGCACCAGTCATTAACAACATACTAACAAATTTATTAAATGTTGGACAAAGTGTTGTACTTCACTCGGTCAAAAGAAAAGCAAGAATTTTATCTGGAGAAAGAGAGCTATTGGATTTGATTTTCCTAATAGCATTTTATTTTGACTTAGTGTTTGTTTCAAGATATATACACGTGTAGTGATTTGAAAATTGGAGTTTGGTATGAGTTGATTTCCATTGGTTGAAGTTCTGGTGAAATATTTATTTAACTCACTGGCTCTGTTATCTCAGTCAGTTATTTATTTCTCATTGACTATAACTCAGACATGGTGTAAGGTTTTTGTTTTAGGATGTACATATCTGTAACACGTCAATATTACATAATCAAATGTTTAAAAGTTCGAACATCATATGGTCGCCACCATATGATCGAACTTTTACAAGTTTAAAAATGTAATAAACAAAATTAAACCAAAGAAAAAACCTACCTGAACAGTTTAAGCAGGGGCGCAAGCTCCCCTGCACCCCACACCCCCCTCTTTAAATATACCAACTCCGAGATCGCACTACATTGCAGAAAGGGAAATCTTCCCATTCCACACTGTACAGAGATCTCCATTGAAGTGTTCAAACTTTTAAAAGTTCGATCATATAGTGTTGACCATATGACATTCAAACTTTTAAAAGTTCAACAACATGATATAGACCCTGTAACACTACATTTTGTCAAATGCAGTTCTTTCTAATTTTGTTGAAAATTTATTTTTTTTAGATATTTTATCACAATTTGAAGATCCTGGAAAAACATATTTAGCTTAGTGTTATTTCTGTGAGATGCAAATATTTTGTTTTGTCGGAAGGACTTCTACTTTCTGTATTGCCTTATGAGTTTTGCACAACACCATAATGTATGCATCTTGGATTTGGAATCACAACTAGAAATAATCTTAGTACTTTCAATAGCCTTAGGAAGAATATTCTATAAGACTAAGTAATCAAAATCCACTCTCTTAACAGAATAATTTTTCGATATCAAGCTAAGATTTAATAAATCAGTTTATCTTAGTGTAGATGTAGCTTTCACATTTAAAGTGCAGTATTATAACATCCTAGATGTGAAATGTCTGAGAATTATGGTATGATTTTCTAATAAAGGGACTTACTCAGAGAATAATTATTAGATTGCCAGTATCAATATCAATGAGGCCCAATGTATTAATTTATGAAAATATAAGTAATCAAAATCCACTCTCTTAACAGAATAATTTTTCGATATCAAGCTAAGATTTAATAAATCAGTTTATCTTAGTGTAGATGTAGCTTTCACATTTAAAGTGCAGTATTATAACATCCTAGATGTGAAATGTCTGAGAATTATGGTATGATTTTCTAATAAAGGGACTTACTCAGAGAATAATTATTAGATTGCCAGTATCAATATCAATGAGGCCCAATGTATTTTCATCTCATATTTTACCACTGACTGAGTTAATTTATGAAAATATAATGATTCCAGAAATTCTATTTTTGTCTTGAAAGAAAAATGTACAAGCTAAGATGTGAATAATTTAACTCAGTAAGGCCAACCAGAAAGGCAAAATAGTTTACATTATTCATTGAAGGAGTCATGTAAGTTATAATATGGTGCATTTTGTATTTATTTAGTAGATCTGAATAACTGTACTTCCTAATTCTGTTCAATAATTATCAGGTTACATCTAATAGAATTATGAAGTAAAACTAGTACTCTACATCATCTTAAGTTTGCTTGCAATCCTTTATACTTTTGTAGCCATCAAGATGATATCCTGTGAGTTCCATGCTTCAAATGTGGTAATCATATACATCTGTTTTTTTCATTAAACTAAAAAGTTCATTGTGTTTATTACCAAGGCTTCTTGCTTTGCAATAATATCCTTATTATATTTTTAATTTCCTGTTCTTCCGTCACCTTCATTTGGTTTTATCCTTTTCCTAAAAATGTTTTACATTAGCAGCCATTTTTGTAAATATCCCTCCCCCACATACACACAACCATATTGACTTACATGAACACCTTCTACTGAAAACATTCCATAATCTGTCAAACAGTCTTCCCAGTAGGTTATGATTTGAATCAAACTGACTTGCCTCGACCATTTTTACTTACCATATTTACTTTTTGCTTTACATTTTCAGTCTTACTGGGCCTTATGAACTACATGTGGTGTACAATATTCAGAGTAGTGTTTCATCATGTACTACATTCTTCAGTAATACCATTCTTGATAGTTGTTGATGCAGATACAGAGATGGTAGAGGACTCAGAGTGACATGTGGCACTTGTAATAGGGACTCAGAATCTATTTCAATATCATCTAAACTAAGGCTGTATGATACCACAACTTTAGCTGATGTTTCAGGGCTGGAACTCAGCACTTATATATCCTAAAGGTTAGGGAGTGAGATCTGTACTAGATATGTCATATGTACTGTTATTAAATCTGGAACAATTAAAACTTAACGGCTTTTCTAAACTGCCATTAGTTTTTATATCCATACAACATAACTGTGACACTGAATTTAAAATTTGTGCTTTGTCTATAGGTTCATAGGTAGGTACTAGGCAATTGGCCCTATAAGCCTAGCCAAACGGTACCCTGGCTTTTGCCACCCAAGAAGGGACTTGAACCTCAGCACTGAAATAAATAGGACATGCTGGAGGGACAGATTCATAACCCAGAGGCTCCCTTCACTCTGGAATAAAATCCCAGTCCAGTTTAGGCAGAGTCCTTCATTGACTCTCTTCAAGAGGAATCTTGATGAGTGGATGGGAGATCGTAGGTTTACCCCGGGTATCACTTCTGTGTCACTGTTAGACAGAGGCACAGTATACTAACCTCGAAAAAGGGCATAGCAAAATTAATTTAAAATGGGTGGCGAAAGCCATACACACTCTGGCTAGGCTTATAAATGCCCTAGGGCAGATAGCCTGGTATGAACCTATGAACCTATGAAAATTATTTTTCTGTGCCCCTGTCGAGCAGAGCCACAGAGGTGATCTCCGGAGTGAATTTCCTATTTCCCATCCAATCATCAAGATTTTTCTTGAAGAGTGCTAATGAGGAGCTTTGTTTGATATAAATAGGTAGTTTGTTCCAGAGTATGGGAAGTCTCTGGGACAGGAATCTATCCCTCCAGCATGTTCTGTTTATTGTGGTAACAAGGTTTAGGTCCCTAGAGCGTGTAGCTCGGAGGGATTGGGATTTCTTTAAATGGAGCATATCCAACAGCTCTGGGTTTGACATAGCTTTGTATGTTAGGCAGAGATTGCCTCTGAGTAGGCGACATGCGACAGAGTAAAGCTGGAGTTTTTTGAGACGGTCTGCGTTTGAGGCCGGTAATCCTCTTTGTGAGGTATTTCTGTGGCCTTTCCAGTTGTTGTAGATGTCTTGTGAGGTACTTACCAAAAGGGGCATTGTACTCTATAATGAGTCTAATGAGTGATGAGTAGAGGGGAACAATGACCTCTTTTTTCCTGGATGAGAAACCTTTTTGTGATGAGGTGTGCCACGTAGAAGGATTTCCTGACTACTGTGGCAATGTGATTGTCAAAGGAGAGACTACTGTCCACTTGTGTCCCAAGGTCTCTTATCATACTTTCGGTGTTAAGCAGACTACCACCTATGTGGTAGTTCATGGGAACAGAGTTTTTACGAAAAGGGATGACAATGCACTTTTTGGCATTGAGCTTGACGCCATGGCTTTGGCACCAGGCATTTGTCTCAGTGAGGCCCTTTTGTAGGATGTCCACATCGTTAGGAGTTTTGATTATGGCTCCTAGTTTGCAGTCATCTGCGAACTTTGTTAACCAAAGACCTTCTGTGTTAGCCTGTACTTCAGAAAAGTAGATATCAAACAGGAGAAGACCTAGGACTGAACCCTGTGGTACTCCACTTGTCACTGGTCTGAAGCTGGATTTAGAGTCTGCTACTTTCACAGTGTGGGTTCTGTTGTGAGCCAGTTTGCAACCCATCTTGTGACATAGGGATTTATACCTAGTTTAGTGAGTTTATCTATAATTTCAGAGTGGGGGATGGTGTCGAAAGCCTTGGCGAGATCTAGAGAGGCTGTGTGAACCACCTTACCCTCATCTATGGCTTTGGTGACAGCTTCAAAGAAGTCTATCAGGTTTAGGAGACATGATCTGCCTTTTACAAACCCAAACTGGGTAGGGTCCAGAGTTTGGAGATTACCAATGTCATTGTTTACAAGTTCTATGATGATACATTCCATAGCCTTGCAGACCAGGCTCGTCAGGCTAATGGGGCGGTAGTTCCTGGGGTCTGTGTTGGCTCCCCCTTTGTGGAGTGGGATAACCGTTGCTGTGCACCATTCATTGGGCACAAAGCCTGAGGTGAGGCTATGATTGAACATGGTACTTATGTGGGGTGCCAGTTCGTTCTGTAGTTCATGTAGAACGCAGCCTGGGATGTTGCCAGGCCCCATGGATGCTGTGTTACTGGCTTTGGAGAGTGTGTTTTTTACCTGTGCAACCATGATTACAGGAACTTTGCATTCTTCCAGTATAGAGATGGGCCCTTTAGGGGATGAGAGAGGGGTAAAGTTAGCACTGAACCTATCTGCCAGGATGTTGGCAATATCAGTTGGTTCTGTATATTTAGTGCCATTGTGCTGTAACTCAGAGCAGATCTGAGTGTTGCCATTGAGATTCTTGACATAGCTATAGAATGCTTTGTGGTTGTTTTTACAATCAGTGGCGATTTTGTTTTCGTAACTAGCTTTGGAGGATTTTATGAGGGATCTCAGCTTCTTACAGAGGCTGACCAAGGAGTTCCTCCAATCATGGGATTTTACTCTTTTTTTGCAACAGTTTCTTTCTTCTGTTGTAGAGTTTGTTTATGGCAGGGGACTACCAGATTGGCTTCCCATTTTTGGAGGATATCATCTTGGTTCTTTTAGGAATTGCATGATCCATGCACTCATGTAAGTGCTTATAAAGTGCAATTATATAGGATTCAGCAGTCATACCTCTATTGTCTGTCAGCATGGGTGTCATGAAGTTTGCCACTTCTATTTTAAGAAGTGTGAAGTTGGCTTTGGAGAAATTCTTTACGGTGGTTTCCCTAATGGGGGTGGGGGTGGGATGTGGATGTCTAGGGTGATTTGCTTGTGGTCGGATCTGTCCAACAAGGAATTGACCTCTGGTGTGGAACACTGGTTGCCCATGTTGGTAATGACCAGGTCTAGAATACTGCTACCCCTGGTGGGGGTGTAGATAAGTTGATCCAAGGCATTGGAGCACAAGAGTTTGTAGTAGTAGTTTTCCCAGTTAATGGTGGGGTTGTTGAAATCGCCCATTATTAGGGTGTTAGGTTGTACCCTAATATTTTCCAGTGTATCAAGAAATGAGGAGTGGGAATCCTGGGGCATGGAGGGGGATCTGTAGCAAGCTACAATTTGGATTGCGGTCTTGCCCAGAGTTAGTCGCACTTGGATAATCTTGGATGCATTATGTTAAGCAACTAGCCTGGAGGTGTGGATATCCTTAATGAATATGGACATGCCTCAGCCTTTAGTGCTTTGGTCCAGGTTAGGTGGCTGAAATGTATGGTATGAATTATAGCCTGGCAATGCAGGGGTGCTCAATGGAGCCTTGAACCAGGTCTCTGTCACTGCACAGATGTCAATGTTCTCCATTTTATGGAGTGCCTCAAGTGAGTGCATTTTGAGGTTTAGACTAGCATTAAGTAGCATTACCCTCAGATTTTTGTAACTGTTACAGTGGTGAATTTGTCATTTGAATCTTGCCTAAAAAAGGCACTATAGGGGTGGCAGGAGCCTTAGCCAGTATCCATAATCCCAAGGGTGACAGGTGCAGGCAGTCTCTGGCAAAGCATCGTGGTTTGTCGATCATGCCATCCCAGGCAGACAGATACTGGATCCGCTTAGAATGACACCAGAAGCTTAGCCAATTGTTGAAGTCAATCATTTTGTCCTTGTACTGTGGTATCATTCTTGGTGATGGCAGGATGCTACTCAGGACTAGGGTCATACCTGCCTGGGCTACAAGATTGGACAGCTCCTCCATGTCTCTTTTCATGTAGTCCAGGGAGGTACGTCTCAGGTCATTCACACCAACATGGACAATGACAGAGTCATATTTGTACTTGTTGTGGAGTGACCTGTGTGCATGCGTTATGTGGTGGATCCTGGCAGCTGACAGTAACTTTCTCCTTGTTTAGTCTGGTGAGTGGAACATAAGTGTGCCTGACTATAGAGTCACCTATGACTAGAGTCTTGTGTACACTGTTATGCCTTACGGGCTGTGGTTGAGTGGCACACTGAGTTTGTGGGCTATGTATCATCTGGGTTGTGTTGGGGGGTGGAGGTTGCTTGTGTTTCTGCTTTGGAGGCCCCCTGTTGCTTGGGTAGATTTTTTTGAGATCCTCTGCAAATGTAAGTGTGTGTTTTGTGTTTCTATGTGTGTGTTTTGATGGTGTAGGTTTTGAGGGACTATGTGATGAGTGTGTTGTGGTGTAAGTGTTTACCTTCTCCTCTTGACTGTCTAGTCCAGTCTTGGGTGAAGAGAGCTTTGCTTCCAGTTTGGCTATATAAGTGCATCTCTCACAGGTTATAGGGTTGGGTGGTAGGAAGAGAGGGTTGTCTGTGCTGCATTGTCCCAAGATGCCCAGATTCATCAGGTAGACAGGAGAAAACACCCAGAGCTGACCCTTAGACATGCCTGGATAGGTGCTTATTTATTAAGTACTAAAAACTGTTTTCCTCTAGACAAGTGAGGAAAGTGGAGTGCTGTAGTAATTTGTAGCTTATTTAGTGCTTACAATGAGTTCTGTCTTCTAACTCATATCAGTTTAATATGTCCATGTTAGGTGAATGGTCAGGTTAACTCTATTTACTGTTTGAATTAATTAAGAAAAAGTAATGCACAATTCTATTACCCATATGTCAGTATATGCCTTTTGTCCAGCCCCTTTTGTTAAATGAGTTAAGCATTAAAAAATAAATATTTAGTTGGCTTTTCTTCTTGTTGACTGAACTGAACACTAAAAATAATTGTTCAGTTAGCTAAATAAATTTCAGTGCGCATTTATCTATGAAAAAAAGAGATATAAAAATAATCATAAAGGTGGTAAATCAAATACAGTCGAATTATTCAACTTTACATCAAACATAGTTGGGTTATTCAGTTTTGCATTGTATATCTTTCTAGTTACCCCTTTATGCTGACTAAATGGTACAAAAAGCAGAACTATACAAATTATAATCTGCACCTATCTTTCAACTACAGCCAAAAGTATTAGGAAAGTGCACAATAAACTCAAACCATGATAAGAAATATTCTTAATGTTCTCAGTGTATTGAATGTTTCATATCAAAACTTATTTTGTGGAAACAAAGTGTTATATCTTGTTCTTCCATTCTACAACATCTACATAAGATTTAATGCTACTTATATTCATGAATCACAGACATTTAAATAAACAGAGATAGCATCTCTGATTTACTAGAGGTACTGCAAATTAAGGTTAGACCATCAGAAAGCAAGTCCATCCATCCATCCTTAACCCCTTTTTCCCATTTTGCACATGGGGTTGGGGTGTCATTTCAACAGTGACAATCATCTTGAGCCAAGGTTTACACCGCCGGGTGGCTAGCCCCGCCGCAGTAACAAGGAAACAAGTACAAACACAGAAAAAATATTAAAGGTGCCCATGAAAGGAAGTAAGAGAGAAATTGTTAAAGTAACGAAGGTATAAACTGAAATATAATCTTTACAAATCTGCTTTGAAATTGCTTCTACTCAAGTTTGCTAATCAGAGATGTTTAAATAGACATATTGGCCAGGCATCATAAAACAGCGTGAAAGTGTACTGTAAGGTTTGTGGACAGTGACAAAATATTTTTAAGACAGAAATTAAGCCAGAGTGTATCCAGCTGGAAGCGCATATTGTAGATAGAAGACCCAACAAGCAGTCAAAAGAGGAACTCGTCTATTAGGAAAAAGAAATGCAATAGGAAAATGTCAAAGATATTCCATCTAGTCACAAAAAATTTCAGAGAGTCTTTCTAATTAAAAAGCTGGTTGAGCATGACATGAAATGTGCCATTTATCATAGATTTAATTTTTTGACATTCTTTTTGCAAAACTCGGTTGCGTATCAGAAGGAAGAAAATATATGAAAAAGATAACTGTCTTAAAAGCAAATTAGCTACATTTGATCTATATCAAATTAAAAAAAGAAAGACATGTATACGAATGCTTACTTAAAAGATAAAAGTGAAAAAAGTTGCATTACAGTAGGTTTTTTTTTTTTTATTGAGATGTAATGTACAAAATGATATGCCACTGCATTTACTACTATGGGAATGTATTGCAGTTTTGCATAGTCCTGTACAAAGCTTTCTGCTTGGAGGCTGCAGCACTGGATCACATGATTTCTTTATAAGGTCTCTGGCTTGGCCCTTGAACATGTAACTTTGAAAATAGGAAAGACATCTTCTAAATTCAAATTAAAGCCACAGAAAATCCTGTTTGGATAATTTGTTAATGAAGTGATTGCTTGTTAATTCTTGTCAATTAACAGTTGTATTGCAAGATACCCTTGGGCCAAACCAACCTGTCAGAGCTTTAAATATTCTATTTTGGATTTAAAATCCAAGAGACTGAAAGACCACGGTTGTCTTTCCCTAGAAGCAGACACATATTAGTTTAAATTAGAGTTCTCTGATCATTAACTGTTCTTCTGCATGTTTTTGTTTTACTTTCAAGGGCAAATGTTTCACTGTTTATATATTTACTTAGAAAGAAATGCTCTGACTTAGTTGTTTCAATTAAATGATGTTACAATAGTTGATTTATTTGTTAGCTTATTTATTTTAATGAGAAGACTATTTGTGGGATACCTGCACATTGCGAAGCGATATTGCTTGTGCTGTTGGAATCATTCAGATATTTGAAGGATCGGCTGTTTTAAATGTAAGCAGTATGGTGTGCACCTGTTCTGTTAACGTTCATGAAGTAGTGTCAGCACACCATAAAGTTCCAGAAGGAGGGCGTTGGTACTAAAGAGTCACCATTTACCCGTGTGTGTGTGTGTGTGTGTGTGTCTACTACCTAATTAAACAGCAAATGTGCAAAAAAAGTGAACAAAAAAAGATAGCTCTCTTTAGAGTGAATCACAAAATAACAGGACCCCCCACACACACCAGTGCTTTCAGGGAATTAAGCCCAGCTGCACCCCCACCCCCATTGTTAATAATATATCCCAACTCTGAGACAGCACAACAGCAGGGAAAAGGCAAATTCCCAGTCCTCACTATACCACAATCTCACACACAGCAGCAGGCAACTTGAAAAAAAAAAGAACAACAAAAAAGAGCCTACCCTGTTTTAAGTATTCAGTCTTATGAACTACACCATATATATTAATGCAAAAAATGCATAAAGTAGCAGAGTAGGTAGTACACTCACCTTTGCTGCAGAGAGACCTAAAGGTTGTGTGTTCTGTTCCCCATTCTGGTTACTGAATTGTTTGCACTGCAGTGTAGCATTTGGGGGGGGGGTGGCATCCTTCAGTTGAAAAGTTCAACCAAGGCGTTTGCATATCAGTCCCTGCTTTTGTTATAGTGATCATCCTTAAGAATTGGGGGGGGGGGTGGCATCCTTCAGTTGAAAAGTTCAACCAAGGCGTTTGCATATCAGTCCCTGCTTTTGTTATAGTGATCATCCTTAAGAATTGGGGGGGGGGGTGGCATCCTTCAGTTGAAAAGTTCAACCAAGGCGTTTGCATATCAGTCCCTGCTTTTGTTATAGTGATCATCCTTAAGAATTATGGCATTAACATAATGCTGGGTGAACTTAGGTGTATTCAAATATCGGTATGATGGTATACCAGGAGCAGAGCTGGAAATTACTATCAAAGTAGCATTGTAGGTTTGGGAGAGTCTGTGATACATCAACCTTGTTCTTCTGAGGTCCAGAGGACAGTTGCCCTAAACATAAATATTAAATTCAACAGTGTTTATCCACGTCATTAAGTTTCATTATCTTTCTGTTAACTTTCTTTGCATCTTTACAGCACTACTGTTTGATTTCCATTTTTGACTGAACGCTGATATTTACTATAAGGGGACCTTTTTATATTATCCCGTTTTCTGAAATAATAATAATAATAATAATAATAATAATAATAATAATGGAGCCATTGTTTTAAGTGCCACAGTCAAGAGAACAATTCTATTGCATGATACAACATTTCAGTGATGATGCCAATACTCTTGCTTAGCATAAGATTTTAACTTACAGCATAATTGTCATCATCTGACTAGTGAAACTTATCCTTGTATGTTTATGTTTTATTGCATTACTGTTGTCAATAAAATGATTACTCCACTTTCACGACACATCAGTGTTTTTCTTGAGAGTACTATTGTTTGAATGACTGAGTGAGATTAATAATTCATATTTAAATACACCAATATTAAAAAGAAAAAAAATGTAAAACCTGATTTTTTATCTAGACTGCTTCTCTCTTTTTTTATTTTTTTATTTTTTATTTATTTATTTTTTTTTTTTGCAAACAAACTTTATTAAAAAAATAACAAAATAATAAGCAAAAGCAAATTGAAAAAAACTAGGCTACAACTATGTACAAAGATGAACAGAAATGCAAGAATGGTGTCGATTACACATTGCAAGAAGCACTAGATATTAAAACGTATAACAGCAAGGCTTATTATGCCTGTGAGAAAACTGCAAAGCAAATTGACAGTACAACAGGTAGTCAGACTATGCCAGAAGCTGCTAATACAGTTTTAGTTGGAAATAGATGCTGTCCCAAAGTGTATAGCTCTGGTGTGAGGCAAATGGCCAAGTGTCATCTCGCTGGCTTAGCTAGCCATAAGCATAGGAATATCCATGCGAGATTTTCAGGATTCTGGCTATTTATGCTCTGACTTTGATAGCTACCTGCATAAGCCAAAGTTTGGGGGTCTTCCCATTTGAGGTTCACCACCAGTATGACATTAAACATCCATAGCTCTGAGTAAACCGATAAAGTGGTTTCTAGCTGTTGGGACATAAGTTAAGAAAGCTATGCCCATAATATCTGGACTTATGTGCATTGCCAGAACTTATGCCAGGAATCCAGTGACATTTTATCACATGCAGAGCATATTTCACTAAAAGTAGAACTTTGCCAAATGCTATGTGCTAGGGACCAATATCCCCTTTGGAGAAACAGGTTTGTTTTCTCAAAATAGGATGGAGAGTTATCAGTATTTTTTTTTTCAAAAACTTTCTCTATTTTACTGGATCTAAATGTAATCCATGCATCATAAAGTAGGTTACTCCTCTGTCGCTGGATATCCAGTTCAGTTTTCTTAATAGTAGCCTGTACAAAAAAGCAGCACTGCCTATTTTAACTGACCTTCTCCCCCCTGAAATTTCTACTTGGGATAATACAGGCATAAATTTGTAACTTAACCAACCCTCGAGTCTGGCTCTAAGCAACGCATACTCAAACCCTAATTATGTCCATACCTCTTCAGATGCTAGCTGCCATTGATGTTGCATGATTGGAAAGCTAGTTATATCTTTACACCCATCTAAATGCATTGGTGGCATCTCTTAGATGTGTTACCCATTTCTATGTCCAGCCATGACACTGGATAGGACAATCATCCACAACCAGAAGTGGGCAACCCTATATGTGGACTGCTTTTCAGTTTTCTCATCTACTTCTCTGAAGTACAGGCCAACACTAAGGGACTCTGGCTAACAAAGTTCGCAGATGACTGAAAACTGGGAGCCATTATTGAATCCCCAAATGATGTGGATATTCTACAAAAGTGCCTTACAGAAACAGATGCTTGGTGCCAGAACCATGGGCTCAAGCTTAATGCCAAGAAATGTATAGTTATCCCCTTTGGGAAAAACCATGTACCCATGAATTACCCCATATGTGGCAGTACACTAAACACTGAAAGTGTGATGAGAGACTTAGGGACGCAGGTGCACAGTGGTCTCACCTTCGATAACCACATCGTCACAACAGTCAAGAAATCCTTCTATGTGGCACACCTCATCACTAAGGACTTTTCATCCAGAAAAAAGGAGGTCATTGTCTCACTATACTCATCCCTCATTAGACCCATTATAGAGTACAATGCCCCATTTGGTATGTACCTCACAAGACATCTGCAACAGCTGGAAAAGCCACAGAAACACCTCACTAAAAGAATCACAGGCCTAAAGCAGATGCCCTATACTGACCGTCTAAAAAAACTCCAGCTATACTCTGTGGCATATCGTCTACTCTGAGACAATCTCTGCTTAACATAAAAGGCCATGTCAAACCCTGAGCTGTTGGACATGTTCCACTTAAAGAAATCCCAATCCCTCAGAGCCACACGCTCCAGGGATCTAAGCCTTGTCATCACAATGAACAAAGCACGCTGGAGGGATAGGTTTCTGACCCAGAGACTCCCCACACTCTGGAATAGACTGCCCATACATGTCAAGCAGAGTGCCTCCTTGGCCCTCTTCAAAAGGAACCTTGACGATTGGATGGGAGATAGGAAATTCACCCCAGGGATCACATCAGTCGCCCTGCTAGACATGGGTCAAGGGAAGTAAATATTATGAGAAGAAATATTGGGGGAATTGTTTGGATAAGCTTGTATAGACCCTAGGGCCGATAGCTTAGTACCAACCTATGAACCTATGCTGCACCCCATACCTGAAGGGGGAGTAAACATGTATAGGCCTTTGAGTGATGGAAGGACCCCACAATAGATGGCCACGCAGTAAGTTTCCTGGTCAGATTTCTTGTATGCCAGCTTAAGCCCCATTGTGTTTATGAATTTAATATCCAACCTTTAGTTATGGCCCATCTGGGTAGCTGATTGTCTCCAAGACAGAAAAAGTCTATTCATGGTAAAGGCTTGTGCATAACAACCCCAGTTAGGAATCCCCAGGCCCAGAACAAAAGTTTTGGTAGCAGATGCCAGTTTGGGAAACTTGCAAATTTTTCTTCCCATATGTACTGATTGAGCAATGCTTATAATTTAAGCTGCTTCTCAGGGATTAAGAAACTTCCTGTTCATATGTTCTCCTCTCATCACAGGTATACCTGTGCAGCTAACATTAAAGAATTACAGACTCATAGAATAAATCTTTTGAGAAACTGAAGGTATTGAAGATACTCATGTTCTCCTAATAAATAAGGCATGCAGAACCCTGTCTAGATACAGTGTTGCAAATTTCCATAATCTCTCTGTGGGTTTCTCATTTTGGAGTTTTAGCTCCCTGCAATGAGTGCCTTCATTTGCAGCTAGACACGGGGTCAATATTCCTCTCCTATGTAGATTGGTGTAAAGTACTATCTTAAGGAAAAAAATATCTTCTGACAGTCCAGAGTGTTGAAGTTTCTTGGGCATAGCTATTTGGTTAAATTAGAGCTGCTTTCGTGTGCTGAGGTTTTTCACTCACTGTCCTTCAGCCATAGAAAATATTTCCTTTTCTTATAAAACTGCTGACTTCTAAAATGTCTACATTAAAAGTGCATCTAGTTGTTTTTGTCAAGGCATATTTCATACAAATGAATATTTGGCTCCACAGGACTAACGCAGTTTATAAAACAAACAAAAATATATATAATGTATCTCTTGGGTTCACTGATTTGGTAAGAATAAAAATAAAATCTTGAAATATTGCACTTACTCGACAGCACTGTTAGTAGCCAGGCCCAGACATTAACAAGGACAGAAATTAAAACCATGGAAATATCCAATCATATTCATATATCTTAGAAATCTAGACTGAATCATTAGGACAAAGACATTACTATGATACCAGGAAATCTGCTTGGTTCAGAGTAAATATAACAGTGACTGCCCTTCAACCTGAGCAGTCAAGTGCTCCAGATTATGCGGAACGCTCCACATTTAAAGGCTGTCTTAAGTGCTTTTCCATTGTTCCGCACTGAACAGTGATGGCTCCAGTTTGTGAACTCGTATACCGCAAATAGAGCTAATCGGCATTGAGGTATATGAGCCAATCAAGAGATATTTTCTAGGTAAAGCAAGCCAATGAGGTAAGAAAGAAATTGGCCAATCACTACAGGACTTTCCCTTAACACAGCCGATAGCAACATCACAATGGGGTTTCACGCCATTGAGAAACCTTGAAAAACAGTTATAGTAAAACACTTATTCTTTTCTTAACTTTTGAAACATGCTTCTTTTGCTGGAGGAGTGAGGAGAATCGGAGCATAGGACATCGGGACGGTGGCACTTCTGCTGGGCTGGTTCAGAGGTTTTGTGGAGTTTGCCTGCCTTCCTTTTGTTTTTTTGTACCACAGTTAGTGGCGTTTACAGCTGCCTTGCCTACCTCTTTTTCTTGGGGAGTCGATGCAGGTTACAATGGGTCAGTAATGGTAGACACCAATTTTATAGTTTGTCTTACTGGAAGGAAATGAAATCTAGGTTTTTGCCAAGTCTGTTCTATTATTTTGAATTTGATTATGGTCATTAATGCAAAACTGGAGATTTATGCTAGTTATTGTTAAGATAATGTAAATATATGCAAAATCTGTTTGTTGTGTTAACTTTTATAGGATTTGTGATGCAGTGTTCTAAAATTCATACAATGTAGGTAGATGCAAAAGACTTCTTCCTTCCTCCAAAGGCAGACGTCCTGTCTGGTGGACCCCAGTCATAAACAAACTATACAATAGGAGGAAGCTACTACATGATAGAGCAAAATCCCAAAAAGGGAAGGCATCTTTGATCAGTATTAGCAAAAAATTACGGGCACTCATAAAATCGTCTAAGGCCAGCTTCGAGAGAAAAATTGCAAAGGACACTAAGGATAATCACAAGGTTTTCTTTAGTTATGTTAGGAACCTGGGTGGGAATTCCCAGATATGCTCAGAATTAGTCAAAAATGACAAAAAAATACACCAAACCCACAGACATTGCCAACATCCTAGCTGACAGGTTCAGCGCAAACTTCTCCCCCCCCTCCCCACCAAAAGGGCAAATATCTATCCCAGCAGAGTGCTGCCCCCCTGACATCTCAGATGCTCAGGTAAGAGCCGCCCTCTTCAAAGCAAAAAACACAGCATCAATGGGACCAGACGGTGTCCCGGGCTGCGTCCTACATTAACTCCAAGAAGAGCTAAATCCAAACATAAAACTACTGTTCAATCTCAGCCTTACTACAGGATATGTACCCAAAGAGTGACGTACAGCAACGGTGGTCCCTCTCTACAAAGGTGGTGCCTCAACGGATCCTGGAAACTATCGCCCCATAAGCCTGACTAGCTTGGTCTGCAAAGCTACGGAAAGGATCATCATGGACCTTATAAATAAAGATATTGGGGACCTACAGACACTGGATCCTACCCAGTTCGGCTTTGTTAAGGGCAGATCCTGCCTCTTAAACCTGGTTGATTTCTTTGAAACAGTCACCAAGGCCATTGACGAGGGGAAGGTGGTCCACACAGCCTACCTGGACCTCGCAAAAGCCTTCGATACAATACCGCACTCGGGCATTATAGATAAGCTCACCAGCTTAAATATAAACCCCTAAGTCACTAGATGGGTTGCAAACTGGCTCAAGGACAGAACCCACATGGTTAGAATTGCTGGAGCCATGTCAGACTCCAACCAGTTACAAGTGGCATCCCACAAGGCTCAATCCTGGGACCTCTCTTGTTTGGTATATATTTCTCAGAGGTACAGGCCAACACGGAAGGACTGTGGCTGACAAAGTTCGCAGATGACTGCAAACTGGGCGCTATAATCAACTCTCCAGCCGACACAAGCATCCTCCAAAAGGGCCTCATAGAAACAGACAACTGGTGCCAGAGCCATGGCCTCAAGCTAAATGCCAAAAAGTGTATAGTCATCCCCTTTGGCAAAAACAAAGTGCCTACAAATTACCACATAAGTGGTAATCCATTAAGTACGGAAGAAGTAATTAGGGACCTGGGGACCCAAGTTGATAGCAATCTCTCATTTGACAACCACGTGGCCAAAGTGGTTAGAAAACATTTTATATAGCCCACCTAATCATGAAGGGATTCACATCTGGATCAGGGGAGGTCATCGTGCCTCTTTACTCATCCCTCATCAGGCCCATAATTGAGTACAATGCCCCTTTTGGGATGTACCTTACCAGACACCTGCAGCAACTGGAAAGACCCCAAAAGTACCTCACCAAGAGGATCAAAGGACTCAAACAGATGACATATGCTGCCCGGTTAAAGAAGCTCCAGCTCTACTCAGTGGCATACCGCCTGTTCAGAGGCGATCTGTGCCTGATGTATAAAGCCATGTCCAACCCAGAATTAATGGACATGCTGCACCTCAGAAAATCCAAATCCCATCCAGCTACGTGCTCGAGAGACTTGAACCTCAGCACTGAAATAAATAGGACATGCTGGAGGGACAGATTCATAACCCAGAGGTTCCCTTCACTCTGGAATAAAATCCCAGTCCAGATTAGGCAGAGTCCCTCATTGACTCTCTTCAAGAGGAATCTTGATGAGTGGATGGGGGGGTCATAGGTTTACCCCGGGTATCACTTCTGTGTCACTGTTAGACAGAGGCACAGTATACTAACCTCAAAAAAGGGCATAGCAAAATTAATTTAAAATGGGTGGCGAAAGCCAAATACACTCTGGCTAGGCTTATAAATGCCCTAGGGCAGATAGCCTAGTATGAACCTAACCTATGAACCTATGAATCATTGAAGGTTGCAGCATGTTAGTAATGCCCATCATTAGAGTTTCATGCTTTGCAGTTTCATTGTTCATTAAATCTAGGCTGATGCAAAAACCTGTTCCATTAATCTTTTTAAACACATTACAGTAGCAAATTGCTGTTGCATTTTGTTTTGAGTTTACTGTTCTGTTTCTAAATTTGTCCTTTTGTTACATTTCATAATGCTGCATTTTCTACTTAATACTGAGGTCATCACTAGTGTTATTTGTGGTTGTGGACATGTGTAATTAGATGTGCTGTGGTACAATATTGCAGGTATTTTGGTAAACAGTGTTGCAGCAGACTGACTGTTTTAGTCATGCAGAATTTAATTTCAGTTGATCTACAGAGTAGCAGTCTTTCTCTTAATGCACAGGTGAAGACATTTGAAGTTTTAGGGGTGCTATGCAGTATGCAGAACATTTTGTGATATATTCTTAACCAGTTATATACAGCAGCATACATTAAGGAGTGTGCATCTAAAGTACATTAAATACATATGACCGTAGATATAGTGCAATGTACAGATGTAGAATTGTTTGCAGTGTGAAATATATAGCAGGCTAGTGTTTAGCAGACATTTAGAGCAATGCAATATTGTAGGAAATGGTATTCATCGGCAGTTTTACTTTGATTCTGTATAGTAGTAGTTTTGATTTTAGTTTGATACTCTCTGGTAGTTCTGTTTTGCTTTTGATTATTTATGGTATTGAACATTATAAACAAATGTGATTTAAATTACAAGTTGTGTTTTTATAGAATTTTTAGAAATCTACAGTGTTAATTTTTGGCTATGTACTGGAACTTCATGCTTTTGTTTGAAAGCCCACTTCAACCAGGTGCCATGGAAATGGCACATTTTCACTAGTACGAAAATAGGGTGTTTCACATTTTGGCTGTTTGTCACACATTATTAGGTTATGTGTTCCACACTTGCCTGTTAAGAGGTTGAGAGCTATGCCTTCAACAGATATTTAATACTGCTGCAGTGTTACTCACAAACCAAACAATTTTATCCACTGCAGAAAAAGAAAAAAAAAGTAGTTGCCAGTGTTCATTATGAAAGAGCATTATCGCAGTTTTACTGATTCTTTGGACAATGCTTGGAGCGCACTTAAATACAATCAGTGGAGGGAATGATTACGGACAGGCAGGGGGTCTCCATGGCAGCCAGAGAACAATGTTTGATAAAGGCTCCACACTTAAGGGATTGGTAGGGGGATGGGTGCTGAGAGAAATTGAAAAAGTGAACATGAACAAAACCTTGAAATTCTCAACTGTTTCATTGTAAAAGAACTGCATTTTAAACAAACCGAAGTTATTCCTGACACATAGCATACAAAGTCACCTTGCACTTCACAACAGAACATGCGGAGTTCAGGTGATCTGCATTAACCCAGCACTTTTGCTCCATGAAAAATGCACCTTTGCTTTGTGCAACACTGTCTCTGATTATTTCTAGCCTATGAGCAAAGCAATGCAGTGGAAATCTTTCAGCTCCCAGTCATAACATCCACTTGCACTACTTAATAAGATCTGCATTTTTAAAAAATTTAAAACAGTATATTTTTTCTTTTACATGTAGAGGTGAAACCTGAGACAAAATGATGATACGAGTATAATGTGTCTTATACCTATGAGAATGCCAACATATTCTTTATAGTGGATGGTGCTTCTTGCCAGAGCAAAGCAAGTGCTATAACAAAGCTGCACAGAATTAAATATGTTTCACTGGATTATGTAATATCAACATAAATTCTCGGCTGTCTGAGTTAACTGTACAACACTACAATTTAGTTGTTTATTCCATGTCAGCAGTACTCTTAGACATAATATATTTGGTCATTACTGAATTATACAGCACTCAAAGAATGCCCATGCCTGACAAAATAATGTTCCATTAGCAGTGTTGTGTAATTACGTGCAGCTTCTGAAACAGATTGGCAGAATATGTAAAACATGTAGAATATTTATAGTGATAGCAGGCTTGTATTGCTCTAACTGGAAGGAAAAGACTGCTGCAAATTAAACCGGTAAGGATCATGGCAATCTAAAAGGAAATATCCCAATGGAAAAAACTGAAAAATGTCTGTCTCTGTCCCTTCTCAGGTAAGGTGGTACGTGAGTAGGAAAAAATCACAATTAACCTTGATGTTCAGACAAGATTGCATTAACATATCCAGTAATTCCTGCTTCATGGGAATCAGACATATGATATACAGGGCCGGTGTTAGCGTTTTGGGGGACCATAGCAAATGTCATGTTGGGGTCCTCAGAACACTTCCAGTTAAAGTATCACCCTGTCACTGCCACCCCTTCTAAGTAACCTTTTAGTTCATGTTGCTAGGAATAGTTTGCACAGACTTGACCTGTAGTTACAATGGTATTACATTAACACAGGCTTGTGTACCACTGTGTGTTTGTTTTAGCCCATCCCAAGGAGGAACATTCACAATTACTGGCATTAAGTTGCAACAATGATACATTACAGAAACTCTATGTACATGAGTAGACTTGGGTGAAATGGTGCCCTAAGCATTGTCTACTGTTTCACCCCCCCCCCCCACACCCACGCACACACACATCTACACATCATTCAGTGCACACCTTTGTTTTCTCCCCATCCTGAGCTTCTCCATATCACGAATATTACATATTTCTTCCTTTTCTCACATTCCGCTTTACTTTTCAGCTTTTTCAAGAAGTCATAACTGTCTATATAATCTGAAGTGCATTTTAATTTTTTTTTTTTCTTTTTACACAATCTTTTTAATCAGTAATGGCTTGAACAGAAATTAAGATTAAGGGAAGAAATTCAATGTTGCTGTACAACTTTAGTTTTCCTTGCATCCTTTTAAGACACTTTTCTGGCTAAAGATAACACAGTAATATCTATTTAGAAAATAACACAAGCCAAAGTCCCCATAAGCCATAGGGTTATAGATGTCTGGGATGCATTTTAGAGCATTTTCCCAACCTTTTAATGTAATGGCCATCCTGATCTAAAAGCACCAGGATTTCCTGCCTAACCATCCCCCCCCCCCCTAAAAAAAAAAATCAGCCATTGCTTGTGCATCCCTCTGATGTTAGACTGTGATGAAAGCAAAGGATTAGATGGACACACGTATTTCAAGCGACTGCTGGGATACATGTATATAGAAAGCCTCCTCACCACCTCTACTCTCCAGAGGCAGCCATCTATATATCTGCCTGATGTGTGGTTATGAGGAAAGTGAAAAAATAATGATTATAGTAATGTATTCCACTTTTTTGTTCCTAAAGAGTACACTGCCCCTGCACAAGGTATAGTCACCACCTTTGTACACCTCTGAGGTCTGTGAGAAAAATAAAAGAAACAACAACAAATAAGCTCTCTTTACCCTAGAGAATGCTGATGTCTGTGTGGTCTCTGAGCTGTGGTTTAAAGCCGCAGACAGCACATCAACGGTGTAGAGTTATAATGCCTTCCACACATTTAGGCCAGCTACTTCACAGGTAGGGTCTAAAGGTGGAGGTGTCTCTAGATACATCAAAAATAAATATACTTCTAGGCTAGTCAAACAGGACAATGCACTTGAGCTGCTCCATGTTCAAATCACCATAAATGAAATCCAGTACCACTTCCTTACAAGCTATAGGTCCCCCTCTATGATCCAGGAAACCCATACCATGTATTTAAACGTATTAGGAACACTAACTATCCAACCCAATACTATATTCACTGGTGACTTTAATTACCCCACTATTAACTGGGAATCCTATACAACATTAAATGTACAGGCAGATTCCTGGATTTTGAAAACACAAAGCTCCCTGGACCAGATAGTCAATGCACCAACCAGGGGTGCAACCATACTGGATCTGGTCCTCACTAATATGAGAGAGTGCTGCAGACCCCCTACTGTAATGCCTTCCCTAGTAAGGTCAGACCACAAAATGGTCTCCTTTGAAGTAAAAATAAAACCTGGACTCCCAGCTAAACTGGGAATATTCAGGAACTATTCTAAGGCTAACCTCCTGCTATTAAGTGAGAACCTGGCAAAATTTCAAGCCCCTATAAACCCTGAGAACACTTTTGCTTATGCAGAACTGTTCACAGAAACCCTATACAAGTATGTTAATAGCTGCATAGAGGCAGCTGTACCCACCAGGAAGAAGTACAGAATTAACTCAAAAAACAAGCCACCCTGGTGGAATCACAAAATCAATCGGATGTATAACAGGAGGAAGAAAATCATGGCAAAAATTAGGAGGTGCAGCACCCAGCAGGATAAAAGCACTCTCATTAAACTAAACAAACAACTGAGAGGACAAATAAAGTCTACCAAAGCCAAATTTAAGGTAAGTTTGGCCTCCCAGGCCAAGGACAACCACAAAACATTCTTTAGCTATGTCCGCAACATGAAAGACAATGCACAATTGTTTGCAGAGCTCATTGTAAATGGAGCCACCTATACTGAGCCAGAAGATATAGCAAACTTACTGGCTGATGAATTCAGCTCCAACTTTACTCCTCACTCCCTCTCAACCTTCCCTCAGGAAATATCATCAAACACAACTTCCCCTACTATCACTAAGGGACAGGTCCTTAATGCTCTCACTAAGACCAAGAACATTGCATCAATGATTACATCAATGGGCCCAGACAATATCCCAGGTTGCTTTCTAAATAGCATGAAACATGACCTATCAGGGCTTCTGGAATTACTATTTAACTGCAGCCTCCAAACGGAGAAAGGCAACAGTCATCCCTCTGCATGAAGGTGGACCATCTACAGACTTTGGAAACTAGAGACCCATAAGTCTCACTAGTCTTATATGTAAAACCATGCAAAGAATTATCATGGAGATGATCAACAGAGATGTAGTAATCCTCCAGACACTGGACTCAACCCAGTCTGGTTTCGTCAAGGGCAGATCATCCCTCCTCAACCTGGTGGACTTCTTTGAGAAGGTCACCAAAGCAAAGAATGAGGGCAAAATCATTCACACCTCCTACCATGACCTGGCCAAAGCATCTGACATAATACCCCACTCAGGCATTGTTGACAAGCCCAAGAGGTTAGGTACAAATCCGTATGTCACCCAGTAGACAGCCAACTGGCTCACAGATAAGGATCCAGGAAGTTAGAGATGGGGAGTCCACCTCTACAAAGAGGCTAGTCACAAATGGAGTCCCTCAGAGATCAGTCCTTGGACCGCTCCTTTTTGGCATTTAGTTCTTAGAAGTCAAGGCCAATGTCAGTGGTCTCTGGCTGACTAAGTTTACAGATGATTGCAACTTAGGAGCTGTCATTGAATTTCACACTGACACAAATATTCTCCAGGAGGGGCTGACACAGACAAACAACTGGTGTCAGAGTCATGGACTAAAACTAAATATCAACAAATGCATAATAGAATCCTTTGGGAAGTCATCCATCCCTGGTAACTATTATATTGGCAACACACCCCTTAGAGTTGACCCAGTAGTCAGGGACTTAGGGACACACATGGATAGTAATCTAGCCTTTGATCATCACATGTCTACAGTAGTAAGGAAATCATTCTGTGTTGTGCAACTTATAAACAAAGGTATAGCATATAAGTCCAAGGAAGTCATTGTTCCACTGCATTCGGCATTCATCAGACCTATCATTGAGTACAATGCTTGTGCCTTTTGGTATGTACCTAACCAGGCATATCCAACAACTGGAACATCCACAAAGGTTCCTCACTAAAAGAATAAGGAGCGTAAGTAATATGTCCTATGCAGATTGCCTCAAGGCCCTCTCCCTGTATTCTGTCTCCTACAGGCTTTTGAGGGGAGATCTATGCCTGGCATACAGGGCCATTATCAGAGCTCACTCTGATGGACCTCCTGCATATCCACAAAATAAACAGTACCAGAATTACCCATTCTAAAGACTTAAACCTTGCCTGTGATATAAATGGGACCTGCTGGAGAGATAGGTATGTATCCCAGAGACTACCCCGTCTATGGAACACGCTCCCCATCCATGTGAAGCAGAGTTCCTCCCTAATCCAATTCAAGTGCAACTTGGACAATTGGATGGGAAACTGGAAATTCGTCCCTGGTTTGGCACCTATGTCTCTGATGTAAACAGGCAACCTGTAAATAGTTCATCTCCTAGGCCCATGCTTACACTTATCAAGGGAATTAGAACTTGTCAAAGATTTGGGATGCATGGCTAGGCTTAAAAAGGCCCTTGTGGTCATTAGCCTAGTAAACACCTATGAATCTATGACAACACTGTCCTCAGCCACAACATAAGCTATAATGATATCCTATACACACCTCTAAGGTCTGATTCTGATGAAAATTAAAATAGTAATGACCACACTACCTCCGGCACCCCATACATCCTGCAGCAACCTTTGGTACACCTCTGAGAAGGGCTGATTTCAGAATAAGCGCAAATGACATCAGAGGTCACCAGTAAGTCCATGTCAAAATTAAGTTATACAGTATGGGCTGTGTGTGATTCCTATAACCTCCAAATGTCTGAATGTTCCTTGATGTACTTTATGCCTTGCCTTTGAAAAGTAATTACTTGTTAACTGCATTTTCTTTACTGCTACCAGGAAGAGTTTAGCATGTGCCTGGCATTACTGTGTGTATGTGCACAGATAGAAATCTGAGATATTTTTTAAACACACAAACTGCACCTTCACAGAAACTGAAGGAATTCCATTTAACCTGCTGCATGTTTTTGAGGTGGTAGAGTTAACCAGAGCACATGGATACACATACACATAGAATGAGAGAGCATGCAGACTCCACGTAGAAAAAAAAAAAAAACAGATCCAAGACTTCAGAGTAAAACACTGTGAAATGGCAATGTTACTCCCTTCATCACACTTGCAATGAACAGGTGCTTTTGCACAGATCCTCTTTGTGCCAAACCACTACACATAGCCACCTATAATGTATAAAGTCTATGTTTGTGATGGTAAGGGAAAGAAAATATGGCCAGCTTGTTACTCTTAAATACACTGTAAACACACACACCCTTCCCCCCACACATGTATGATGTTTATGTGAGAATGTCAAATAAATCATAGCAAGTTTGTTACTCTTACACTGCAACATGCAACACAGGTGCACACGCGTGCACGCACACACACACACACACACACACACACACACACACACACACACACACACACACATACACACACACATACAAACTTTGCACTCATTTCAGCAAATAGCAATACATCGTGTAATAGTGATACTGCCACACCAGAAGAGTGACTGTTGTTTAGCAGTCAACAAACAACAGCAGAGGTAAGTCGCTGTTATTTACCTCTGAGATGTAATTCATACCTGTCACTGTCCCTGATTTCACAGACCATCCCTGCTTCTCCCTCAAAATTTTGCTCTGTCTCTTGAAAAAAATTGCTGGTAAGTCATTTAGGAATACAGACAGTCAATACATACAGACATCAGAGTTTCATACTTCATATTGTCCAAAAAAGTGCATTTTGATGTAAAATGGGTTACTCTAATAACTTTTTATGTGAACTAGAGTAAACTTTTAAAAAGCTTCCTGATTTTGAGCCTTTATTTTGCTATTAGTTTTGGCTTTGCCCAGAATTATTGTGCAAAGGAGTTGATAGTTATAGTATCTAGCGCTCTGTCCATATTTATAAAACTCCCTAAAACAGAAAATCATCCCTGAAGACTGAAACCATCAGCTATTCTTAAAATCCAAGGTAAGCACTGAAATTGGCCATTCTGGGTTACTGATCTCTACTGCCTACATTGCTCATGTTCTTTCACTGATTACTGGCTTTATGGCTTTATTTTAACAGGGTCATATCACAACCCTGTTTTGGATAAAGAATGTAATCAGAAAACTTTTTCTCCTCATTTCCCCAATGAGTAGCAGCTTTTGTGTGGCCCCAACAAAGTTAAGGATGACTAAGGGGTCCCCTGCAGCCATGGGTATTGCTGGAGATTAAAGCAGCTATGATGATATCTTTAGTGTTAAGAATGCCCACCAGCAGGATTAACTAAGTCAAGGGCACTGTCAGAGGTAAAATAACTTGATGAAATTGTGAAGCCTGCTACTTCACAAACACAGTTACTAAAATTATTGACATCTTTGAATTTTAAAGGGATTATTACCTATCTGGTTTATTAAATGCACAAGACTGCTGTTTTAGATTTTTGGTTTGACAAACATGACATAAAATATCAAAATAAGAACTTGCTGTGGTTGAATGCCCTCCATGACAAGGGGGCCCCTAGCGACCGCAGGGTTTGCTCATGTCTAAAGCCGGCTATGGTGATATAAAAAGAACAACCAACAGACTCTGTCATCTTAAAGTTATGACTACACCCTGGAAAACAGCTAATGTAACATACACTGCTCACAGGTAAAGTAAAGATGCCCATTTGCAGATATCAGTCAACAAACTCTGTCATCAGACTTTGTTACTCTGTAAATTAGGATCTTTCCATGGCAAAGGCTAACATCACAATCTGTTGGTAGGGAAGTAAAAGTTGAATATGGCCAAACATCATCAGTTGACTGATTCTTACACAAACACAGCTGAAAGACTTACAAAAAAGGGCAAAAACTGGTGTAATGAAGTAATGGTAATGGAGGAAACATGGAAAGATGCCACAGTGATAAAAGCAATGCTTCAGTATATTTGATGTTAAGGTGAGTTCTTCACTCATCTGTATTATGATATGCCATTATCTATCTATCTATCTATCTATCTATCTATCTATCTATCTATCTATCTATCTATCTATCTATCCATCCATCTATCTATATGTCTATCTATCTACCTATATCTCTCTATCTTTTGTTGAGTGGGTTGGTCCTGCTAGACCAGTAGCCTCTTTTTAGGGGAGACCTGAGGTGGCATTTATACTACTAGGGGATATCTGGCCAAGGCAGTGGGGAAATTCCACTATTGTTTTCACATATGGGGATGCTCTACTTGGTGACACTTCTTGTCTTCTGGTCCAGGTGCAAAGGCAACTTGGAGAATGGAAAAGGAGGTTATTGGAAAATGATGTCATGTTGTGGAGGGAGAATTTAAAATGGAGATGAAAAATGTAGCAGATGCGAGATCAGACGTAATGGTGGAGAAGGTGCAGGCAGTCAAGTCTGTAGATGAAGTAGAGAGAAAGTAGTCAAGCTTTTGGAAAAAACAACTGAGAGGGTGTTCAGTTCAGAAAAGTCTTTTCAAATAATCTTCTTCAGAGAGGAAGGACTGGAGCAGCAATGTACAGTTACAACTCTCCAGTCAAGAGGGTTGCAGGATGATGTATTATTGAACTTGGTCAATGAAAGTGAGCCAGAAAGTGGCAAGGATGTGTCCCGGGGAACATGATGGAGAAAATTCACCAGGAGGAAGACATGGTCGTAAAAGGTAAATTGTATGCAGAAGTGATGAAGTCAGAGGATTTTTACTGTGCATATAGAAAAGAAGTAGGATGCTGACCTGTACAGATATGAACAATGGGATGAGGTAATTTCACCACTGGGAATTAAAGCAAGCAAGGTAAGATATTTCATTCATATTAAAAAGAGAGACGTTTTGTGACATTATATTTGAAAACAGTCAAATATTGTAGAAATTTTTTGGAAGAATATGAAAAAGAAATTCTACCATGGAATTCATATGTATTTAAAATCTCTTATACAGAGACAAAAATAAATCAATTTACACTTCAGGACTGAAGTAGATAAAGAGACTTTAAAAGGATATTTATTAAGGTTATGCAAAAATGTATTAGATGTGTCAAAAATGTATGACAACAGAGGTATATAGACTGGGGCATAGGATTGTAATGTAATTTTGAAAATAAAAAGTGAGAGTGTTGTACATTTACTAAGTGTTATAAATGCTGATGGAAATAGAGGTATGGTAAAGTATTGGGGCCAGCCTAAAATATGCTTTTTGTGTGGTAAAAAAAAAGATAATTGAATTGCTAATTGTAATAACAGATGTTTTCATGTGGGAAAATTGAACATGAAGCAAGGGATTGTAAAGTGAGATGTTACAAATGTTATAAAAAAGGTCATTTAGGGGGAATGTGAAGAAAAAGGGGAAGAGAAAGAGAGATGGATGTTGTGAAAGTATTAACATAGAAAAACCGAAAGGATGTAGCTGGCCAAAAAGATATACAAGTAAAGGGAACACAAGTAGAGACTTTGGATATTGAAATAGTTATACAAAAAGTGAGTATGCAGGAAGAATTTAATACGGGGAAAATGGAAGAGGAAGAATCAGGTTTGAATGATAGTGATGATATTAAATGGAGTATAGTAAAGCAAAACAGAATCTGAATTGGTAAAATATGTGAAAGGAAATGGAGAATTATAGAAGGATTTAAAAAAGAAAAAAAAGGGGGAAGTATGGAAATAAATTATTTAGTGCTAAGGCATGTGTAAAGTTTTAGCATTTAATGTAAATAGTTTTAAAATGTTGGAGAGAAGAAGAGGTATTTGGCAGTGGCATAAAAAGCAAAATCATAATGTTATATTAGAAGACATAGATTTCTGCCTTAAGTGGAAAGATATCAAACTGAAGCTTGTTGGGGAAAAATGTGATACAGAATTTTGGTAGGGAGACTTGTTCTGGGATACTAACATTATATGAAGGCACAATGAAAGTGTTAGATATTATACTGGTTATAACCAGGAGAGTTACTGTTATTGATATAAGATGGATAGACCATTTTATTAGACTTTCTGCAATATATGCATATGTAAATAAAAAGCAGACAGAAGAGATGCTTAAAAATATAATGCAATATGTAACAGTTAATATGGAGATTATTGTTGCAGGGGACTTTAATTGTAACCTAAGACTACAGAAAAAGAAGTAGGCTTATGATGTCAGATTGGTATGCGACATTATAAAATATGGACAGTTAAAAATTTGGAATTCAGAGAATTGGATGTACAGAAGATGATATAAAACAATTAAAATAGATTATTTTTTAGTGTCAGAAAGCTTACTCATAGTAAAACAAGGAATGCTACTTACAGGATTTTTCAGATCATAGTGCAATTTAGAATAACATAAAAGGAAATGCTGAGTATATAAAGATAGAAAAGGGTATACTAAGAATAAATGAAGTGAAGTGGGATGTTACCGGGAGAAAGGATGCTATGCGATTTTGGAAAGAACATGTTGAGATGAGAGAATTTTATAAAGATTGGTCAGAACGATGAATACATTTCAAACTGAAATATAAAAAGTGCTATGTGATATGGGAGAATATAAGAAAAAACATATATGGGTAAAATAATGTACAAGAAGTTGAGAAATGACACAATGAATTGTTTAGAGAAGAATGATGAGATTTTCTTTATTAAAGAGCAGGAGTTATATGAATTGAAAAAGAAGAACATACAGCAATTATTATAAAAACAAAGATATTTTTGAAAGGAAAAAAAAGAAGACATTGCATCATACTTAAGTAATGAGAGAAATGAAAAAAGTAACAGGTATAATACATAGTACACAGAAGTAGATTATATTAGAGTTTCATTTAAAGAAGAGAGGAAAAAGAGGAGGAAGGAATGTCAGGTAATTGCATTGTTAGCCAAGGATTGTGAGGATATAGAAAAGGAAATAAAATTAGATCAATTACAACAGGTATTAATAACAATGAATTTAGCTCCGGCTGTAGGACTGGATGGAGTAGAATATAGGATGTATAAACATTTATATAGGATGTATAAAAATTTGAACATACAGCAAATAAAAATGATTTGTAAAGATATTAAATGAATGGCTGAATAAAGGTTTTAAGTATAATGAGTTATGTTGGGATATTATTAGATTCATATGGAAAAAAAGGTGAGAAATCAGATATAAAGAATTGGAGAGCAATTGTTTTAAATAATACAGAATATAACCTTTTTATGAAAATTATAAAAAAAAAGAATGGAAGAAAAAGTGGGTAAGGTTGTAAATGAAAATTTGTTTGGGCTCAAAGGTAAAAGGGTTCAAGATTTATTGGTAATAATTAGAGAGATGTCAGAAGATACAGTATTTAGAAAGGTTAAGGCACAGTTAATGGTAGGAGATTTAAGCAAAGCCTTTGAATCAATTCAGCATGAAGTATTATGGGATATACTGGATACATATAATATAAGTAAGAAGATTAAAAATATGTGCATGTCAGTTTAAAAGTTTAATATAGTGCAAATTATGAAAAATGGTTCATTATGTGAGGACATACAGTTAGAAAAAGGTATTACACTGGGTTGTCCAATGAGTGGAATATTATTTGTTCTAGTAATGAATGTAGTATCCACATTTTTGAACAGAGAAATGGAAAAAATGCTTTATATTACAATAGAAGGGATACAATTCCCTATTTTGTTAAATTATGCAGATGATATTATTATTATTATTATTATTAAAGATGGAGGAAGTATGAAGGCAGTGATAAAACAAATACAAGAGATTATTCAAGTTGTTGGGTTCGTATTAAACAATGGTAAAAGCCAAGGATTAGGATTTAAATTTAATATGGAAAAAGTTAAGATACTCAGAATAACCTTGGGAAACAAGAAATTATAGATTATATATGGAAAGAAAAATAGAGGAAATAAAACTCATGTGTGGACTTTGGAAGTCTTTTAGGCTTTCTTATAAAAAAGTTCATTTAATAATTGTTCTGTTAGCTGAGATTAGTTATTTAGCTAGTGTGTTTAGCATTCCATTAAAATTAGAGAAAGATTTATACAATATAATATTTTTTTTATTTGGGGATCAAGGTTGAATCCTGTGAAAAGAGGAGTGTTATATGTAAAAAAACAAGAGGTTTGGGGTTAATAAATCCTGTTGTGTATATGGCATCATTAAACTTATATATATTAATGAAACATGCTGTAGGTGGATTGGACACTCCAAAGTGGTCCTAGGTGTGAGTGCGTGCATGTGTGTGCCTTCTGTGGAAGGTTGAGCACTGGGATGGCAACTCAACACAGTAAAACTCCATTGCCAATCATGAGCAGACAAGGTAATCTGCTGTGGCAACCCTTAACTGGGAAAAGCCGAAAGAAGAAGAAGAGTAAAGAAATGTTTAAATGATAATGAGGTTTCTTTATTATCAAAAAAAAAGTCTGAAATGCAAAAAAGACTGACTGATCTATTTCAGTTCAAAAAAAGGAGTTGTTGCTGTAGCAAAGAAATGGAATATTATCAAGACAAGACTATTTTGTGGAAAATAAATGTGAAATAAATTGATAATAAAAGAAAAGATTGGTATAAGATTATGGAAAAATATAGAATATATCCTTGGAAGGAATTAAATATTGAAAAAAGGAATGCAATCACTGCAATAATGGAAAGATGTAAGGGATTTATACAGTGTCAAGATTTTTAATGGAAGTTGACCATACAAAATTACAGGTGATGGCAAATGCGCTGTATAAGACATAAAAGATAAAGTATATTTATACTGCAGTAAATTTGAAACATGTGAACATGTTTCTTTAGAATATAAAAGAGCTAAAATGTTATGGTAAAAGGTTATAAAAGATAATCCACAGACAGGAAGAACCGAACCAAAAAGCAGAAAGTGCAGCTTTATTGAACAACAAACAGGTCAATAAATGGTAAAAGATTATACATATGAACAATGTGGAAGGATTTAAAGATATAAAGGACTGAAATGTGGATATGACTGAATTTGAGTTTTACAGAAACAAAAATAAGAAAGAGGTTGACAGACTTGATAAAAACATTTTTGTTGTAATATGCTTAATGTGGAATTAGAGAGTTGATGAAATCGTGTTAAATGAAAAATGGGACTTGGTGATGAAATTAAAAAAAATAAAGTTTTGGTTGTGGAAGTTGTAGTGGAGATCTAAAAAGCAGTAATTATGTGTTTTATTTAATGAAGACAAAGTAAAAGTAGGATGTGATATATGATTAGTAATTACTGTATTGTAAATTGTCAAAAAGTGTGTTTGTGTGTGTGTGTGTGTGTGTGTGTGTGTGTGTGTGTGTGTGTGTGTGTGTGTGTGTGTGCGTGTGTGTGTATACAGTATACATATATATATATATATATATATATATATATGTGTGTGTGTGTGTTTATATATATATATATATATATATATATATATATATATATATATATATATGGGGTCTATATTAAAAACTCAAATGTTTACTTACCAGACCACCTAAACAGTGACACATCTTCATCAAACAGCGAAAATATCCATCGTCCTGAAGCGCGAAATCCGAAAAGTCGATTTGTCATGGTTGGCCCTTCTGCAGTATAGCTCAATAAGGTAAGTGCGCGATAGTTACGGACCTTATGGTTAGGGTGCGGGTTAGGGTAAGTGCATAGATAGTAATGTATGTTAGATTTAGTGTAGGGTTAGAAGTAGGGTTTTATTAAGTGTATGTGTGTGGGTTATTTAGTTTGTTTGGGTATAGCTTTTTAAGGTAAGTGTGTGATAGTTATGGACTTTAGGGTTAGGGTGCAGGTTAAGTTAAGTGCATACATGGTGGTATATGAAAGAGTTAGTGTAGGGTTAGAAGTAGGGTTTAGTTTAGGGTTAGAAGTAGGGTTTTGGTTAGTGTATGTATGTAGTTTATTTAGTTTGTTTGTGTAGGTAGTATGTAACGGGCGGTAGGATGGGACAACTACAACATTTCGAGTTTTTGAAATTCGCGGTTTAGGGCATTCGGTGTATTTGCGGTTCGCAGAATATGTGTCGGTGTTTAGGTGTTCGGGTAAGTAAACTTTTCAGATTTTGATATAGACCCATATATATATATATATATATATATATATATATATATAGAGAGAGAGAGAGGGAGGGGGAAGAGATGTAAATAACTTTTAATTGTGTAAATATATATGGATTGTATAAATAAAGGACCCCTGCTCTTTTCTGTAGGGGGGAGTCTTTGTGTGTGGTGTGTAATGCTACCTGTTTCCGTTCCAGACATGAAGGCAGCTCGGTGAAGCAGGAAGCTAAAAAAAACAAAAAATGGAGGTCAGAGGAGAGAATGGTGAGATAGAATGAGTTTTTGGTGCTGGTTTTTGAGCAGCAGATATGTTGGTGTTATCAGAGAAGGAATTGGAGGTGAAGGAGAGGCTAAGAGATAAATATGGTGTGTCAGAGACAGGGGAAAAGGGAGTCAATCCTTTTCAATGCAGTCTTAATGCGGAGAATGTAGTAGAGGTAGATACAGAAGAGTTGTTTCAACAGAAGCTATTCGAATCCAAAGTTGCAACACAAGGTTGTGTTGTTACAACCCTCCAGTTGGGAGAGTTGCAGGATGATATGTTGCTGGGCATGGCCAAAGAAAGTGAACCAGAAGATAATAAGGACATGTCATAGGGAAAGATGATGGGCAGGATACAGAAGAACGAAGAAGCACAGCAGAGTGAAGGCATGAAGGCTGAGAAAAAATCTTATGCAGAAATGGTCAAAGAAGAGATGCCTGGTAAGAAGGAAGAGAAATAAGTTTGAAGAAAAAGAGATTGTTAAAAGTCCAGCTCGAAAAGAAGGAAGATACAGAGATGGACAGATATAAGGTATGAGGTGAAATTATTAATATGCTCAGAGTTAAAACTAATGAGGTAAGAGTATTTATCCATATTAATAAAGAAACTTGTTTGTGACATTATTTTCAAGACTGGGCAAATAATGAAAATATTTATGGAAGAATAAAAAAAACTGTGCTCCTTGGAACTTACATGTACTTAAGTCCACATTTAGGGAAACTAAGAAAAAGTTAATATTCAATTCAGAACTGAAGTGGAAAAAGAGACTTTAAAAAGCACTTATTATACTTGTGTAATGATGTACTAAATCTATCAAAAATATATGACAATAGAGGTTTATGGACTGGGGTGTGGGATTGCAATCTGATATTGAAATTGGAAAACAATAGTATTGTGCATATTCCACGTAGTTTTAAATTCCAGTCCTTTATTAAAACTAAGCAGAATACTGAGTAAAACTGGATATACAGTGACCACTGTTTTTTTTTTTTTTTTTTTGGCTATTGAGATTTCAGTGGAAACAAATGCTGAATAGATATTTGGTGGTTTTTCACATCTGTACCAAAAAATCACTTTGCAGAAGTATATTTGGTTGGTGTCTACCACATTTGTATCTCACCATATACAGAACTGTGTTCCCTACAGCCCACAACTTCTAAATTACTACTCTAGCTTCCTACTACCTCAACGAAAACAGAAACATGGAGTTCAATCTTTCCTGTGGTCCTGAAGACTCTGAGTGATAATATTTCAGTGCAAGTGTGTGACAGTGCAGAGAGAACAAAGCATCTCACTTCAGGTGCAAGATAATACAGCATCATGGAAAAGTGATTTAACAAAGTGTGCCTTTTATGCAATACGGAATTTTCTGGAATGCTGACTCTACATTGATTTTTTTCTTTTGTGAAATCACAGTCACCAGAAGTATAATTTCAATTGCAATTTCCCCCATCCCCCAAAAAAATCAGATACACAACTTGCCATTTGAATTAATTTTCTGAATCTATTTCAAACACTATCCCTAGATGTTTTGTGCAAAATGACTGAACTAACATATCTTGCCCCATCTGAAAGTGGAGGATAAATGGTTGAAAAACCTGCTTGAGAGAATAAATTGATGGGTAGAGGGGTTATTTTTTGTAGGTAAGTAACCAAAACATTAATTCTGATGATTTTTTTAATGAGCTGGTGAGACATAAATCTGTAGTCACAAATAATTGTCCACACAATAAAGAGTTGCTATTCCATGTAAGAACCAGACACCGGGCAGAGTAAGGTTATTAGCACTTTCGTTCCCTTTATTCACAATGAAGAAAAACGGAACTTTATCAGATACAATAACCTTACCCACTTTCCCTCTTTTTATACAATTCATTTACATTGTTTGCACCAATAGAAGCACTTTACAGTCAATTAAGTTTTACATTCCCCCTTTTTTAAAAACATACTTTCTTCACATGTTTAAGAATCCATTTTTTTCAAAAACACCCCTATTTTATAAATCCTTGTTTAAAAATCATTGTGTTAGAATCAACCCATTTTAAAATTAATGACTTGATGAAAAACTTCTTAAAAAATGTGCAATTGTGTAATACTTGTATAGATTTGATTATAAAAGGTGACAGATTAATTTCTTACTATCAAATAATTTCTGTCCTTAAATGCAAAAAGGACAGTAGGAGAACAAGAACTATGTATGTAGTTTAAACATGACAAATGAAGTTGGTGTTAACAATAAGGTTTCTTTTGAACTGAATAGTTCAGAAGTTGCAAATTTAACCAGCGATGCAAGTTACAACAATTGTATGGAAGAAATGTTAAACAAAGTAGACTTAAATGTGGAAAACACCAATATTAATAATGAAAATGAAAGTGATATGATTTTTGAACACAAGGGGCTTAAAATCTATAAGTATAGCGGAATTCCATTAAACGATCATTATGGAGAGCTGTTTACAAAAGGGTTTAGTTTCATCCCTAAAAAACAGAACCATATGGTTAATACAATTCTGGACGTGAAGATGTTTGCAAGGGCCATTAACTTGAAATCGGTAATGGAAAATGGTAAAGAGAGGGAAGACAACAGAAATATAGTAGGGAACAGAACAAAACAATCTGATCAAAACTTAACAAAGGAAGAAGAAAAAGTATTAACAGAGATCATGAGGAATCACGGAATAAGAATAATGAGGCCGGACAAGGGTGTTGGTATGAGTCACCATGACTACACCAGTAGAATGATGAAATATTTGAATGACAGTTCCTATTTTAGTACAGCATCACTGAATGAGATTAATATCTTCAATTTAAGGTTAGATATGACCCTGGAAGAGCTTTTTCAGGAATACACCTTCAGTGAAGCTGAAGTAAGGTACATGAAAGTCACAAATCCTGTCATTCCTTCCTTTTTTGGGATCCCCAAAATTCACAAATCCTTGGGGGGCCCACAAATGAGACATATAGTGGCAGGAAGGGGGAGTAAAACAGAGCCCTTAGCAAAAATGTTAGACTTCTACTTAAAGGGATTTTTTTGAGGATAAAAACCATGTGTTAAAAGATTCCTGGCACCTACTAGAAGAACTGGAAAAAGAATGACACTAGCCAATGGAGACAAAAATATCAGCAACTTCGGAATGAGGCCAAAAAACAAACAAAAATAGATAAACAAAACTACTTCATAGACATCCAAAACAAACATTCCAAAAACCTCCAAAACTTTTGGCAGACTATCAATTCCTTCTAAAACCTAGCAAAACTGCCACCCCAGCTCCCAACACCAATACTGATAATGACAGCATAGCTTCTCAATTTAACCATCACTTCACAGAATCTATTCTCTCATTATCTACCCAGCTATCCAACAGTAACTCTAAATTCACCCCAGCTATAGATCAAAATAACATACCCGCCTTTACACTCTCACCTGTACCAACCTCCACAGGTAAAAAACTACACTCTAAACTAAAACCCGCCACTCTCACAGCAGATGGTCTACCCACTAATTTCCTAAAATTAGCTGCAGAGTCACTAGCTTACCCTGTCTCAGTTCTTATAAACTGCTCTATACAAGAAGCTTACATCCACCAACTATGGAAAGTATCATATATTATTCCCCTTCTCAAAGGCAGCAATTCTTATGAACTTTAAACTACCAGCCCATTGCTATCCTATCCCCCCTTTCCAAGTTCCTGGATAAATGTATTCACACCCAGGTAATGCACTTCTTAACCTCACACATCTCCTCTCCCTCACACAGCATGGCTTCCGGACAAACCACAGTAAAACTACTGCTCTTCTCTCCTTTGCCAACCAGGTCAACCAACTAAGAAACAACAACAACTTTGTATCAGCCATATTCTTAGATCTATCTAAAGCATTTGATATGGTCTCCCATAACCTCCTCTTAGGCACTTTATCCTCCATGACCTTCGCCCCTCCATTACTTCCTGGTTCAAAAACTATCTCGCTGATAGAAAATAATCAGTCAAATGGCAAGGTATACTATCACCTCTACTACCAACTACTATAAGCGCTCCTCAAGGATCAATACTAGGTCCTCTTCTATTCACCATTTTCACTAACAAACTACATACCTCCACCCTGCATGCATAACTTATGCAGTACGCAGGTGACTCCACACTAATCTGCTCAGCCCCATCCATAGCCACTCTTCAAAAGCTTACCCAAGAATCCTTCTGCTCCGTGGAACAATGGATTATTGATACCAAACTTATTTTAAACCCCAAGACCAAATTACTCCTTTTTACCCCCAATAAATACAAAACCACACATTCTTCCTTCACTATCACCTCCAAAAAATGGCACCACAATCCCCCCCTCCTCCCATACTAAGCTCCTTGGTGTTGAAATAGATAAGGATCTTCACTTTGATGTCCATATCTCGCAAACCATTAAAAAGGTACATAAAAATTAGGCACTATATACAAACACAAACAGTTCCTATCAGACCAAGCATGAATCTCCCTAGCCCAAACCCACCTTTTGTTTACCCTAATGTATGCATCACCAATCCTAATTCACATCAGGAAAACAGGCCTAGACAAAGTAGAATCATGTTACAATAAAACTGCAAAATTCACCAATAGCTCCACTTTTAGAAATCATCACTAAAGGAACTACAGTGGTTAGAACTCCCTCAGCTAATTAGATACCATCAACTAGTGCTGACCTTCAACATAATAAGAAACCCCCACAAAACCCCAGCCCTAAACCAACTACTAAACCAATATTCAGCAATTTGCCTCTATGCTCATTCAACAAAACCCTGGTCTGCATATCCAAAGCCAACAATACTGCAGGGAAAGCTCTTTTCTCTTACACCATTACTAGGGAATGGAATAACCTCCCCCAAAATATCTCCTCAGCACCATCTATCTCACTTTTCAAAAAATCACTTAAGTCACACCTCTTGCAGTCATGGCTCTGTCCTTGCATCACATAACTGCTTTCCTGCTCTCCTCCAAATCTTGCTACCCTCCTCTCTTCACTGCTACAGCACTCAAATTCTCCCATACAGGGCCTACTATTTTGCAAATTATTTTATCTTGTAAGATGTCTCCTTAATGGCATAAGTTTTTGATTGCATCAGTCAATGTGTGTTTTGTTCTACCAATACTGACATCCAGGGTCTACTTGCCTAGAACAAACTATTGTATGATATATCTCTTTGATTGCATATATACCACTGTACAAAATTGTTTTTGTTGTAATTGTGTTGTTTGTTTAGCTTTTCTCCCCGGGCCTTCGCTGTAAATGGACCTCATTCCAGTCGGACTTTCCCAGTAAACACATGTAAAATAAATAAATAAATACTAAAATGTATGGCGGAAAATGAGTTTAAAGAAAAAAATCAATTTTTTAAGTTTAGATGTCAAGGACCTATTTTTGAGTATACCACATGAGGAAGGAATGGAATACTTTCAGGAATCCTTAAAGGAAGGAACTAGATTTTCACAGGACACAATATATGTACTGGCTACCCTCATGGAATCAGTTTTGAAAAATAACTTTGTATGGTTTCAGGGAGAATATTTCAAACAAATTCAGGGGGCAGCAATGGGTGCAGCAGAGGCACCGGTGTTTGCCAATATTATACTTTGGCAATGGGAAACCAAATATGTGTTGAGTTCCAGGTTCAGGAAAAATATTTATAGATATTATAGATTCCTGGGCGACATTTTAATATTATGGGAAGGTGGCCTAGAAGAGATAAAAGAATTCTTAGAGCACATTAACACCTCTACAGGATTTTTAAGCTTCACCAGTAAAATAGTGTGAAGCAGTTAACTATTTGGACATTCACCTGTACAAAAACAAAAGGGAAAGATGTTATGAATCCTGTATATACAGGAAGCCCACCTACTCAAATGGTTTCCTACACTTTGAAAGTGACCACCCCTTCTGGCAAAAAAGAAATTTGGTAAAGGGTCAGATGATTAGAATATCGAGATTAACCACAGATGATAATAGGTTCAGGGAACAGTTGGAAGAACTAAAAGAAATGCTCAGAGTAAGGGGCTACCCTATGAGTATACTTGAAGGACAACAGAACTACATAGTGAATAAAAGAGATGAGTATTACCCTCCATTGTTGAAAAATCCAAAGAGTTTGATATGGGTGAATAAAAAAGAATGTGAAGCTAATTGTTGTATGTTAACATTTGACCAGGACAGTTCAGAAGTGTGCAAAATGCCGGAAAAGAACTGGAATTGTATTTTTGGGCCATATGGATTAATGAAAAAACTGGGCAATAAACCAAAAATAGTGTTCAGAAGGGGACCAAATATTTAGAATTTGTTCGAGAGGAAGAAAGACATGGATAGGATCCCTTTCAGAAGGATGAGGAAATGTAATGGATGTAGGGAGTGTAAGTACATTTACAAAAGTGGGAACACAGTTATAGAAGGCTACAAAAGAACAATTCCGGTGGTAGGAAACTATAATTGTAACACGAAGGGAGTAGTGTATGTAGCTCTGTGCCAGACATGCTGTGCATATTATATTGGAAAAACGGAAAATAAATTAAAAAAGATAATTTACCAGCATGTATATGCAATAAAGAGACAAGACAAAACTAATGCCCTGACACAGTGTAGGATGTAAGGATTTCAAAAAGTTTCACTTCTGTGTATTGGAAAAGGTGGGCAAACAGGAGAGGGGGGGGGTAATTGGCCTTGTTTTTTGGAATACAGGGAAACATATTGGCAGGCTTTGTTAAATGCTACTGTATTCCCTGGAATTAATGATATAATTTCTATCATTAATTAGTGTGTTGCATTTAAAGGCAGAAGTGATTTGATAGTAAGAAATGAATCTATTACCTTTTACAATCAAATGTACAAAAGTATTATATAATTACATATTTTTAAGAAGTTTTTCATCAAGTCATTAATTTTAAAATGGGTTGATTCTAACAAAATGATTTTTAAACAAGAATTTGTAAAATAGGGTTGTTTTTGAAAAAAATGGATTCTTAAACATGAGAAGAAATTATGTTTTTAAAAAAGGGGGACTGTAAAACTTAATTGACTATAAAGTGTTTCTATTGGCGCAAACAATGTAAGTGAATTGTATAAAAACAGGGAAAGTGGGTAAGGTTATTGTATCTGATGAAGTTCCGTTTTTCTTGATTGTGAATAAAGGGAACAAATGCGCTAATTATCTTACTCTGCCTGGTGTCTGGTTCTTGCATGGAATAGCAACTCTGCATTGTGTGGACAATTGTTAATGAGCTGGTGAGAAAACAACAGATTGAAAATGATAAAAGACCCAGGTAGCATTTCCTTATGACTTCATTTCATCTATACCATAAGGTCAAGAATTTTCAAACTGTTTACTCATGGAAGAGAACTAGGATTCACAATTCCTTCTAAAAAAGGAAAATCTGCTGTAAACAGAAAATGATTAAAAAAAAATAAGCAGCAGAAAAACACTTGCGACAGCATGTAGATAATTGCATTAGCTCCTCTTCATTTTATGGTGGTAGGGTTACCACCTGTCCCACTTTAGGAGGGACAGTCCCTCTTTGGGCAGTTGTGTCCTGACAAAAAATTGTAAAAATGGCAAATGTCCTGAGATTTTAGGACAAAATTATTTCCTATATTTTATGTAATAGTTGCATAAAACAGTTATTCTGTAACTAAAATACCCAAATGTTATAAGAAACAGAATAAGCAACTAAAATGCTACAAGAATAAGCTTTTATTTAGCCAAAAAAGTTAAGTTCTATCCTTTGTACTGACCATGGGTATGTGTCAGCCTGTAAAATCTGATGTTTGTACCAAAAATGTCCCACTCTGGCCATTTGAAAAGGTGGCAACCCTATATGGTGGTTGTCTTTCAACTTACGGCCAAAGCAGCGGAATACAGATAATTAGAATATTACAATGGAGTGGAACTATTACAGTCATGGTGAGAATATATTTTTGAATAAGGTAATCATTTTAACTTAGCTTGATTCCTTTAGATGTAAAAAACAATGCTGAATTTTATTGAGAAGAAGAAAGCACGTGATACAGCTGTATAGGTAAACTTCCTAAAGATTATACGCCAACTCTCAGACTGTTGGACTCTAGTGTTCCTTTTTGGGGTTGACTCAGGAGCTCTGTCTGGTTTAGTGAGTATCCCACAGTCACACAGAAGGCAAACTATTGTAGAAGGAGTTAAGGCAGCCAAGCCTTTAAAGGACAACCGCACCCTCAGACTCAAAAATCATATTTATTTCATCATGATTTGGTGTTTCCTACATTTTAACAGCACTCTGGGACTATTTAGAGCTTTTTAGATATTTTTATATGCAATTTCTGATTCTGACCACATGGGGGCTGGCATTTTGAAATAATTCAGACTGTTTACTCTGCCTCTAAGTATCCCAGAATGCATTGTTTGTCTCCAAAAAATTGCATCAGATCTGCCACGTTTTCCCTTAAGCTGCTGTCACTTCATTGACTTAACAGGCATTCACTGCTGTCTTAAAGTCCCCTACTTTTGGTTAAAATGTTATCCTTTTTCAATGACTGCTTCAAACACAAGCAGTGCAAATGCTACAGAACAGAACTGAAAAGTGCATTTTATTGCTTTTGTTTCTTAGAAATGCTAACTTGCTTTCTTTTGTGAAGGCTGAAATCTAGTTCTTCAAGGCATCTCCCCTCCCACTTCACACCTACCTTCCCTAGCTGTCAAAGAGCTAAGGGTAATTTGACCCATTATCTGCATGTGATTGACAGCTTGTCACAGCAGGTGACCAGAGTAATGTACTGTTTTCTTGTCAGCCTTTCCCTCCTTACAGTGGGACACTTTTTTTGTTGCACTCCTCCTGTCAAATTTAGAACCAAGCTACATAGCACTGGGAATAATCACCATTTTGCAAAGCATCAAACTCCCTCCGTCTGATTAAATAGTTAACAAATGACACTATAAACATGAAATATTTCACAGACTTGCATGACAGCACCAACATGCTTTTTTAAGACATAATTTAAAAAAATTACAGTATTGCATACTTCTTGTAATCTGATGTAGTGTTGATTAATTGTGATAGACATCTGCTGCTTATGTAAAAACATGCAATTAATGTATACGCATGGTTATTGCAAATTTATGCTCTTAGTTTTTGCAGCTGTTACTGTGCTTCTGCCTGTACTTTGTCACATATCGGTAGGGCAATGTAAAGCAATATGACAATACAAAAACAAAGTTTACAAAATTTAGAAATTACATCCAAAAATGACTCACCCACACACTTCACCACACTCACTTCACCACCCACCACACTCACTCACTGACCACACTCACTGACCACACTCACCCACCACACTCACCCACATTCACTCACTCACTCACACACACACACACACCACACTCACTCAACTCACACACCACACTCACTCAACTCAAACACTCACCCTTTCACACACATAACCACAAGTTTTTTTGGCAACACCAAGAATGACCCCAGGCAGACTTCCCAACCGTTCCGATTACTCGGTTTTTACCGAGATTTGCGGTCCTAATGAAGGGGTGCCACGATTCCCAAGTGGCACCCCTTCATTTCCGATTTTTCTTTGCTTTTTGACAGTGTGTGTGTGTGTGTGTGTGTGTGTGTGTGTGTGTGTGTGTGTGTGTGTGTGTGTGTGTGTGTGTGAGTGAAAATGCCCCCATATAATACACTTGGTGGCTAGAGGTATTCAGGTACAGGGTAAAAAGAGCCTACTATCCCTAGCCACCACCATTTCTGGGTGAGTTGAGAGCTATGATGCGAAGTGAGAACTTTTTTTTTCTCTAACAGTTGAAAGTTATGCACTGAGCTTTGTCCAGATTTTTTTTGTACTAAGAGTTGAGAGAGCTATGATGAGAAGTAAGAACATTTTTTTTTTTGCGCTAAGAGTTTAGAGCTATGATAAGAAGTGAGCACACAATTTGTATTCCCCCATTATTGTTTTTGTGCTAAAATTTCAGAGATATGGTGAGTGAAGTGAGAACTGAATTTGTATTCCCCCATTATTGGCTTTGTTTGTTCATGTTTTTTGTGCTGAGGTTAAGGGCTATGTTGAGAAGTGAGAAATGAATTCACTAAATGATGGCTATTAAGCTTCAGTCTTCCTATTTTTCAGGCAGCTGCTGATCTGGCATAGTGGTATGTTGTTCTGACTGTAGTGCATAGAGTCCTGGGTTTAAAACCTGCCAGTGAAATGTATGATGGTAGCACAACATTTTATTCTAGCAACTTTACAAAATTATACAAGCAATGTTTAAAATGTGTCCCTGGTTTTTTACGTTTTGTCCCCCCCCAAAAAAAAAACAAATGAAATTGAAAATAAGTGTGAGACGCTGTGCAAGATGCCTATGGCTTACAATACTGTCATTCTATTTATAGTGTGGGTGTGGAAGCAGACTTTTATGATGGAAAAGTTCTGAATTGGGCAGTTTTGTCATTATTGGTTCATGTGTTTTGTTACATTGCCTACAGTACAGATTACTGGTAAAATGTTCAAACAATAAATTTAAAATGCACTCTAACATGTGTGTTGTATTATACAAGGAATATAATTTAATAAAGTCAGGAAGGTGTATAAAGAAAAGAACACCTGTATGTTTCTTGTTTTGTGTGCAAGGGGCCAATGATTTGAAAACAGCCCAAAGGTAATCTTTATCCACCACTGGCCAGATGCATTTTCTTTGGATGTGGTGTGGGTTTCAATGAATGTGAGTTTCAAGGGCAAAGTTTAATGTCAAGCCTATTTTCATTGTGAGACAGTATTGCTTTGTTTACCAGATGATGTATTTTAGTGTTTCTGCATTGTTGTGCTGCATTGCTGAACAGTTAGCATCTCTTTTTGATTGATATGAAGATGCATCTGGCTTGTGGGCCATGTACCCTGAATACATTTTTCTGCCATGTGGGCCCCCAGGCATAATCTGATGCATCTGTTGTTAGTGTCTGCCTGGCTGGGAGTAAAGTGAATGGCTGTCCCTTGTTGTGACAGGCCTGTGCCCACCATCGAAACTCTTGTTGCAGGCAGGGAATGAGGGTAATTAATGTTTTCAGGCTGTGGCAATGATGAGTCCAAACACTTTTTAGATACCATTGTAGTTTCCTCATATGCAGTCTGGCATATGGAATTAGCAGGATGCCATGAAGCCCAAAGCCTGCAGAATTTTTCTTGCAGATAACTGGGTCTTTGTTGCCAACATTTTGAAGTAAGAAGTCAGTTGCCTTTGTTTGTCTGGCGTGAGATAAGCCATCTGGGCAGTTGTATTTAAGCTTGCACCCAGGAATATTATCTTTTGAGAGGGTACTAGTTTTGATTTATTTTCATTTACTGTGTACCCTAGGCAAATTAGTAATCTTTTTACAAACGCCAGATGCTTTAGTAGAATGCCCTTGTTCTCTGCTTGAATAAGGCAGTCGTCCAAGTAAGGATATATTTGAATTCCTCTTTGTCTGCAAAATGCAATTACTGATGCCAGGCATTTTGTGAAGACCCTGGGCACAGTAGATAAAGCCAAAGGGCAGTGCAGAGAATTGGTAGTGCATTGAGCCAGCTATGAATCTGAGGTATCTTCTGCAAGATTGTCTGATTGGGACATGCAGGTATGCCTCTTTTAGGACCAATGTTACAAGCCAAGCCTTCTTGCCCAGCATGGCCAGAAACTGCTGCAGAGTCAACATTTGAATTTTGGAACGTCCAGAAATGTGTTTAGAATAGACAGGTCCAGTATTGGTCTCCAGGCTTTGTCCTTTCTGGGTACCAAGAAAAGTAGAGTAAAATCCTTGTCCCTGCTCTTGCTGTGGTACTCGCTGAATGGGCCCTCATGTCCATGAGGGAAGAAACTTGCTTTTGTGCCTCTGCCCATTGATTGTATGGCAGGTCTGGCATACCTTTTGCCCTTGGCAGGGTGTGAAAGTGGAACCTGTAGCCCTGAGGCACTATATTCAAGACCCATTTGTCCTGGGTGATCATGTGCCAATTTTGTGAAAAAAAAGTGATAGTTTTCCCCCTAAGGGGTCTGCCAAAAGATAAGTTCTTGGTGCTGGCAGAGGAAAGTCATTGGGACTGTTTCCTGTATAGCTGTGATGTGTCTTCTCTGCTTTTGGAGGTAGAAGCACCCCATTGTTTAGGCCTGTATGAGCCTTGGGGCTGGGATCTGCCTCTGGGACGCCTGTATCTGCCTCTTTGTGGCCTGTCTGACACTGGAAAGGACCAATACTTTGTGGGCCAGTTCCTGCTAAATCTGAGTGGCTGCACCTGTAAGAAATCCTTAACTGTCTGCATAGATTTTGCTTTGTCCTCCATTTTCTTCAACACCTCCTCTGCTTTAATCATACTGTAATGGTGCATCTAATAATTTTGCTTTAACATGATCAGGCAGATTCTGTTCCTTTAACAAAGCATGCCTCCTAATGACAGAACCCGTAACAGCGGCCCTGCAAGAGGCCTCCAGAGAATCAAAACCACACTGCAAAGTATGCCTTCCCACTTGTTCAGTTGCATGCAATAAATCCTGCATTTCCTTGTTTTCTGCACATTCAGAATTTGTTAATATTTTCTGTTTAAGCAGTGACATTAAGTATTGTTGATATTTTTAGCATATGAAATTGATAATTTAAAGCCCTCTCAGCCAAGGAAACCGTTTTCCCCCATCTGTCCAGTGCCCTTGAATCCCTATCAGAGGGGATATGGTTTTTTGCAGTGGAAGCCTTGACCCCTTTGGGCCCTGAGAAATAGTTTCTGGGTCAGCAGCAGGGGTTTTATAAAGAAATTAATGTGAATCTGGATCCTTGTAGTTTCTGTCTGGCTTAACAGGTGCAGGGGGTAAAGAGTCAGGAGACAGGCTGGACTCTGAAAATACATCATCTACAATGTCTAAAACAGGGGGGGGATAGCAAGAGGCCTGTGCTGAGGTAGTAAAGGAAAGTCTCTGAGCCTTTTCTTAGATTCTGAGTAGTCTTGGCTCTCCCATTGGAAGTGCTCCCTCATGGTATGCAGGGTTTCCCCAAAAGAATAATCCTCAGGAGGAGAGGCTGAAGGGATAGATTCTTCAGCAGCAGAATCCTCATAGGGAGGAAGAGGGTATTCCTGTTAGAAGAGAGTCATAAACTATATCAGGCAGCACAAAATAGGGCTAGAAGTGCATTCAAACAGGGGCTGTGTGTAGAATTACATTTTTAATTCACTAGGAAGACTTATCTTACCAATGAAGCAAAAAATGCAGACGAAAATGCAGGCAATCCAACCTTTTCAGTGTCCCTCAAACAAATGCAGTCGACAGGATACACGTAAAATGAAAAGGAGTTCCACACACCACATGGATTTTATTAGGTTGAGTGGGCTGGGTAAAGCAGGTCTGACATCACAATGTGGGAGGAACACTGGCTCTTCTATACAGCATGCAAATCAGGCGGGGATTACATCACTTTGGGGGAGGAAACATCCCGATAGCTAGAGCAAGAGCAGATGGCAGATGTGACATCATAATTTCAGAGCCAGTTACAGGTTTTTCAAGTTGGTTTGCAAAGTGAAACAAAAACAGTATAGAAAGCTAGGAAGCAGAACAGGGAAAACAGTTGAGTGGGTTATTTTTTAAAGCTGCAAGGGTGATTTATTTAAGCTTTATCAAAGAACAGGGGCTGGAAGAGTCAGCAGGTTGGGGAATCTGCTTTAATATCCTGTTGTTTTCCTAGTGCAAGCCACTTTTGGTAGGCAACAATACTTTACATTTGCAGACGAAATAGCATTTAGTGAAACAATATGCTTCTTCTGATTCATTTTTATGATTATAAAAAGAACAGCAGGAATAAAAACATTCTGTTCTTTTTTTGACCATACAATTCAGGCATTTAAACTTAATGCTATTTTTTTATGATTATAAGAAAAACAACATGAATAAAATGAGTTTGTTGTTTTCACTAACTTTACATTTCAGGCAATTATTTGGGAGTGGAGTTAATCAAGTTGCCAGACAGCGAGATTTGTGGAGGGGGGGGGGGGGTGGTGGTGGAAATTATTCATTAATTCAGCATCTTTCAGGCTTTATTTTGACGATCTACATCTTTTCCAAAGTAAGATGCTTGGATAAGCAACATACGGGCCAAAATCCTTTATAGTACATCATGAGTCAGGACCAATTAATGCAGGATAGTACTAAGCACAGTGATGCAGGTTCACAGTGAACACAGCTCAAAACTGATAATTTGGGTGCACATGCTAATAATGCATGCATTCAAGCTAAAACAGCTTACAAGTGAAAGCATCAAAATGAAAAAAATAACAGCAAGAAGTTTTAGGGGCCACCATGCGCCTCCTATGGGAGCACCTCCTGTGGGAGAGGCTTTGCCGTACACTTCCTCTACTTTATTATTCCTACTCCCTGGTCATTGTACATCTGAAAAGCTGTCTTCTCTTTCTACTGGATGGAGCAATCTCACAGAGCATAAAATATATAACAGCATTTAAGGGAAAAAAATTACTCTCATGGAGTGAGCAACAAGAATATTGGTATTAACCCTTAAAGCTGTAACAATCAGGTATCTATGAGTTATACATTTATTTCATAATTTTGCAATTCTGTCCTGTACAGCTCTACAGTCATACATGTGATTTCTTTCAATAAAGTCAGACTGCATGGTAGACAGTAACATTTTTATCATTTATTTTGTAGATTGCTGTATCAGAGAGAGTGTATGACATCAAAGTAATTCAATTAATTAGCAAATTCTTTTAGGATCTTGGGACTACTTCAGATATTTTTCGTAGCTTAAATATTAAGTGGCACAGTGGTGTAGCAGTTAGTGTTGTCACCTCACAACAAGTGATTCTCCGGTTTGATTCTCAGCTGGGGTGCCTTCTGTGCAGAGTCCGCATGTTCTCCCTTTGTTCATGTGGGTTTCTGACAGGTGTTCCAATTTTCTCCTAAAGGCACGCAGTACGTGGATTGGATGCTCTAAACTGGCCCTAGGTGTGTGTAGGCCTTGGGCTAGCAACCTGAGCTTGTAAATCCTGCAACTGCTACAGAAACAATGAGCACTGGAAGGTGCTTGTTGCCAGATGGACTACAGGTGCATAAATACATGAGATAGATAGATGAAATATTGGTCAGAATATTTATTGCATTTTATTTATTTATTTTTTAACATTGTGTAGAGAAGCACTTTAACTTTGGCTGTTATTTTAATTACTTTTAGTCCATTCCTTTCCTGCTGACTTTATGGAATATAAGGCATGCTCATCCAATTCCATAAAATGATTCACTTTCATGGATCTCAAATGATGCATTGTATCTGAACAACCAGCTATGAATACAAATGCCTCCTATGTATTTTTTAATAAAATGAAAAAAAAAGCACAGATTAAGGTAAACAACCAGCCCATGTAATCCATGAGGATAAATTAGACTATGTGAAACTATTTTAGTGACAAGTAGAATGGTAAACGTCAGAGAGCTGCTGTCAGACAAATACAGCAAAGAAAGTAGTCTTACAATTCACCATGTGAGTCTAGTCTGTTAAAGAATGAAGAAACCAAGCTGAAAAAATAAAGTACCAGACTTAGAGACATGCCATTCCAATTAAATCTGTTCGTCTGCATAGAACATTTTCACTGCCTTTAAATTTTAATGTTAAAAAAGGAATGGCCGATGTAATGTTCTGCAAAACCCATAATTTGATGCACTGTGAGAGGATGTTGGTATTTGATGCTTGTTTTACTAACTGCTGGATGTGAAGCAGGTTCAGGTAAAAAAAAATGCTTGTGATAAAGTGGCAAAAATGTTTCTAATAATAATGCTATAACATCTCAGAATTAGTATTAATAAATAAAGCATTCAATATTATTGGTAAATGAGCACATAACAAAAAGGTATATACTACTACATAATTTGTCACTAGGAGAAGGAACTCTTTCTCCGTGAGTGTCTTTATTTGTTAAAAGATGAAACATTGCTTTCTAAATGAGAATCAGAAGACTGGTATTCTAGAAGTTAGGTAAAACAATCCATTGGGAATGTCACATCTTCTATTTTGTGTGTCGCAGTTATATTAAATGAGAGATGCATGCTAAAGTGTAGAAGATAGGTATTCATATACTAGTAGTCGCACTTGCGCTTGCCTTGTATTATCTGTACAGTACTGCACCTTCAGAGAGCACTGTACACAGGCTACAGGGGTTTACTGTCCACATCACTGCAAGCCAATTGGTGTTTGCCTACCGATTAGTATGTGGTGTGGAGGTTCCACCGCTGCCAAACAGTTGATGTGTGACTCCCGTGCACTGGCCCAGCAATCGAGCCTCAGTCCTCTCCACTGACACCAGTGAGGGGCGGCCACATGGGAAAAGGATGGTAAATACACAGTAAAGTACAATTTAGGGTGGCCATGGTAGTGCAGCGGTTAGCATTGTCACCTCACAGTAAGAGGTTCTCCAGTTTGATCCTTGGCTGGGATGCCTTCTGTGTGGAGTCTGCATGTCCTCCCTGTGGTCGCGTGGGTTTCCTCCGGGTGCTCCGGTTTCCTCCCACATCCCAAAGACATTCTGCAGGTGGATTGAAAACTCTAAATTGGCCCTAGGTGTGAGTGTGTGCGTGAGCCTTCTGTGGAAGTTTGGGCGCCGGGCTGGCAACTCGACACCATCAAAACTCCACTGCCAGTCATGAGCGGACAAGTGATCCGCTGTGGTGACACCTAACTGGGAAAAAGAAGAAAGAAAAAGAGGAAGAAGACTGTAAAACAATTGTTCTCTTGTTCTTGTAGTTAATGTCAACAAAGAAAAGGTATACCAGTGAATTCCTTAAAAGGTAAAACAAAGAATGTCAGATCTGTGCAGAAACAGAGCAAGAGATATTTAAAAATATAAGCTATATATAAAGAAAAAGTGAAGCACATTAATAACCTTAACAAATACTCATGAGTAAGGATGAAATTTATATAGAAGAACAGTTTCTGAGAAAGCAGTCATGTGAAGGAAAAGAAAAACACATATGTAAATACTAAAGCTACTCAAATACTTTGCCACATGCAAAAGTAGCCTTAAAATGAGGTTTACTTTACAATTCGGCACAGCTATTCTGGAGGCATATCAAATGTCACATGGGCAGATGGGTATTCCTGTGTGCAGAAGATGTAGACCTACTGTTGACTGACAAAAGTAATATGTCTGCCACTGTTAGTGAAAGTATAAGACTTTACTACTATGGCACAGGCAAGCAGTGCATTTTTAAATAGTATGCCTACAAGAAGCTATATTGAGAAAAATAGTTTTTTTTCTCTTTTATGTAATAAAAAAGATGTGGGTTTTATAATTTAATGGCTAAGCAAAATGTGCGATCTGTAGCATGCAGTCATTTAACACATGTATTAAATATATGAACTGATAAAAAGAAAATGAAAACAAAATATATACAGATGATGGATAATTATTTTACGATCAAATGGTATGGCATTTAGGAGACTGGATTAGGATAAAGTATTAATACAACAGAGTTGCTTAAACAACAGTTACCTTTAAAACAATCCCAAGAATTCCATCCTAAAATAAACAGACAGAGCGGTAGGTAGATAGACAGACAGACAGATAGATAAAAAGACAGACAGAGACAGACAGACAGATAGATAGATAGATAGATAGATAGATAGATAGATAGATAGACAGATAGATGGGTAGATAGAGATAGATGAATAGATAGACAGATAGATGGGTAGATAGAGATAGATGGATAGATAGACAGATAGATAGATAGATAGATAGATAGATAGATAGATAGATAGATAGATAGATAGATAGATAGATAGATATATGGGTAGATAGAGATAGATGGATAGACAGATAGATAGATAAGAGATAGATAGATAGATAGATAGATAGATAGATAGATAGATAGATAGATAAATTATTTAAACGTTTTTGCATTATCTTTTTGTACCTGTGTTTGTAGCCTCTGTCTATATTGTAGCCTCTGTCTATATTGCCTGTACCTCTTAAAAAATCCATGCTATAGCCTTCTAGTGTCAGTCAAAGTCGTATTTTTAACTACTTCACAGAGTCATATGGAAAGTCAGCGAGTAGAGAATATGAATTCACAGCTGATGTTTATAACCATAACAAACTGACTATGTCCAAACATGTATAATCAGGAAAGGGACAATTAAAATGTATGGAAACACTGTCAGATTTTTAAAAGTGATCTTTAGGTGGTGATATGTAAAGCAAAGTGAAAGGGTGGTCTCATCTTAAAGCTGGGATTTATCAGAAATAAATATTTCAACAGGTCTTTGCTGCAGAACATTTTAAAACTGTAAAAAAGTCTGTAACATATTATTAATCAAAAGTAGCAGGAGAATTTAGAAGGAATTCTGGAAAAGGAAATTGGAATGTTTATACAATCTCCAAAAACACATGGATATAGGAGACAATTTCTGTCAGTAAAAGTCAAAGGAAACACAAGAAAACATTTGTATAGCTATACTGTAGGGGGAAAAAGGCAAAATAGCATTTTATATATATATATATATATATATATATATATATATATATATATATATATGAAAACTCATCAAACCATATTACGCCATAAAAAACTACAAAATAATGCCCACCCACTTAGTGATGCATGGCTATCAACAATGTAAAAGAGATGAAAAAATAATGCAATTTTCTTGTTGCTTTTGGAATGTTTCTAAATCCCTGGTTGTAGTACATGTGCTTGAGCCACTGAATGGATGCAAAACCCATACCACACCAGAAAATATTTTAAATGCTGCAAGGAGGTCTGTGAAGCCAAGTTTTCATTTATTCAAGTGATATATATATATATATATATATATATATATATATATATATATATATATATATATGATCCCCCTTCACAAAGTCAAACAGTCACAATCTCGAAAGTCATATGTTCGAGACCATATGCTCGAAATTGTGGAAGCTCGACTCTGTGAATGGGGAACGGCATACAGCGCAGAATGGGAGATTTCCCTTTCTGCACTGTAGTGTGATCTCAGAGTTGGAATAAATAAGTAGCGGGGGGTGTGGGGGGTGCAGGGGGGCTTGCCCCCCTGCAGAAACACTTTGTTGTGTTACTTTTTTTTGTTTTTCAGCTCCCTTTCACGAAGTCGAGCTTCAGAAATTCGAGCATATGGCTTTGGCCATATACATTTCGCATTTCTGAATGTTCGACTTTGTGAAGGGGAACTATATATATATAAATATATATATATATATATATATATATATGAGAAATTTATTTTATTTATGTATTGATTACCAGGAAAGCCTGAATGGGTAGGAGCCAATTTTTAGTGGAGGACTAGGAAGAAATGCTCTAAAGTATTACAAAGCATTTTAAGAGCAATAATTTTACAGTATTTAAAAATAATATAAAAACAAATACAGTCTAACTAACTATACCAAATTAGACTTAATATGAATCCATTGGTTAAGAATAGATGACAATGGTTTAACAGACAAATTTTAGCCCGTTCATAGAGAAATTAAATGTAAGGGAGTATAATACAAATAGGAGCTGCAATACGAAGAGAGAGAAAAGCAGGATTATGGTATACTTAGAGAATGTTGGTGAGAGAAATTGATAGAAGTAAGGGGGAGTGAAGAAGGGAGAGTAAGAAGACCAAGTAATGAGCAGGCATTTGTTCAAATTTAGGGATATAGTTTATCCTGGTATTGAGTAAGAACAAAGACAGATTTTGGCTAGACAATCTTTCAGAATGGATTTGAAGGCTGGGTGGGAAGATATTAACCTGATGGAAATAGATAAGGATTTCCAGGAGTTAGCAGCTTTATACAAGTGCAGACAATGCTCAGCAGGTTTGATAGGTTTGTTGACAGACAGGAGTTTTTTGTTATTGGATCATAATGACCAACAAGGAATATAGTCTCACAGCCTCTAAGGCCCAGCCACAAACCCAACATACTAGTCATTGGAGACTCTATCGCGAGACACACAGATGTGCCCCTCACCAGGCTAGACAAGGAGAAAGTCACTGTAAGTTGCTTATCAGGTGCTAGAATCTGCCATATCACTCACAAACTCAAGTCTCTTAGCAACAGTTACTGTTATGACTCTGTCATAGTCCATGTTGGTGTAAATGGCTTGAGACATACCTCTCTGGACTATAGGAAGAGAGATATGATTGAGCTCGCTGAATATGTGTCCCTGGCAGTTACGTCCCTAGCATTAAGTAGCATCCTACCATCACCCAGAGTGATGCCACAATCCAAACAGAAAAATGACTGACTTTAACAATTGGCTTAGTTTCTGGTGTCATTCCAGGGGGATCCAGTACCTGATAGCCTGGGAGGACATGACTGACAGACCAAGATGCTTTGCCAGAGATGGCCTTCATCTGTCTCCCCTGGGCTTCAAAGGTTCCTGCCTCCCCCATAATGCCTTTTTAGGCAGAGTCATGAGCACAAAATTACCAACATGAAAAATTCTTCTAAACAAAATGTAAAGGTCATGCTGCTAAACGCTAGTAGTCTTAGCATGAAGGTGCACTCGTTGCAGACATTCCTTGCGCTGGAGGATGCTGACATTTGTACAGTCACTGAAACCTGGTTCAAAGCTGTGAAGAGCACCCCAGCCTTACCAGATTACTCATCCTACCATGCTTTCAGATCCCAAATGGAGGGCTACAAATCTGAAAGAGGTAGAATTTCAAAATTTATCAAAGACAAACACACCTTCAGGCTGGTCAAATGGTATGATGCACAGACAACACTCCAGGTGCAGTTAACTGTTGACAAAATGCCTATTCATAGCTAGCTACAGACCCCCAACCATAAGCTAGAATGCCCACTTCACCTATCTGGACTTACTTGAATACATCAAGATTCAACCCTCAACCCTAATCCTGGGTGACTTTAACTACCCAGCCATAGAGTGGAAGACCTATTCCAGCCCAAACATGAATGCTCAGAAATTCCTCGATTTCATCAATGCAAATGCTTTGGATCAGCTGGTAGACACCCCTACGAGAGGTGAAAATATCCTGGACCTGGTTCTAACCAACATGAGTAACCATTATAGCACTCCTATAGTGTCATCCTCCTTGGTAAGATCCAACCATAAAGCGATCACTTTTCTCCCCTGACCACCCCCTCTTGTCAGGGTCAAACAAAAAAAAACTTTTCCAAAGCTGACTACAATCTCATCAGAGCAGGTATAAGCAGCTTCACAGCCACTGTCCCTTCAGCTGGAACTAGCATTAATGTCCAAGCCTACATCAAGAAACTATATGAGAACCTACACACCTGTATGGATCAGCAATAACTGACAGTTCCAAATCATCTTCCTTAAAGAAGAGTAAACCTATCTGGTGGACAGCAGCAATAAACAAACTCTATAATAAAAGGAAAAAAAATGCTATCCAGGACAAAGAAGGGTTAGGTGCCAAGTTGGAAGCAGTCTCTCCTTTGTCTGTACAAGCAAATAAGGTCACTGGTGAAATCCTCTAAGGCTAACTTCGAGTCCAAATTGGCCACATCCATTAAGGTCAATCACAAGACCATCTTCACATATGTCCGCAGTCTCAAAGCTAACACCCAAATCTGCTCTGAACTGGTAGTCAATAACACCACATACACAAATGCCATAGATATAGTGAACTTGCTGGCAGAGGTTCAGTGAAAACTTCACCCCAGTGTGCCCCCCCATCTGTAGACCAGGACATCCCCACCACCTGCCCCCTCCCCTCATCATCCTCTCAAAGGCAAAAAATACAGTCTCTATGGGACCCAATAACATCCTTGACTGTATCCTACATGAACTCAGGCATGAGCTCTCAGCTCCATTAGGCACTATTTAACCAAAGCCTAAGCACCGGCTTTGTCCCAGCTGAATGGAGGACAGCCACTGTCATCCCTCTACACAAAGGTGGAGTGTCCACTGACCTAGGCAATTATAGGCCCATCAACCTATATAGCCTGATCTGCAAGGTAATGGAACGCATTATCATGGACCTTATAAAGAAGGACATTGGCAACCTCCAAACTCTTGACTCCACATAGTTTGGTTTTGTCAAAGGGAGATTATGCCTGTTAAACTTGGTCGACTTCTTCAAAACAGACACCGAAGCCATGGACGAGGAGAAGATGGTGCACACCACCTACCCTGACCTAGCCAAAGCCTTCGACACTATTCCCCACTCAGGCATAATAGATAAACTCTCCCAGCTAGGCATCAACCTGTATATTACCAGATGGGTATCTAACTGGCTCACTGATAGAACCCACTCAAAATTGGGGGATCCACCTCTAGTAGTAGACCCATAATGAGTGGTGTACCCCAAGGATCAGTCTTGGGGCCTCTACTGTTTGGGATATACTTTTCTGCGGTGCAAGTCAAAATCAGTGATCTGTGGCTGAACAACTTTGCAGATGACTACAAGCTGGGTGCTGCCTTAAATTTCCCTAGTGATGTGAACATCCTCCAAGAGGACCTTATCCAAACTAAAGACTGGTGTCAGAAGCATAGCCTCAAACTTATCAAGAAATGCATCATTATCCCCTTTGGGGAAAATGGCATTCCCACTAATTATCACATTAACAACAATGTACTAAGCACGCGATCATTCGTGAGGGACATAGGCACCCAGGTTGACAGCAACCTGAAATTTGACCATCACATTGCCGCCGTTGTACAGAAGACTTTCTACATGGCCCACCTCATAAATAAGGGTATTTCATCCAGGAACAAGTAGGTCATAACATTCCTGTACTCCTCCCTTATCAGACCCATTATCGAGTACAATGCGTCTTTGGCATGTATTTTGCCAAGCACATGCAGCAGCTTGAGAGACCACAGAGGTTCCTGACCTGGAAAATCCAGGGTCTTAAACACCTATCCTATACAGCTAGGCTAAAAGCCCTGTCCATCTACTCAGTCTTGTACAGACTGCTCAGAGGTGAACTGTGTCTGGCATACAAGGCCATCTCAGACCCAGCCTTTATGTAGTTGCTGCATATCTGTAAGTCAAACTCCACTCACGCAACCTGCATGCAAGGCCTTAAGCTGGTCTGTGACATTAACAGAACTTCTTGTCAGGATAGATTTATGTCCCAAAGACTCCCACATCTGTGGAACAGACTCCCTCTCCATGTCAAACAGAGTACCTTTCTAGCCCTCTTTAAGAGGAACCTGGACAACTGGATGGGAAATAGAAAATACACTCCTGGAATTCTTGGCTAGGCTTATAAGGGCATCTGAGACAATAACCTAGTATCATCCCATGAACCTATGAATCTATGAGTTGTGTATAATGTTATTTAGTGCTGGGTAAGCTGATGGATTATGGATAATTTTATAGGTGGTAAGAAGCTGTGTATATGTTTGTTGATGGGAAAGTTCTAACCAGTTTAGGCTTTTTGTTGCCATACAGTGGTGGGTTCTCAAAAAGGTATTGACTG